>NC_053448.1:35832975-36184907 GCF_007990345.1 Gossypium hirsutum | reverse complement strand
AAATAATTGATTATGAAAAAAAATTAAATTAATGAAAATTTAAAAATCTGGAAATAATTATAAAAGAAGAAGAATTGTATTAAGAACAAATAATATAAAAAAGATTCAACATGAATATCGATATATTTGTAAAAATTTATAAATAGTTTTAATAAAAATTTATAAATAAAAATAATTTCTAGAGTTTAAATTTTTATTTTATAGTGAAATCACGTGTATTAAATCAAATAAAATTAAGAGCAATTTTAGAAAAACCCACTTATTTAGGTCGAATTTGAGCTTAAAAATTCCCAATTAAAATTATCAAATTTTTTAAAATTTTCCAATACATTTACCCAAACAATTAAATCATTTTTGAAAACCTTAATAGATATAAAATCCCTCTTCCATTTTCTCCTAAACACATCAATCCACTTTTTAAAACCATATATATAGACTCCGATATAACAACAAACATCCCAGCCATTTCCAGCCTCCGATCATCAATTTTATGACTGCATGTATTTTACGGCCAACTAATGAAATTTAATAATATTTTTAAATAAAAATATAATTTCAATAACATTTAACTAAATCACAACAATAAATTCAAAAAATTTAAAAACATTAATATTTTAGTCAAAGAAAACCTAAATACTAAATAACGTTGACTTAACAACTTTTCTTTTTATCTAATAAGTTTAGGTTTTTTGTGACACAATATAGGTTCAAACTTAGAACCACATTTACAAACTACACTATTAAATAATCGAACTTTGGATTGAATCTTGATCATTGGCATAAATAAATTCACTTCACTCAATAGATGTAGTACAACAAGTTTTAACATTTTCATTTACCTAATAGGTTTTAAGTTTAGGCTAGCTTTAGTTATCCACGACTCAAAGTTAACATATAAAATTGCTTATTGAAAATGAGGACTCCTAATGGTTCTCCCAATGAAGATGACAAGGGCGGGGCTTGTCAAAATGAAAAAGTGGACATAAAACATACATTTCTAAACATTAAAATAAACATAGCATAATCCATTCATATACATGCATATCGTCCCTTACTCGAACCCTCGAGGCCTTAAAAACACTTTAGAAACGATTCGGGACTAAATCAGAAACATTTGGAACATTTAAGAAAAAGTTAGAAAATTTGAACTGCAAGGGTCACACGCCCGTGTGGCCAGGCCGTATGACACACACGGCTGAGACGCACGCTCGTGTCTCAGGCCGTATAACAATTGAAATAGGAACACACGACCGTGTCTCACCCATGCCCGTGCTCGTGTAACCCTTTAAGTTAGGTCACACGGCCAGCCACATGCTCGTTTGTCAGGCCGTGTGACACATATAGCTGAGACACACGTCCGTGTCTTAGGCCATGTAACAATCGAAATAGGGACACACGGTCGTGTCCCAGCCCGTGTCTGTGCCCGTGTAACTCTCCGAGTTAGGTTACACGGCCAAGCACACACCAGTGTGTCACACACAACTGAGACACACGCTCGTGTCTTAGGCCGTGTAGACATGAAATTTGCCAAAATCAAGCCATTTCCATCACCCATTTCGTGTACCTATAAGCAATTTACACCTATGATCAAGGCATCAAAACATACCAAAACATGCATAATATGACCAATTTCAATAGACCATTCATCCATCCAACCAATATGCCATATAGGCACCTCAACCATAATAAAAAATACCAAAACATGTGCATATTTGATCACGTTGCTACCATTTCAAAACATACCATACTTGACCTATACCATGTCAATATAAACTTACCATTTGGACCTCTTTTCCATGCATCAAAGTCACATAAGTGACACAAACCAACCATTTCCAAATGGTACCAAACAACCAACATATATATACATACCAAAATCAACACCTACCATTCAACCCAAACTTTAAACATAAGTCCTCCTATACATGCCATTATAACCTTGGCCAAAAGATCACATTTACATCATTGCTCACACGAGCTGTAAAATGGGCATGATCACACGCACTGTGGAGTATTCACAACAAATGTAGGACCTCAGCCATCAGTAGGACATTCGAAACTAGCACCTGAAACATGAAAACATTAATGACAGGTCATTTGTATCCTATGAATTTATAAGGTTCAAACGGAGCCTGATAATCGTCGTGACATCGTCGAATTTACATCATTCTGTTAAATAGCAATCAACATATTAACATACAGATCAATATATAGCATTAAAACGATATATAATCATAAAAACTTACCTCAATAACAAAGACATCGAAACAAAATCAGCTAATCTGAGACTTTAGCTTTTCCTCAATCTAGATTCGTACAAGGTTTATCTTGATCTAAATAAGCAAATTCAGTCCATTTAATAAGCATACTAATCAATTTAGTCCAAAATTCATGTTTTTAAAAAATTACACATTTGCCCCCAATATTTTAACTTCTTTACAAATTAGTCCTTAAGCTCGTAAATTGAAATTTATGCAATTTCATCCACATTTCATACTAGCTGAATTTACTAGGGGCCTATACAACATTTTACAAATCAACATTTCACAAATTTATCATGGTATTTTACTAATTTTACAAATAAGTCCGTAATTGATAATTTCATCAAAAATCCCTTTACAAAACTTGTTTATTTATCAACAAGGACTCATAATCTTTCATTAAATTTAAAGAATCATACAAACATGTTCATGGAAAAACCCTAAACCTATAACATTTTTGCAAATTAGTCCTTGGGCTAGATAGATTAAGCTACAACGATCCCAGAAACATAAAAATCATTAAAAACGAGACAAATTTCACTTACATGTAAGCTAGCGAAGTGACCGAACCATGAAACCCTATCTATGGCCTTTCTCCCTTCAAATTTTTGATGGATGGACAACTTAGGAAGATGATACTTTTGTTTGTTTTATTTTAACTTTAACTAATATATTAATTTACAAACTTAACCTTCATTTAACACCAAAATTTCATTAATACAAGGCCATATACATCCAGTAACTTCATTAATGGTCTAATTACCATTTAGGTCCTTTCCCATTAAAGTTTCATAGCTATTTGATACATTTCACTAATAGAACTCTACTTTTGCACCTTTTGCGATTTAATCCTTTTCATATAATTAATCATGCAAACGTCAAATTTCTTAACAAAATTTTAACACAACCCTAATATGGTCCCATAAAAATTAAAATAATAATATAATAAATATTTACTCATCGAATTTGTGATCCCAAAACTACTGTTCTGATTTTACTGAAAATTGGTTATTACAACATGTACAAAAAGAAGATATTACGGGAGATTGGGGGCTTGGTTGGAAAGGTTGCCAAGCTAGACTTCAACACAGATAGCAAAGCAAGGGGAAGATATGTGCGTATGGTGGTCTACATTAATTTGGACAAACCTTTGGTCTTACAAATTCTGATAAATGAGACTCTCCAAAGAATAAAGTATGAATACCTACCTACAGTATACTTTTCATGTGGTTGCTATGGACACATGAAGGATTTCTGTTCATTGAAGGTGAATAATCTAGAGCCAGGTTCTAAAGTAAAACCGATCGGCGGAGAGGAATTAGCAGACATTAACGACACCTATGGTCTGTGGATTCTTGTCGAGAGATAAAGTAGGTGTAATTCAAGGGCTGCTAGGAAGATTAGTGTAAAAAATTATGGGAATTTTACAAGAAAATCAAGATTTAATTTGTTGGATTCCCTAATGAAACTAAGAATTTTAAGGGGGTTCTATCTCTCTGTGTCTTGTCGACACTAATAAGGTTCCAACTCCATTGGTTGAAAAGTCTTGGCAGGCTACTTCTATGGGCCATAGGAAATTGCCATTCTTTTATGGAATTGCCAAGGGTGTACGAACACAAAGTTCCCCTAAATTTATAAGGATTATTATTTAGAGTTTAAACCAAATATAGTTAGTCTACTTGAGCCAGGGGTAAGTGGGAGGAGAGCTGGTGAAGTCACTGACAAGTTGGTTTTTCAATGCTCTCACTGAGTTAAAGCAATAGGGTTCTCAAGAGGCATTTGGATTGGTTGGAAAAAATACAGTTAATCTAGAGGTTAGCCGTAATCATCCTCAATTCATTTTGGTCTGTATTTGCAGTAGCATTTCTTCTCAGTATGTCTTTATAGCCTTTGTCTATGGTAATCCTAATAGGAGGAAACATAGAATGCTTTGGGAGCAACTGAAGACTACTATCCCTTCTACTTCAATTTTTGGGTTAAATATTGGTTATTTTAATGTTATACTGTATTCTGATGAAAACAAAAGATGGGAGGTCTAGTGGGACAAGGTGCTCATACTTTGGAGATTTTTTCGATTTTAATGGGTTGCGTGATTTAGGTTTCAGGGGTCTTTTGTTTACTTGGTATGGGGGGACTTTTGAACGTCTTGATCATGATTTAGGTAATAAAGCTTGGGTTCAAGCCTTTTGAGTTGTATGGTTACTCACCTAACAAGGCTTAAATCAAATCATCGACCACTTCTTCTTAATTTTAATGCAGCACTCTCCTAGCCTAAGGGGCATCCTTTCCAATTTCTAGCGGGTTGGGTAGAACATCCATCCTTCTCCAATTTTGTCAAAGAGACTTGGAAGTATAACAACGACATGTTTGAGTCCTTTTATATTTTAACTGCTAGCCTCAAGGCCAAGAATAAATCTGTCTACGGTCATATTGGAGATCGTAAAAATAAGTTGTTTAACTCATTGTAGAAAATATAGAAGGCCTTGGAACATTCGAATTCAGATTTACTGGCCCATAAGGAGATGAAGATTAGAGAGACACTAGAATCAATTCTTCTTCTTGAAGAATTGGTATGGAAGCAGAAATCCCAGTGTGACTAATTTAATTTGGAGGATCAAAATACTGGATTCCTTCATTTTCGTACAATCCAAAGGAGGAAGGCTAATCATATTACCGCTTTGTGTAATCAGGCTAAATGATTTATGATCCAGATGATATTCAGCAAGAGGTGGTTAATTTCTTCCATAAATTATATGGGGAACAACCAACATACGAGGGGTCTCTACCTCCTAATTCCTTTCCTTAAATTAAACAGTGTGATAAGGAATTTTTTGGAGTGCAATTTCGAATGAGGAAATTAAGAATGCTCTGTTCGACATGTCTCCTTTAAGGGCTCTAGGTAGTGATGATTTCCATGCCTATTTCTTTAAGAATAAATGGGATAATATAGGAGAGGCGATATGTAACTAGGTTAAAGGTATTTTTAATAGTGGCTCTATTGGTCAATGACTTAACAATACTCTTCTTGTCCTGATCCTAAAGTAGCTAATCTAGAGGAGTTCTGTAACACCCCTTACCCGAAACCTTTGTCGGAGTCGAGCATGAGGCATTACCTGACTTAACTTAAAAGTTCGGGGCATAAAAATTTACTTTTAAAAGTTATTTCACTGTTCATAATAAGGCTGTCCACCTGCGCAGCAGTCATCAAAAAAATTATAAATTGAGCTACGAAACTTGAAATTTAGATCCGTAAATTTTCCTTGAAACTAAACTCATATATATATTTACCATAAATTTTTTAGAATTTTTGGTTTAGCCAATTAGTACAGTTTATTAGTTAAAATCTCTCCTGGATCGATTGTCCTGACCTATCGTCACTAAAATTCAATTATCTCATTGTACATACTTTATATGGCGTTCTCACTTGTTTCTACAGAAAATATAATCAATAAGGAATCTAGACATATAAATTACAACTCATAAATATTTGTGTACAATTTTTAATGATTTTACAAATTCAGAACAGGGGATTCCGAAAACCACTTTGACCTTGTCTAACTAAAATGCAAATATCTCAGAATACATAATTCCTTTGTCTACACCGTTATTTTTCTATGAAAATAGACTCAATAATATTTAATTATATATCTTATCCACCCTCTAATTCATTTTCTACTATCCTTGGTGGTTTTTCAAAATCACGTCAGTACTACTATCTCAAAACTGATTCACTACCAATTTTTACTTTTTCATGATTTCTATGCATAATTTATCACCTAGACATTTATAACAACAAACACCTGCATACTTAGCCATTTTAATAACTATTCATCATCAAATATTTACATATCATCTTTTGCTCATATCTTAAGAATATACAATCGAAATAACCAAGTCCCTATACACACCATAGCTCAAAACATTTATCGTCTTAAAATACCGAGTTGTGGTGGTTGATAGTGTGAACGCTCTCCGGCGTCTTCAAGATCCCAACTATGCTTGATAATACTATATGAAAGAAAAAGAAATAAAAGAAATAAGCATAAAGCTTAGTAAGTTTACAAGTAAATAAATAACAACATTTATCATAAACAATTATATTCATAATTTTTTATTAAGCATTAAGATCTTTACTTTCTTCTTTACTTACTCTCTTACCCGTTTACTTACTTGCTTGCTTAACTCACTTCTTCGTTGCTGAAATTTCTTTTCTCAACTGATAACTGAGATACTCTTAATCTTGTTAACTCACCTGAACTTGTCTATTAGGCTTTTACCTGAACTTTCATGTAACATCGTCTATTTATTAACCCGTTGAATCACTTGGAATACTAAGGATACTCAGGTCTCTTGTCTGAATATAACATGCCAAAGATATGTCCCAGACATAGTCTTACATGGGATGTTTCTTGTACTGCCAATGCCATATCCCAAATATGGTCTTACATGGGAGTTCTCATATAGGTGCCCATGCCATGTCCCAGACATGGTCTTACGGGGGACCTCTCATCTAGGTGCTAACGACATCTCCAAGACATGGTCCTACATGAGACCTCTTATCTCGGTGCCAACGCCATGTTCCAGACATGGTCTTACATGGGACTTTACATGGGATCTCTCATCTCGGTGGCAACGCCATGTCCCAGACATGGTCTTACATGGGACCTCTCATAATCTCAATGATGCCAATGCCATGTCTCAGACATGATCTTACATGGGATCTCTTTACCAAAATGTCATGACATTTGTATTCAATACATTCCTCATGTTCCAACGGGGCCTTTTAACACTGATTCTCTATCATTTCATACTTGAGTTAACATTAGATAGTTTCATGAAATAAATACATAATTGCTGAAAAGTAACAGCATTAATAATAATTATCAAAATATTGCATTTATTTACCGTAAACTTACCTCGGTACAAAATATGATCAAATCTAGCACTTTAGTTCTCAACCTTTTTCTTTCCCCGGTCTAACTCTAAAATTCTTTTCTTCTTGATCTATAATAGAAAATTTAACTTATTTAATACTCACATTCATCAAAACAGTCATTAACTCGAACTTTGACAAAATTACATTTTTGCCCCTAAACTTTTGCATATTTACACTTTTGTCCCAAAGCTCGGAAATTAAACTTCATCCCTTATTCTTATGTTTTATGGCATTCTAAACATTTTTCACTTCTATGGCAACATCAAATTCCCACTATAACACTTACTTATGAACATTAGGTATTTTTACCGACTATATCGTTTTACTCGTTTTCACTTAAAATCACTTAGCAAAAGTTGTTTAACATAATTTCAAGTTTCATACTCTATCATAAAACATCAAAATAAACACATTTCACCTATGGGTATTTTTCCAAATATGAACCCTAGGTTAAATTATTGCTGGAATAAGCTAAATCAAGTTACCAGGACTCTAAAAACGCAAAGAACATTAAAAACGGGGCTAGAACAGACTTACAGTTGAGCTTGGAAGCTTTAAAAACCCTAGCCATGGTTTCCCCTTGTGAAATTCACCCATGGGGTTGAAGATGGACAAACATTGGCTTTTAATTTTGTTTTTAATTCATTTTAACAACTAAATGACCAAAATGCCCTTAATGAAAAAATTTGGAAACATGAATAACCATGTCCATTTTTGTCTACCAACTTAACCAATGGTCTAATTACCGTATAAGGATCTCCAATTTAAAATTTCATAACAATTGGACACCTCTAACATGTAGAACTCAACTTTTGCACTTTTTACAATTTAGTTCTTTTGAAAAAATTGAGTGCCCAAACGTCGAAATTTTTGAACAAAATTTTCACGAAATCATTTTTTGAAATCATAGAACATAAAAATATAATAAAATAATTTTTTTTCCTCATCAAATTTGTGGTCCCGAAATCACTGTTCCGACTAGGCCCAAAATCAGGATGTTACAAGTTCTCTTAGTTTCATCCTATTAGTCTCTGCTCTATCCTTTACAAGCTGGTAATGAAGGTAATTGTAAATATATTTAGGGTGGTATTCCCTAAAATTATTTCTCATGAGTAGGCTAGTTTTATTGTGGCAAGAAACATCTCGGATAATATCCTTATAGCCCAGAAGGTCATACACTCTATGGATGGCTATTAAAATCGACCTTGAAGAGGCCTATGACAGATAATGGTGGGATTTCATTGGTAATTCACTTCAAGCATCCAGTATTCTAGATTTTCTTAGAAGAGTAATCATGTAATCTATCTAATACTCTACCATGCAGATTTGGTGGAATCAGGTGCCAACTCCAAAGTTTAATCCCCTGAGAGGCGTTCGACAGGGTTGCCCATTATCCCTATACTTGTTTGCGCTTTGTATGGAATGGTTAAGACATAAGATTCAGTCGGCAATTTCTAGTAGCAAGTGGAATCTTATCAGATTATCTCGACCGTGGCCTGATTTATCTCACTTGTTCTTTGTAGATGACTTGGTTATCTTCTCTGAGGCAAACTTGAAGCATGTTGAGGTCCTTAAGGTAATACTTGATAATTGTTGCACTATTTCAGGTCATCGGGTTAATGTTTGGAAAACTATTATGTTTTTCTCTAGAGGAGTGGAAGATGATCATAGAGATAATTTGAGTATGTTTCTTGGCTATCAGAAGGTCACCCCTATCCATATTGTCCTTCTTTCTATCCCAAATTATTTTATGCACTCTATGCTAATTCCTAAAGGTCTCTATGATGAAATTGAGTGTTTGGCAATACAATTCATTTGGGGTTCTTCTAATGGGACAAGGAAGATATTCTTTGTTGATTGGGGGTTCTATTTGTCAACCTCGCTCTCATAGAGGTCTCAGATTTTGTCATTTAGAGGATCGAACTTCTACTTTCTTGCTGAAGTTAAAGTTTTATCTTGTTTCTAAAAATGACATCTTTTGAGTTCATGTTCTACGAACAAAGTATAGGATGAAGGATAAAATACCCGAAAGCATAACATGAGGAAATTGTTAAGCTGTTTGGAGAGCCCTTGCTAAGGTATGGCCTCTTCTGCGCAAAACTGATGTTGGTCTGTGGGAATAGGAAATTCCATTCGATGTTGGAAGGATCCTTAGATTCCTAATGTAGGTTATTTGATGAATTAATTTACCTTTTCATAGCTTTGCGTCAGAAAGTTTTTTGTGTGACATGATTTCCAATTAAGGGGCTTAGAATTTTGACTTGTTTAGAGTCTGGTTATCGGAAGATATTATTAAAAGAATTGTTAGCATCCCTCCTCCAAATCCTTCTGTAGGGAATGACAGAATTAATTGGATTGACACCTTTACTAAATCATTTTCTGTGAAAAGTGCTTATAAGTCACTTCGTGAAAGTTCTTGGCACTCTAAAGATAGATGGTGGAACGTTACTTCAAACTTTCTAGGACCTCAATAAGTTTGGTTATTCTTGTGGCTTGTTTTCAAGCAACGCCTCCGAATGAATATGGAACGGGTCAGACGGGGTAGTGGCTAAAATGATTCGTGTTCTCTATGTGGGCATCAATATGATGGTTTAATTCATGCCCTTAGGGATTGTTCGACAGCTAGAGAAGTTTAGTTATGTGTTACTCCTTCGAAACTTCAAAGTAGATTTTTCTCCAATTATTTGTTCAAGTGGATGGATATATATTTTCTCTTGTATATAGATGCTTAATGTGCAAAGCCTTTAGTCAAGCCTCTTTGGTTTAATTATTTAGCGCTTATGGAAGAACATGAACCTTCCTATTTTCCAAGGAATATCTTAGAGCTTTATTGAAACTATTAAGTCTTCTATGTGTTGGGCAAAACAATATTTTTCTACTCATAAGAGGGACCTGTCTAATCACATTGAAGCGGTTCATGATTCTTCTATGATAGGTAATTGGATCCATTTGTTCATTGATGGAGTTGTTAAGTTGGATGCAGGATTTGGAACTTTTGGAGAGATAGCATGTAAGCAAGAAGGGGAATGGATCATTGGATTCAATCACTATTTGAGATTATGCTCAGTCTTCGATGCTAAACTTTGGGGTGTTCTACATGGTTTTACCCTCACCCATGAAAGGGGATGTCAAAAAGTTGTGATTCATATGGATAATTTGGAAGTAGTCAAAGCTATTCAAATTGCTCATTTGGCAGATTCATTTTCAGCATTGTTACGAAGAATCCACATGAGTCTACAAGCTATACAACATTGGAAGATAAAGCACGTTCCAAGAGAGTGGAATGAATTCGTTGATCGTATTGTAAAGTTAGCTACAGTAAGGAGTACAAATATGCAGATCTTTGAAGACATTCGTGAAGAGCTAATACTTATTTTTGAGATTAATAGAATAACAAACTCTCGATTATGTTAGTTTAATTTAGATAGATGTTTACTTTACAAAAAATAGGTTTTATGTTTTAATCGTGTGGGAAAAGAATTTGTGAAAAATTAAATAATAATTAAAAATACCGTAGATGACTAAAATTTTTAAAATTGGAAGTTTTTGTTATGAATATCTTATTAAGTGGATGTCCATCAAGATCAAGATAAGTTTTGATGTACTTTAAATTCTAATAGTGATTAGAAGTAGATCTCTACTTCATTTATACTTCTTATGCATATAAATAGAGACTTTGGAGAAGCTTTGTAAATATTTCGATTGATCAATAAAATACGTTCTCTCTTTGATCTCTCATTCTCTTTGTTCTTTACTTTCTATGTTTTTATTTTATAACACATTATCAGCATGGTTCTCTTTTATTTTATAATACGGTCACTCCAAATCTGCTGCTCAAGTTGTTGTCGATTTTCTTCTAGAGCTATTGCAATTTCAGACTTCAATTGAGGCCTGCGCATTATGGGTAATCATTAAACCCTTTAACCACTCAGATCTTCAGGTATATTTTACTATTATTTATTTATTTCATCATGTTTATTATAATTGGAGACTAATCATGACAACATGAATAGATAGATTTTTATTTGAAATCTACGCATGTTTGCGATGGTGATTATGAAAGAAAGAATTTTTTGGGATGTTTATAAGTTTGTCCTAGTAAATCTTTGCATTCCTCGAAGTGAACACAAAAGAAAATATAAACCAATATTATTTAAATATTTGGCAGTACAAAATTAGTCGAAATCTCCAAAAGAGCTAATATATTAATATCTCTTGCTGGTTAATCTATTGGTTTTAAAAGATATTTATAGTGGTCTCATATTGAGATTGTAAATGAGGAAAATATTATATTTCATATGAATCAAAAGAGGATTAGTTTATTAATTTGTATTTATTACTCTTGTTATAAATTGAATTGATCCTGGCTATCTTTGTGATATTCTTTTGTCATCATCCCCATTAAGGGTTTGAAAGAAAAAATATTTGACTGTGAAAGATCTACTTAAATTATGGAATAATTTAAAAGAAAAAAATGTGAGCAATTAAATATGGTAATCCTATCTAAAGCTCGTTATGGTTGGATGCACCTTAAGTTGCAATTTTTTAAAACTATGAGTATAACTCTATAGTATTCAAAATAAGTTCTCAATTAAAATTACGTGGAAAATATTACTGATGAGAATTTGCAAGAGAGAAAACTTTTGTATGAAAAGTCATTGGTTATGTACCTGTTCTACACCTGGAAAATAAGATCCACTCTCAAAGTTTGCTATTAATGGATTTTGATTGGATTCAAAGTCTATTACCGAAGTTTAATTTTCTTACTTCTTGATAAAATCGTCAAGACTCAACGCAGAAAAAAAGATTTTGGCATATTCCCTGAAGCGAATATTGCATATAATTGTTTGGAATTTATATTTATTTTGTTAACTTAGTGACATTATAGGCTTCACATTGATTTAGACATTTTCAGTAGTAAATGTCACAATAATACTTATATGTGGATACAAAGTAAAAGGAATGACAGTAAGATAATGAATTTGTTACAATTTATATTGACATTATTAGTACAATTGAAATGCATGTTAAAGTAACCAAGAAGTTTACTGATGCAAATGCATTTACTACTTGGCCTGACCAGTTAGACCATCCTGGATCATATATGATGCGGAAATTAATTGAGAATTCATATGAACATTCATTAAAGAATTAGAAGATTCTTTAATTTAATGAATTCTCATTTGTTGCTTGTTCCTAATGAAAATTGCTTATTAGAAACTCACTAGCTAAAGTTGAAATTTAATGTGTTACATTTTTGAAATGAATATGAGCGCATTCATCCACCATGTGGATGGTTTTGATATTATATGATTTTGGTAAATGCATCTACAAAATAATTACATATGTGTTATCAACTTGTAACCTGTTGTTTGCAAGATTGCTTGTTTAAATAATTAATTTCAGATTATGCAATTAAGACAATTCATCTTGCTGATGCTGATGAGTTTATATCTCAGTCATTTATTGATTGTTGTATATGAGTTGAACTTTTTTTGTAAAAGCTTGTTATTTATAGGCATAATGATGTAGAGAAATTATTGATTGAACATATCTGATTAATATCTAAAGCATTACTTATGAGAACTAAACTTCCTATTTCAACATGAGTTTAGGTTGATTTACGTGTTATATGCATCAAGCCAATAAGTTATAAATACTCCCCATTACAATTGGTTTTTCGTCAAGAGCTAAATATTTCTCATCTTTGAATTTTTGTATGTGCATATATGTTCCAATTACTCCACCACAACGCACAAAGATGAGTGAATCCTCAAAGAAAGTTGAGAATATATATTAATTACAAGCCTCATTATATTATTAGATGTTTTGAATGTATTGGAGATTCAATTATGACATGATTTGTGATTACTATTTTGATTCGATAGTTTTATCGAGATTAGGGGGAGAGAAATAATAACTTGTAATGAATTAGGAGAGAGTAATTTGAACTAGAAATTCAACAAGGATAACTCATTACAAGTTCCAAATATGAGAATTCACATAAAAGAAAACAATAAATCTAGATGGTCATATAGTGAAGGCGGGTGCTCCAGAAGAGACCCAAGACATAACTAATAAGTAAAACTCCAAAATATCGAAGTACCTGAAACTAAAGATTAAAGTAGTGAAAATAATGAGATCTCGATAAGTTATGTCAATTTGAGAAAACATGGAACCAATAATAAAAGTGATCGACAATGGTTCTGCATGCAATATTATTGTTGAAATGAAAGGAGAATCTTGAATAAATCTATTGCGAAATATAGATATGGAATAGATTGGTCAAAATAGAAAGATGCAGCTCAAATTTGTAGAGTTTTTGGACCAGTAGTCAAAATATCTAAAGGTATAAAGCCAGTGAAGGTGCAAATGAAATAGTTTTGCAAAAGCGGAATAAAAAATATGATGTTTTTCGCTAAGTCCTAACATTTATTATGAAAAGATAATATTTTTGTGGTGGATGTAATAACCTTTAGATATATTATTTTGACAATTCATAAAAGATTTAACTTACGTCTAATGGTTGTTGTTACAACCTTTTATGAATCATTATATAGTAAAGTTTATATTAATATCCTTAAAAGATTTAGAATGCTAGAAGCATATTGAAATTCTCGGGGAATTGTTTATTATATGAATTGAAATAATGTGAACATATATGATAAATTTGACTAAACGAATAGTCATTGAGGGAGGATTTTAAAATGATCCAAAATACCTATTTGTGTTTTTATATAAGAACCATAATTAGAGTTTACTATGATTACTGTTGAAACTCTTGAAGAGATCAAAATATATTTCCCCCAAATTTTTCCTCTCTCATGACTTTCAAATGAATGGTGATATAAATGATTAGCAAATGCATTCAAATAGTCATTTGAAAAACTAGTATTCAAGATTGTACAAAGAATATGAGAAAGTATGTGATGTTTTCATGAGAGGAGTAAATATACACTGTACTCTTTTTCCCTTAATCGAGATTTTATTTGGTAAGGTTTTTAATGAGTCATCATATTATGCGTATTATATGTGTGTTCTCTTTTTCCTTCACTAGGAATTTTTCTTCTCACATGGTTTTTATCTTAATAAGATTTTAACGAGACAAATTATCTACCAATAAACATCTAAAGGAAAGTGTTACGAAAATCTTTGTTCTTTATTTTCTGTCTTTTATTTTATAAAATTTTATAAAATTTTAAAATTAAAAAATTTAAAATAAAATAAACTACACTAATAATCACTCAACTATTAAATTCTCTTCTCTTTACCCAGTTAAAAAAATTATAAAATAACTATTAATTTAGAAATCAATTTACAAATCGATCACCAACAATTTACCAAACGATCACCGACTAATGATAATAGCGTTTAAAATTAACTTAATAACAATAAGTTAAAAAATTATCAACTAAATTTTATTAAAAATAAAAAAATAAATTACAAAAATCTCAAGATAATAATTAAAAATAAATAAATTACACAATTAACATAATCTATAAATATTAAATTCAAAACTAAATTGTCATAATTAAAATTATAATTATGTCAATTTAAAATTAACACCATTAGGAAAAAAAACAAAATCAAATAATTGAATATCTATTTAGTACCTATGAAAAATATAATAAAAAATTACCAATAGTTAAAATAATTAAATTAAAAAAAATTATAAATTGAGTCATTACTAGTTTATTGTCCTTTAAAATGAAAGTATATTTTATTATATTTCTCAATTCAAAGAAGCAGATTATGATTCTAATCTATGGTCTTCAGTTTTCAATGTTTTAAGTGAGATGTCATAACATGTACCAGAAGTAGAAATAACTATGTAACACAAACGTGTGTATACTGTATTATGGAGCAATATCAACTAACCCCATTTCCACTTCTAATTTTATTTTTATATATATATAATATTGTTTGTAAGCTACGTGCTTCCAACCTTCTCCACTAGTTGAGAAATCACATGCTTAATCTTCATCTTATGAATTGCATCAGCTGGGTTCAGGCTTTTGGGGCAGGCTGCTGCGCAATTTTTTATCGTCCTACATCTATACAATCTTTTGTGATCTTCCGTCAAAGCCTGAAGCCTTTCCTGAGTGAAACCATCCCGGCTGACAACAAAATTTAATCCCAGCTCAGTACTTAGCAAACACCAAAACAAAGTCAGCCTATTCGTCAGCATTTTCACCTGCAAATTAAAACCCATTACCTGTCGGAGATCCATCGAAAAGCATGAAGCAATGGCGTCGGGCCAAGAAATTCCTCGGGGTTCCACCAGTAAGATGGGCAGGCTGTGCTACAGCAAGCACAGAGTATGCACTCGTATAACCCATCTAACTTCTTCCTCTCTGCCGGTGATTGCCTGTATTCTCTCCCTTCTTCGGGTGCTCTTTTGGTCTTCAGCCATGGCTCAATTGACCTTTTTCATCACAAATGAAAAAACATATTTGTAATTGAACTCACTAAATTCTCAATCTACTCCTTTTAAATGGTTATGTATCTGATTACCTGTACTGATGGTAGAAATTGGTGAGGTCCACAACCAGATCTTTGATCACAAACATGTGAGGCAAGGGAGTAAGAACAGTGGGCTTTCTTGTGTCCACATCAATGGGCTTGAGGCAGGCCACTGTATTGGTTCCATCAACGTTCATGGCACAAGACCCACATATCCCTTCCCTGCAAGACCTCCTATAGCTCAAGCTTGAATCATCCTCACCTTTTATCTTTTGCAATGCATCCAAAACCTGAAAACAGATACCCAAAGTATGAGAACTAATTGGGTTTTTCTTTTTTTTTTTTGCCAATTAAATGTTGGAGGTTGAAAAAGAAAAATTATTACCATGGGCCCACAGTTGGAAAGATCTACATAGGAAGACTGGAGGAAGGGCTTGTTGTTGGTGGGGTGGTCAGGGTTCCACCTATATATCTTGAACTCCTTGTGAAGCTTCTTCACTCTGTCGTGAATTTCCCCACTTCTTTCAACTGCTATTTCTGCATGTTGCTGAGCAGCTGGGTGGCCTTCAAGCACTGGAAAATTTTGCTTCTGTTTTCGGTCTTTACCTAAAATCCGAGCTACATTATTGTAGCCGTTGCGCAACAAGCTCTTTGACTTCTCTCTTGGTTTTGTTTTTTCCCTTTTTATTTCTGTATAAATTTCTTGAAGCGTAACATTTGCTTATTTAAGGGCTTAGTATTCCTAAAGACACGTAGTTGCATGGCTGAAACGTGTCGAGGCTACATAATTGCGGCACAAACAGCTGTTCAACTAATTAATAAGAATATCAAGAGGTGGGCTATGATTTTTCTCAAGTACAAGAGAATTAAATACAAATAAAAATACACATTTAGAATTAGTAAAATCAAAGGTATATTATAAAAATAATCATCAATTATGCGTGCATTCTTATTTTAGTCACTCAATTTTAAAATTTTTTAATTTAGACATTAATGTTTGAATTTGTTTTTATTTTAATCATTACTTGTTGAATTGATAACGAATAGACTTTTTCTACCTAGTATAATACATTTAATTCTCAATAATTACATTTTCTATCAGTTTGATTCTCAAACTTCCTTAAAGTAGACTAAATAACTATTTTGTAATTTTTTATACCTAAGTAAAAATTTCACACTTGGTTCCTTTTGAGTACGAAAATTAAGAAATAATTAATGGGTTAAATTCAAAGAAGCCATAAGCTAGTGGCCTTTATTGAAAATTTAGGAAACTTAGTGACTGAATTGGACATGGTTAAGATCAAATTCTGATTCGGTTGGATTAAAATCAACTAGTTTTTTAGTAGGAGACAAAATGATTACCAATGGATGGTTTCTATACAGTTGAAAACCATGCGAGAGGGCTATAAATAGTTGAAAAGTGAAATCACAGGTGGATTCCTCTCAATTTTGTTTCATTTTCTCCTCTTCTTCATCTTCCTTAGTTCCTTTAAAGAAGAGAGTGTAACATTTCGAGATAGGGCCTAGAAGCTTGGACTTGGCAAGTAGGGGGTTCGCCAATTGGTTTGGTGAGCCAATTGGTTGGGGGAGCTGGGGTTCGTCAGTTGGTTTGACGAGTTGGGGTTCACCTGTTTGTTTAGCGAACTGGAGTTCGTCGATTAAGACAAGTTACACTTAAATTATGAAGTTGACTTACTTTCCAGTTAAGACATTATCCGTGCATATAACATTTTCCTAAGTCAAGTAGGGTATAGCAAGAGTACTAAAACACCTAGCGCCTATAAATTAAGCCTTTCTCATAGGGAGTTCTGTTAAGTTCAATTTTGAGCTTAACTTACTCCATTAATTACCTTAATTATTGATGCATTCTTGATTAATTAGTTTCTAATTAGCTCAATTTGCATTAAGAATATACTATACTCTGTTAATTTATTTTTGCTTCAAGCCGATGATTTAACAATATTTTAAGCCATGTTGCAAGGTAGGTTCATCGGATAGTTAGAATGAACCCAAATGAAGAAGCTATTGGAGAAGGCTGGGCGAATGCTTATTCTCTAAGTTGACGGGGTCAAAAATTCAAAGAAATTAATTTGGCCACAAAAGACCTTGACAGCAAAGGCGAGGCTCGGTCCACCATAAGGCGCAATAGACCGACATCATGAAACCAGTCGGCAAGGGAATTATTTTTAATTCTCTAATTCTCCTTCTTGCTAGCGGTGGCCGACTCTAATCAAATCAAGGGAAACCAATCAACCCTTGATAAGTTGAGTTTAAGTAAAACTCTAGTAGGCTGGAGCTATTTTTATGCGACGGGTTGAGCTAATATCAAGGGATAAGAACAGATTTTGTTTTAAATTATTGGAGGTTAATTTTATTCTATAAAAGGAGGGGAAGAAGCAATATCAAGGGGAGAGATTTTTCGTAGGCATAATTCGGGTTACTCAGTCCAGGAATTTGTGAACCAGCACGCACCGATCAAGCAGCTGGAAAGCAGTCCAAAAATTTAGCTCGTCGAGAGGAGGAAGGCTCGACACTTAAGAGCAATTTTCCATACGAGATTGGCTCGAAATTCATGTTGTCTTCAATTAATTTCTGTTCTGTTCTCCTTGCTATGAGTGGCTGAATTATTTCCGCTTAGTTAGGCACTCATGAAGCCAAGTACAAGTTGATTCAAAGACATGCTTTGTTCTAATTCCAAGTTTGGTATTCTTTAATTGTTTATTTCTATCGTTCAAAGAAATTTTCTAAATTAATTTGATTGATCACCTATTTAATTTAGGAATTTTCTTATAATCATCTAAGTGCAAATTGAGTAATCAAATTTCTTAATTAAACTTAGAATTGGTGATGATTAATTGGCCTGTAGCTAATTTAAACAACTATGGATTTAATTTTAGAAGCCGTTGGTGGATTTTCTATGGTTAATGCTAGGTGAAGTCTCTAAAATACTAAATGCACCTTTAATAAGTCGACGAAGAGATAATTAAAGGTAGGTTTTTAGTTATGAATGTTCTCTAATTGAATAAAAATTTACTGGGGATAGGAAGTCGCTTCGTAAGTGATTTTTCAGCCTTGCTGTCGAATTAGTCTACTAGGATAATTTAAGGTCGCAAAGGACTTGTGCTTGGCAGATTAAGGAGTCAATAACTAAGCATTCTTTCTCTTTATTTTGATAATTTTTAGCATTCATAATTGAAATTTAAACTTGTTCGTTACTTAGGTTATTTTTAGCAAACATAGAAGCACAATTCCCCCTTTTTCTTTCTTGCATGCGTTTCACATTACCTTAATTTCAATTCTCTTCAAATAGGTTTAATGCGAGCTTCTTCGTGGGATGATTCCCTATTTACTCTATATTACCAGTTAATATTGGTTGAATAGCGGATTTAATTCGGTAGTCAAGTAGGGTATACCAAGAGTACTAAAACACCTAGCTCCTATAAATTAAGCCCTTCTCATAGGGAGTTCTCTCATTGATTATTCTTCTTGTTAAGTCTCTGTTATGAACCAAAGTTCTTAGAAACCAAGGTAAGCATATATTCTACAAGGGTTAATTGTCCAGGAAGCTAGGTTCGCTTGTATGTCTAAATTTTGTGTGTTTTGTTTTGTTACGTAATTTGTGTATGTTTATGTATGTTGCGAACTAGCCAAACCATCTGTTAGTAAGGAAAAAGGATTTTTTTTTTAAAAATTCTTATCTAATCGATGAGTATTTAGAGATCGCCATTTGTGTACGAACCATTGTATTTTCAGGAGCTTAGGGTTTTTCTTTAAAAAAAACTAAGTTCTAATAGTAAGCTTTTCTATAAACTCTGTTTCCAAAATATGTGACTATGTTTTTAAAGATATGTTTTAAAAGCTTGATTTTACAAACTATGTTTTTTACGAGCTTTCTATGCGAGCTCCTCATATGAGCCCTATGTTGGATATATTGGCATGTCAAAAGATTGTGAGTACTCACCTATAAGTTCTATGATTTGGGCGTTGAGGCCCTGTGACATGTGGAGAGATAAGCGACTATCGAGCTATGCTCCATTCAAAGTGGCATGTTAGTGTACAGGTGAGTGTTTGACTTTATGCTACACTTATTGGACATGTTAAGGACTCTGTAAGTCACAAGTGAGGCGTTATAAGGAGATTCACTTATCCAACTATATAGATATGACAAGTATAAGAACATGTTTTATGATCAGTATAAGAACAAAAAAAAGAACAAGCTCAAAGACATGTCAAGTACATGACTATGCTTTATTCTTTCTTACAAAAACAAGCCAAGTTTTTAAGTATGATTTGTAACTAGTACATGTGAAACTAATTTACAAACTTATATGTTTTTTTCTAACAAGCAGGTAATTGCAAACTAGGTCTCTCACCTTCACGGCGAGCACAACTCACAAAACGATTTTCTAACTAAGTTTTGTTTTAACTCTATATTTTAAGCATACTTTGATGTTTCTTGTATATTCACTAAGTTCTCAATGAGCTCACCCAATCTTTTTTTAATTCACAGGTAAGTAGTTCGCGAAAGGCAGTGGCAAGGTGATTAATCCAAGTAAGGCTAATTAGGATGGGTACCAGCGAGCACTGAAAAAAGGCGATGTGGTTATATTGCTTAGAATTAGTGATACTGTGTCTAATGACTTTGCTATTTTGTTAGACCAAAATTTTCCTTAAGTTTATTTATTTTTGTTTTCGTGAACCATGGAGTTAAATACTTGTTTGTTTGATTTTGTTGAATTCCTTCACTATGTATAAAGAACTAAAGATTATTTATCCATCCTTTTGTGCGTGTCATATTGTGTTCTTTAAATTTAGACTAAGTATGACTTAATCATGTTATATGATCCGGAATTGATGTGAGGTATCCATGCATATGACCCCTATGAATTTTACGACCTCAATTTTGTAAGCGAACCCTTATTAGCAAAAATCTTACTTGTTAAAAACCCAGTTAAAGTATGTAAACCCTTGAATGTATGACCTTTTTGTTGCGAAGCCCATATTACATGTGAACCCAATATGCAAACCTATGTTGTTATGCAAACCTATATTATATGAATTATGTGAACCTATGTTGTAGAGTGTGCATTAATATTGAGTTCTAAGTACTTGTGTTCTTTTTTTTCAAATATGTGAACCATGAATATCTTTGTTTATTACTTCATGCGAATCCTAAGCCTTTTCTGTTTGTTGACATGCAAACCCTTCCTCTTACACAGATTTTATGGTCTCGCATATCTTATGTTTCGTGCATGTTATTATGACATTACCGCTACATTGTGATAACTTAACACATTTTCATGTTGTAAATCCGTGGTATGTTTGAGGCAAGGTTGGGAGATAATGGAGAGTCACTCTGGTGGCTAATGTGACATACCAGATTCGAGTTAAACAAACTTGGCGAGTTTAGGGTGTTACATTTGTTAGTATTAGATCTACCCAGGTTTACTAGGCTAATTATTAGGCAGGTAAGTTTGCCAAAATGGCGAGGTATGTATGCCATAATTGGCATAGTAGGCTCGCCAAAGTTGATAAGGTAAACTCACCGAGTTATGAATGGATTTGAAGTCTTATAGAAGTGTGGTTGCTTGACTGGGGTAGGACTGGGTACAACATTGCCTTGGTTCAACTGTAACTTTTGCAGGTCTATGCTTTCGATTATCTCTCTACTACTCGCCATCCCAATAAGTAGTGTTGTTTTGGCGAATTCTGATCGCAAGTAAGTTTATTAAACGCAAACTATGTTTGCAAGATTGTTTGTTATGTTTGGGATACCCAGTTTTGTATGTTTAATATCTTACCTAAACTAGTGTCTTGTGTACGTTTAGAGTTAGTGAGAATGCCTCCTAAGAGAGTTAATGCGAACCGTGTGAATGAAATTGCCAACCCCTCTGAAGGTGAACGGACTTCGAACGGAACATGAACTACCTTATAGGGAAAATGTTTTGGAGGATGGTATGATATAGGATTTTTAGCAAGGTGCTAGTGCCAACACTACTCCCACGAGAAAAGGATTGCCATTGGAGCATCTGTGAACTCTGGGTGGTAAAGAGTTCAGTGATGTTATAGGGTTTGATCTTACAAAGGCAGAGTATTGGCTTGAGGGTGTTGAGAAAATCCTTGAGCTTATGGCCTGTATTGATGAAGAAAATTTGGGATGCACTATGTCCTTACTCACCGATGAAACATACAGCTGATGGAACACTGTGAAACAAGGGACTACTACGAACTATCTAATGTGGGATTTCTTCTTGAGAACCTTTAAAAAGAAATTCATGGGCCACCAAGAGTTTATCAATTTTCTGCAAGGTGAGCTATCTGTGGCTGAGTACAAGACAGAGTTCGTGTGACTGAGCTAGTACATAGTTAAGATGGTTTAGCAGGAAAATGATCCCTGTTAGAGGTTTCACTTTGGGTTGCATCGTGACATACAGATCTATCTGGTAACTCATGATACAATGAGCTTTGACGAGCTGGTGGATAAGGCAAAAGCTGTTAAGGAGATAAAGGGTCATCGAGCTGAAAAAGTAGTAGGAAAGCAAGTGTTTGGGAGAGCATCCAAGTGGGATCGCAACTCGCGAAATACCAGCAGGAATGTCAACTGAAGCTTTAAAACAAATCACTTGCGACAGCGGAACAATACTCAAGATGGAAAAGAAAGTTTGCACAAGTCTACAAGATGGCCACTTTGTGAACACTGTGAGCGAAGACATCCTGGTGAATTTTGTAGGAAGACTGGGAAATGTTTCAGGTGCAGATCCATGGACCATTTGATAAAGCTTGCCCAAAAAGACAAGAGAGATCACAAGTACAGAATGCGACCCCCACCCAAGTGCGAGCTGGTGCTCATGTACGAGGTTGAGGCAGAGGAAGCGATACAGGGTAAGTTGGGCGGCAAACTTTAGCGTACACCATTGCTACCGATGATGAGTCAGGAAGCCTCGCATGAATGTATACTGTAAGGGAACCGTGGGAATAGGCTTCGACCAATGTTATCATAGGTACATTTACTGTATGAATTATACCATTATTTTACTTGATTGCTTCTAGTTCCACGCGCTCATATGTTTTAAACGAACTAGTATGTCAGTTGGGAATTCCACTAGAAACCATAGATAAGGGCGTGGTTGTCACTAGTTTGTTTGGTGAGAGTATATTAGTCAATAGGGTGTACTGTAGGAGTCTGTTAGTGATCCAAGGCCAGGTTTTCTATGCAAACTTGATAGTGTTGGCATTCTATGGATTTGACGTAATCTTGGGGATAGATTGGTTGCCTGAGCATAAAGCCAAGATTGACTTCGAATTGAGAAGAGTCACTTTGCAAAGTAGCGAAGGCATGGAAATATGTTAGGTAAGTGATAACTCTTAAAAAGAGTTATATTTAAGGCCTGTAAATGGAATTAATTGTTTGTAATTAAGTGAAGACATTTACATTTTTAGGATGTTTTTAGAACATTGCATAACAAAGCTTGGATTGCGCTACACTGGTTATTATTTGTTACTTTTGACACTTTGGGAGAAAAGGTGTGGTTTTGTTTGAACACAGGTGTAGGAAGAAGAAGAACATGAAGAAGGAAAATAAGGAAAATGAAACATTTTCGTGGCAAATGGTAAGATTGATTGCCAACAGAATTGCCATGACAATTCCGGAAAGATGACTCAGCACTCTATCTATGTCACTCGCAACTAGCTGTGTACCAGAAATACCAACCTGAAAAGAGGAATGAAAAATGTTTGCTGAGGTGGGATGGATCTACCCAAAAAAAGAAAGATAGAGAAGAAGAAAAAATGAGAGGAGAATTTGTGTGAGATAGAGACTGGTGACAGTAATTCTCTCTCTACACAGAGAAAAAACTCCATTGGAGAATTTCAGAGAAAGAACCGGTAGTAGCTACTGAGAGCAGAATACATACGTGAAAAAGGGAAAATGACATATATCCTGGATTCACGTATGATTAAAAGATCAAAGAGAAGCTGGAGTGTGCCGAGGAATTCTGTAGTTCTGCCTTTAGTTTTCATGATTTATGTGATTCAAACTTATTATAATTATAACACCCCAAACCCGGTCTAAACGTTATGACCGAATTTGGCGATGTCACATTGTAACACCCCTTACCCGTATTCGGCACCGGAATAGGGTACGAGGCATTACTAGAAGACATACATTTGCATACGTATTAAACCGAGTTACAAAATTTCATCCAAATTAAAACTTTCAAAATTTTAACGTGCTTTTGGAAATCTTTACAACATATCCTCGAAATATTATATTCATAACAAATAGGGCTTACGAGGCCCGATATTTACTCATATAATTCAAAGCTTCATTTCGATTTCATTCATTTCACAATTTCTCATGTTCACAATTCAAATCAATTTCTCAATCCAATATATATATTTCAATCATCTAAGAATATAATTCAAGTTACACGAACTTACCAGGCTAAATTGCAGAAATACCAAAATTTAGGGACATTTTGATAATTTTTCATTTTCCTCGAATTTCCACCAAATCTTGATATAAATTAATATTTCATTCAATTTATTAATTTAAATAATAAAACAATTCATTTCATGCAATTTCGTCACTTTTTGACATTTTTACAAAATTACCCTTAAAATTTTACTTTTATTCAATTTAGTCCATGAACCTAAAACATGTAAATTAGCTATTTTAAAATAAACTCATATTAGCTTAATATTCACATATATTTTTGCTCCTCCTCCACTTCATTCCACATCCTTGATATATACATAATACCACATTAACTTGTTTACTCATAACAAGTTGTTCACTTGATTCATAGTCACTAAATTAATTATATATTAAGCCACAGAACCCCGAATTGAGATCCGTGAATTTTTTCTGAAACTAGACTCACATATATTTTGACCATAAAATTTTCAGAATTTTTTGGTTTAGCTAATAAGTACAGTTTATTCTTTAATATTTCCCCTGTTTCACTGTTTGACAGTTCCGACCCCTCTTCACTAAAAATTAATTATCTCTTTGTACAGAATTCAGATGATGTTCCCATTTGTTTCTTTTGAAAATAGACTCATTAAGGATTTTAAAAATATAAATTATAACCCATTATTATTTTTGTACAATGTTTAATGATTTTTCCAAGTCTGAACAAGGGAACCCGAATTCATTCTGACCTTGTCTCACAAAATTTATTATATCTCATGATTTACAATTCCATTACTTACATCGTTTCTTCTATGAGAAACTAGACTCAATAAGATTTATTTCCATATTTTATTCATACTCTAATTCTATTTCCACAATTTATGGAGATTTTTCAAATTTTTTGTATTTACATAACATTTTCGTATTTACACTTTAATCCTCAAATTTTGAGTATTTACTCTTGGGCAACAAAACTTTTCTAACTTTTGGGATTTAATCATTTCTTGAATTAATATGTCATAATCTAATTACCAATGTTGCCATAACTCAAAATTTTCCTTTTTGTCACTTTATTTCCTTATTTTACTAACAAGGATACCTACTTTCTTACTGTAGTAATTTTCGGGGTATTATATTTCTCCCCCTTAAAATAAATTTCGTCCTCGAAATTTCCTTGTTTTGTTTTGATCATGAACTTCATCATTTATATATCCTTTCAATTATCCTTTTTCTATCCATTCTTATCACTAACATTTCTAGTTTTTATATCATTTTGTACCTCTTTTTCAATAATATTCTTCTTTTTACTTAATCGAGCTCTTATTTCCTCTCTTTCCACTTAACCAAAAGTCCTTTCTTCATTTAGTTTTCTTAAAATCATCTCTATAATTCTATAGTTCCCTTCTGCACATATTTACCGAGCTTAAAATCATCATTTATTTTTAATTCAATATTTCAAACATGAATCAGAGGTAAACCTTTACCTTGTAGCGAAAATTATTTATCTTTTTTTTAGCGGATTAGATAGAACACTTAGGATATACGAAACTGATACGGAAGTGCATTATTATGCATTATTAAACAGAAAGCACTAAAGTGTTATATAGAGAACATAAATGTGCTAATAATCGGAGAGCACTAGCGTGCTATTAATCAGAGAGTGTGCTAGGGTCCTTTAATGATATACCACTAATATCCTAGTATTTCTAATCTCATCTACTTGGGCAAATTATATCATGCATGCATATCACTTTTACACTTTTCACATAATGCTTTTACATCATTTACAATTTAATCCTTGTACCAATAATCTGTATATTTATATCTTCTCTATCTTTAATATATGTATTATATTTCAAAATTCATTATTCATCCGTAATTTACTAATAATCCATATCATGTACTTCACATATCACGTTTACATGTTTTGCAATTTAGTCATCAGCACAATATTTCTTTTAGCAAAACAATACACTTTCTAAGTATGCATGCAAAACAGAACAATAACCAGTCAAAACCCGATCAGACCAACAGGGCTTTCATCTAACATTATAATTAGCTAACATTCTCAAAACATAAGAACTCTATCAGAACTGAACAATTACACATACATAACTCTGAGGATAAAAGAATATATATAATATCCAGAAAAGAGCATCATGTTCATTCGACTGTAACCTTCACACACAGACATCTTTACCACTTAATTATCATTTCTCTGACTAATTCTGTTATCACGAACCTCACTTTATTCCACTCAGTAAAAAAAAACTTCCAGTTAATACATACATTCTTTTAGGTATCATACCTGAATATTTTGTCTCATCAAATTTAACTTCTTCTTTATTTACTCTCTTACTTGTTTACTTACTTGCTTGCATAAACAACTCATGATTATAACTTACTCCTTCCTTGTTCAAATTATTTTGTCAACTGATAACTGAATTATTCTTAATCCTTATACTTACCTGAATCTGTTTATTATACTTTTACCTGAACATTCATGTAACATAATTTCTTTACTAGCCCGTTGAATCACTTGGAATACTAAGGATACTTCCTGTCTGATAATAACATGCCAAAGCTATGTCCTAGACATAGTCTTACATGGGATGTTTTCTGTACTGCCATTGCCATATCCCAGATATAGTCTTACTGGGAGTTCTCATATCGGTGCCCATGCCATGTCCCAGACATGCTCTTACGGGGGACCTCTCATCTTGGTGCCAACGCCATGTCCCAAAAATTGTCTTACATGGGACCTCCTATCACATATATATATACACTTTCACATTCATCACATCGGCCATTAGGCCCTATCACATATATATATACACTTTCACATTCATCACATCGGCCATTAGGCCTTATCACATATATACACTT
Organism: Gossypium hirsutum; assembly: GCF_007990345.1. Taxonomy (NCBI): domain Eukaryota; kingdom Viridiplantae; phylum Streptophyta; class Magnoliopsida; order Malvales; family Malvaceae; genus Gossypium; species Gossypium hirsutum. The sequence continues at coordinate 36,157,948 of NC_053448.1, read as the reverse complement.
TCACATTCATCACATCGGCCATTAGGCCTTATCACATATATACACTTTCACATTCATCACATCGGCCATTAGGCATTATCACATATATACACTTTCACATTCATCACATCGGCCATTAGGCCTTATCACATATATACACTTTCACATTCATCACATCGGCCATTAGGCATTATCACATATATACACTTTCACATTCATCACATCGGCCATTAGGCCTTATCACATATATACACTTTCACATTCATCACATCGGCCATTAGGCCATACTATCATTTCATATTCGAATACTCATAAACTTACAATATCATGATTTAGAATTCAAGTATGGGTTTAATCAATAGCTTGTTAGCAACTAAAACAAGTTTATCAAGGTTCACAACATAATCTCAAATTCAGCACAAGCTGTTTTTCCTGAGCAATAGTCACTAAATTATTTATGACTAGAGCTACAAAACTCCAAATCACTTTCCGTTAATTTTTCCTGAATATAGACTTGTATATCTTCCATCCATAAAATTTCCAGAATTTTAGGTTTGGCCAATAAATACCAGATTTTTCTTAAAGTTTCCCCTGTTTCACGGTTTGACTAATCTGACCACTCTTCACTACGAATCAAATTTCTCATTTTACTGAATTCAAAATGTGTTGTATTTGATTTCATTTAAAACTAGACTCATTAAGGAGTCTAAGCATATAAATTTTATCTTATAAACATTTTTGTACAATTTATAATGATTTTCTAAAAACAGAACAGAGGATTACAGTGTCATTCTGCGCTGTCTCACACAACTTTAAGTATCTCATTATCGGAAATTCCTTTGCTTATACGGTTTCTTTTATAAGAAACTAGACTCATTAAGCTTTAATTTCATGTCTCATTCAGCCTCTAATTCAAATCCATAAATTTATGGTGATTTTCTAAAGTCACGTTACTGCTGCTGTCCTAAGCAGACTATTTCAAATTACCCTTGAATTCCCAAGCTCAAACACTTAAGAACTTACCATTTGAGCTTAGAACATATCATGGCCACATCATATCTTATTAAATCAACTCATCATGTCCTATTATAATTGAATTTACTCAACGTTTAATCACTTAAAACTTACCTCGGATATGGTCGAACAATTTCGGCGGCTATTCGATCACTTTTTCCTTTCCCTTGTTGGACGCCTCTCCTTTAGATTCTTGAGCTTAAACAAATAAATTAACTCATTTAACTGCTTTGCTACATATATTGGTGTCCACATTTTAATGATTTTATGACATACGAAACGACATGGTAAAATTTTCATCTTGCTACTTTATGTTCTTAGCTATTCGGCTAATAACCTCATGCAATTACCATACTATCAATAATCTAATCACACATGCATATGCATACTTGGACATTCGGTAATCACCTTTGCTAATTTTAAACTCAACATCACATAAGCTCCCAAGTGATGGCCGAATGCTTCATTTGTTACCCAACTAACCATTCAACAACCTCAACCTCATTACCACCCTTTTATGGCTAATTATCTAAGTCAAGATAAGATCATCAACATGCCTAACTATAGCCGAATGTGCAACATTAATCTATCATTTCTATCTCATTTAACACTTAACATTTACCACATATCGATTCACCAAACTCTCCATCTATTCATGCTCTCATATTCGGTGACCCATACCCATACTAACCATATAACTAATTAATCCTAGGGTTAAACACAAGTGCAATATTGAAGCACCATGGCCGAACCTTCATGAAGTTGCTAAGACCCCTCATTTCTACTCCTCACACACTCTCACATCCAAACCTTTTTATTAAACACTCAAGCTCAATCATCTTCATGCCTCATCACCACAACATCAAAACACCAACCAAGAAAGACAACACCCATGGCCGAATATCATCTCCATCACATAGCAAGATTTAGACCATGGGCTAGGTAGAACTCAAACTAACAACTAAAACATGCATGCATCTCATGGAACATCATCAAACATACCTTAGTCTAGTTACATGCATGGCCGAATCTCTTCAACCTTTCTTCTTCCTTCCTCCTTCAAATTTTCGGCCAAGGTGTTAAAGGATGAACACCCTTTCTCTTTTTTTTTCTTTTCTTTGTCTAGTTACGGCAAATGGAGGGGGGGATGGATGAGACAACTTTGTTTTCATCACCCCTCCCTTTTCATTACTTAATTACTAACCCTTTATTTATTCTTTCTAACATAACACACTAGGCCAACATGTTCCCAACATGTTTCCACCCATAGCATGGCCGGCCACTAGCTCAAATTTTGGGTAATTTGACATGCAGACCCATCATTTTCATAACATGCATTAATAGGCCACTTCACATTTGCCTAGCACATTTCTAATTTTTCTCACATAAGTCCTATTTAATAAAATTCACTTACAATTAACAAAATTCAAACATGAAATTTTCACACATGCATATATACATATAATAGACATAAAATATTATATTCAATTATTTCTGCAACTCGGTTTAGCAGTCCCGAAACCACTTCCCGACTAGGGTCAAATTAGGGGTATCACAACTCTTCCCCCCTTTAGGGATTTTCGTCCTCGAAAATTTCTACCGATGCATAGTTTAGGATAACGTCCTCTTATTGAATTATATCCATATAAACATTAGCTCATCGATAGCAATTGTAATTCATTACTGATTTCGCATCGATCCATAAAATCATTTTCTTATCTTAAAACAAATACATAAACATTTCTACAAGTATGCACATATATCTCATTTTCTTGATTTCATAAGCAATAATCACTTAACTTAATTCACAAATGCATTTCAAACACATATTGAGCACATATTAACATGTATAATTCACATCATCAACCCACATATTTGTAACCCACATTTTCATTCATGAATAAGCTGTAACCTAACCGAAAGTACACATATACTCAAACATCCCAATAAATATCCTTTATAACTTTATCACATCTCAATATTCAACTAAACTCATTTCCAAAAGAAAAGTCAACTTCCACGTACCTGAACATTTAGTTCATTTAGCACATTCAATCATAGTTAGCGTTACCCGTATACAGTAGAATAGGCATAAAGCCTAATATAATACATTGGCATGAGATTTATTCTAGCGCATAACTCGTATATCCAAAATTATCAACATTCATCAAAAATTCTTTCAAACTTTCGAATGTCGAAACTTAATCAAAATAATTTCTTGAACAAGATTAACAAAATAGTGTCCATTCAGCAATAGCACATATAGCTCTTACAATGCCATATCCTAGATATGGTCTTACATATTCTCACATATCGAGCCGATGCCATGTCCCAGACATGGTCTTACACACTATCTCAAATCAATGCCTTCGTCCCAAACGAGGTCTTACATGAACTCCACTTCACACACTTAGTGCCCACTGACCGATCTCGCACTCATAGTGCTCGGTTAAAGGAATTCGCACACACACAGTGCCTCTAATCATTCACATACATAGTGCTCTTATTCATTCGTTAATACACATTGAAATGACTTAACCAAGTCTATAAACATCATGTATGTACACTTTTAAACATATCATCTCATTTAAATTTGAATTCGTATAGTAATGAGCACTTAAACTTTGCTCAAATTACCGGCACGAAGCCTACTAGGCACGAAGGCCCGAATACACGTCACCAGCATGATTACTCTTCGGGACCTAGCCCGGATATAACACCAGCACGAATGCTCTTTGGGGTTTAGCACGGATATATCACTAGCACGAATGCTCTTCGGAACTTAGCCCGGATACATCACTAGCACGAATGCTCCTCGGGACTTAGCCCGGATATATCACTAGCATGAATGCTCTTCGGAACTTAGCCCGGATACATCACTAGCATGAATGCTCTTCGGGACTTAACCCGGATTTAGTAACTCGCACCAATGCCTTCGGATCTTAGTCTGGATATGGTCACTTAGCCACAAAGCCTTCGGGACTTAGCCCGGACATCATTCGAATAACCATGCACATTTAAAAATAAATCATGACACATTCGTATTTCATTTTCATTAGCAAAACTCAAACACAAGACACTTATCATTCCTGCAATTTCGGCTCAATAGCCACACACAAAGAGCATGATTTTGATTTGCTTAAAGCATGATCTAATCAAATCATAATTTAAGCTCTATTACTCAAGAACTTACCCCTTTCCGCTGTCCGAAATCGACTTGGTAAGGTCGCACCCTTAATATAAATAATTGATAGAAAATATATATATAGTGGGTTCACACACATAGTGCTTAATAATCAACCACGCACACTTAGTGCCATGTACTTTAAACTCGCACACTTAGTGCCATGCATTTCAAGCCCGCACACTTAGTGCCAATCTCACAACCGTGAACACTTATTGCCCGCACACTTAGTGCCAATCTTACAACCGTGAACACTTCTTGCCCGCACACTTAGTGCTGAAAACCAACCACTCTATACACTTCACTGCCTTTTTACATTCGACAATTTCGTCTCTACATACATATACACATATAGCAATACACATTAGTATATCATTTACATTACTTGAATACAAACACAACATGCTTATCGACCATTCAACTTCCAGTTCCATAGCCACATACAAAAATCACATTTATAGTCATAACACTCCTTCAAAATTGCATCACTTATACCCTTATAATTCAATCCAAATCAAAATTCAAATACGAGTACATGATACGTACCTGATCAACTTAATAATTTAGGCATATCTAAACGAAGTTATATCGCAAATTCTCATAGTCAGAAGCTTGCTACAGCTCGATCGGGATCAAGATTCATTACAATACAGCAAACACATTTTAATAGCCAAAAATCATCACACTATCATTTTATCACTTTATGGCATGTATAAATAGACTCACGCGTGCTACGTTAGTCCTAGAATCGACTAAACCGTAGCTCTGATACCAATCAAATGTAACACCCCGAACCCGAGGCCGTCGTCGGAGTCGAACACGAGGTGTTAACAGATAATAATCAAATTATAACATAGTTGTTCGTATTTTTATTTCCCTCTTCCTTCGGGCATACCATCCCTTTATCGAATATGCACATCTCATCGTATACAATAGGCAGATAAACTTTCACATAATAGTGAGCTCATGTGACATAGATATATCGTATGATTTCACATAACCTCTCACTCTGATCCGATGTCACATAATCATAGGAATAGTCTCATAGATTGCTCTCGTATGCGTCACATAACTACCTTATGATTTAGTGCAAATCAAGCTCACATATAAACTTAGAGTACATACCTGTTTAACCTTTCGCATTGAATATATTTATAAGCAATTCTTATTACGAAGTCTTACCCGGACATAATCTCCACACGAAGTTATCGGGTCTTACCCGGACAAAATCCCCACACGTAGTCATCGGGTCTTTAGAGCTCGGATATAGTACGAGCACGAAGCTTACAGACATTAATCAGTGATAATATTCTCGCATAAAGCCTACGGGGTTTTAACCCGGATATAGTACTGACACAAATGCCCTTCGGGACTTATCACATTCATCACATCGGCCATTAGGCCCTATCACATATATATACACTTTCACATTCATAACATCGGCCATTAGGCCCTATCACATATATATACACTTTCACATTCATCACATCGGCCATTAGGCCTTATCACATATATACACTTTCACATCCATCACATCGGCCATTAGGCATTATCACATTTATACACTTTCACATTCATCACATCGGCCATTAGGCATTATCACATATATACACTTTCACATTCATCACATCGGCCATTAGGCCTTATCACATATATACACTTTCACATTCATCACATCGGCCATTAGGCCATACTATCATTTCATATTCGAATACTCATAAACTTACAATATCACGATTTAGAATTCAAGTATGGGTTTAATCAATAGCTTGTGAGCAACTAAAACAAGTTTATCAAGGTTCACAACATAATCTCAAATTCAGCACAAGTTGTTTTTCCTAAGCAATAGTCACTAAATTATTTATGACTGGAGCTACAAAACTCCAAATCACTTTCCGTTAATTTTTCCTGAATATAGACTCGTACATCTTCCATCCATAAATTTCCAGAATTTTAGGTTTGGCCAATAAATACCATATTTTTCTTAAAGTTTCCCCTGTTTCACTGTTTGACTAATCTGACCACTCTTCACTACGAATCAAATTTCTCATTTTACTGAATTCAAAATGTGTTGTATTTGATTTCATTTGAAACTAGACTCATTAAGGAGTCTAAGCATATAAATTTTATCTTATAACCATTTTTGTACAATTTATAATGATTTTCTAAAAACAGAACAGAGGATTACAGTGTCATTCTGCGCTGTCTCACACAACTTTAAGTATCTCATTATCGGAAATTCCTTTGCTTACACGGTTTCTTTTATAAGAAACTAGACTCATTAAGCTTTAATTTCATGTCTCATTCAGCCTCTAATTCAAATCCATAAATTTATGGTGATTTTCTAAAGTCACGTTACTGCTGCTGTCCTAAGCAGACTATTTCAAATTACTCTTGAATTCCCAAGCTCAAACACTTAAGAACTTACCATTTGAGCTTAGAACATATCATGGCCACATCATATCTTATTAAATCAACTCATCATGTCCTATTATAATTGAATTTACTCAACGTTTAGTCACTTAAAACTTACCTCGGATGTGGTCGAACAATTTCGGCGGCTATTCGATCACTTTTTCCTTTCCCTTGTTGGACACCTCTCCTTTAGAGTCTTGAGCTTAAACAAATAAATTAACTCATTTAACCGCTTTGCTACATATATTGGTATCCACATTTTAATGATTTTATGACATACGAAACGACATGGTAAAATTTTCATCTTGCTACTTTATGTTCTTAGCTATTCGGCTAATAACCTCATGCAATTACCATACTATCAATAATCTAATCACACATGCATATGCATACTTGGACATTCGGTAATCACCTTTGCTAATTTTAAACTCAACATCACATAAGCTCCCAAGTGATGGCTGAATGCTTCATTTGTTACCCAACTAACCATTCAACAACCTCAACCTCATTACCACCCTTTTATGGCTAATTATCTAAGTCAAGATAGGATCATCAACATGCCTAACTATAGCCGAATGTGCAACATTAATCTATCATTTCTATCTCATTTAACACTTAACATTTACCACATATCGATTCACCAAACTCTCCATCTATTCATGCTCTCATATTCGGTGACCCATACCCATACTAACCATATAACTAATTAATCCTAGGGTTAAACACAAGTGCAATATTGAAGCACCATGGCCGAACCTTCATGAAGTTGCTAAGACCCCTCGTTTCTACGCCTCACACACTCTTACATCCAAACCTTTTTATTAAACACTCAAGCTCAATCATCTTCATGCCTTATCACCACAACATCAAAACACCAACCAAGAAAGACAACACCCATGGCCGAATATCATCTCCATCACATAGCAAGATTTAGACCATGGGCTAGGTAGAACTCAAACTAACAACTAAAACATGCATGCATCTCATGGAACATCATCAAACATACCTTAGTCTAGTTACATGCATGGCCGAGTCTCTTCAACCTTTCTTCTTCCTTCCTCCTTCAAATTTTCGGCCAAGGTGTTAAAGGATAAACACCCTTTCTCTTTTTTTTTTCTTTTCTTTGTCTAGTTACGGCAAATGGAGGGGGGGATGGATGAGACAACTTTGTTTTCATCACCCCTCCCTTTTCATTACTTAATTACTAACCCTTTATTTATTCTTTCTAACATACCACACTAGGCCAACATGTTCCCAACATGTTTCCACCCATAGCATGGCCGGCCTCTAGCTCAAATTTTGGGTAATTTGACATGCAAACCCATAATTTTCATAACATGCAATAATAGGCCACTTCACATTTGCCTAGCACATTTCTAATTTTTCTCACATAAGTCCTATTTAATAAAATTCACTTACAATTAACAAAATTCAAACATGAAATTTATTATATCTAATGATTTACTATTCCATTACTTACACCGTTTCTTATATGAGAAACTAGACTCAATAATATTTATTTCCATATTTTATTCATACTATAGTTATATTTCCAAAATTGATGGTGATTTTTCAAAGTTAACCTACTGCTGCTGTCCAAAACTATTTTAGTGAAAATGTTGATTACTAGGTGTATAACTCCCTTATTCCCTTTCTCTATAATATTTCCCATCACTTTCACTTATTTCTTCACTAAAATATCAAGAACATAAGACCTTATATAAGAAAACTCTACTATAACATTATTTCCATACTTTTTCAATAATATCAAACTTAAAAATATATTGAAATGTTGATGTTCTTACCTTGTGCTATTGATTTCAATCGTTAACTTGATTTTTTCTCTCCTCTAGCTTCTATTTCTTGAATCTAACTTGATATTCTAGCTCCCCATTGTCTCCTTGTTATTCTTCTCTCTTGGAAGCTATGGAAATTCTTTTGATTTCTAGGTGAAAATATTAAATTTTTTGTGGAAGGACTAAATTGTAAAGAAAGCAAAACTTTCTTTCTTCTCCTCTCTTCTCACATTAGTTGCATGGAAATATGGTGGAATGAATGATTCTTCATCTTCCTTTCTTATATATACTAAATAAAATACTAATAAAATAATAAAATATCATTTAAAAATCAAATTAAAATATTACAAACTAATATTTATTTAATTAATATAAAATATCTCCAACATCATCATTATCTTCTAGATTTCTTTCTCTTCTAATTGACCATTTGCCCTTTATAATCTTTAAAAGTTTCATCCTTGAGTCATCACTTAATTTGGTAAAATTATGATTTAGTCCCTCAAAATTCTTTACCTTTTCAATTTGGTCATAATTCATCCATTTTCCTTAGTTTCTAGATTATTCCACCCTTAAAATATTTACACTATTGGTCCTTCAAATTTCTTGTATTTACATTTTAATCCATCAAATTTTGAGTATTTACTCTTGGGCAACAAAACTTTTCTCACTTTTGCGATTTAATCATTTCTAGAATTAATATGTCATAATATAATTCCCAATGTTGCCATAACTCAAAATTTCCCTTTTTGTCACTTTATTTCCTTATTTTACTCTCAAGGATACCTACTTTCTTACTGTAGTAATTTTTGGGGTATTACATAAATGTTGATGAATGATTTAAATTTGGTGTTTACTTTTTCACCCATGAACTAAATCTTTTCAAAATTAGAGTTATTTGGGTGAATTTTCTATCATCTTTAATGTTCACGACTTGAGATTGTCTATGCCACTGTTTCATTTGATTTTTTCTTATTCTAAACACATGCATGCAAGCTCTAGACATAGTTAATTGTGTGTTGTGTTCTTTGATATATATTTAATTTTTTAAAGATTAAATAAACTGGATCTAGAATTGTTTGAGGCAATCGAACATTTGAAAAAATATTTGTAGCACTCTAAACATAGATGTTGGGAGTTGTGTAGAGAAGAACGTTTATTGCAGTTATTAATCCGAAGTTCTGTAGACGTACAATAACATAGATTTTTAGCTTAAAATCTAGCTATCGAAAGAGGCAGGTTACAGTAGTGACTCTCTGAGCTGTTGATTAGACAATATTTTTCCATGACATTATTTTGATATGAGCATTTTAGCTAAATAATTCCAGCCCTATTCATTCAGTTACAGAATTACTCTTGATTTTCTCTGTAATTTGCCACTACATTTTATTTGCCATATTAACTTTTTATTTTTAGCATTAAATTTCATTAATTCATTATACCAACATCTCATTCAATTTAAGAATATTTTCTATTATTTAGTATAGTTAATAGGATTAAAATAAGTTAATAAATCTCTTACCAATTTTTTATCCCTATTGAGACGATACTTACTTATCACTTTATTACTTGAATGACGTGTACACTTGCACAATTGCTTTAGTTATTTACTCGCAACAAGTTTTTGGCTCTGTTGTCGGGGATCGACAGCATTGGTGAAAAGTTTATTTGTTATTATTCTTGTTATTTTTGTTAGAACGATTAATTAGTATTTGATTTGATTTTTTAGGTTTGGACTAGTTCATAAGAAGAAGTATTCAAGTGGATACAAAATACTATTTTGATCTTGAGATTGAAAGGACATTAAGGCGAAGAAGGAAAGCATTAAGAGAAATGGAAAGGGTTACAAATGAGGCAATCAAGGGAGATCAGGTGCTCCGGAATAAAAGTAATGTTGATATTCCTCAAATCTTAGATGACAGAGATAGACCCATTAGAGAACGTGTAGTGCCTACTTTGGGTTATCTAAGTCCAGGAATTGTTACGCCACATATTCAAGCTCAACATTTTGAATTAAAATCAGTAATGTTTCAAATATTGCAGATGATAAGGCAGTTTAGTGGTTTACTAACTGAAGATCCCAGATTGCACTTGAGACTTTTTCTTGAAGTCTGTGACTTATGAGGCAGCAGGGTGTTCCTGAAGATGCCCTTAGATTAAAATTTTTTTCTTATTCATTGCGAGATCGTGTCAGATCATAGTTGAATGCATTACCATCAGGTACAGTGGCATCATGGAATAAATTGTGTTAGAGATTTCTGCTTAGGTACAATCCTCCCAACATGAATGCCAAGCTGAGTTATCACATTACATCGTTCAAACAGTCTGAAGATAAGACATTATATGAAGCATGAGAGTGTTTTAAAGAATTAATTAGAAAATGTCCGATGCATGGTTTTCAGCATTGGACAAAAATGGAAATGTTCTACAATGTTTTAAATGCTCATACGCGAATAGTGGTGGATGCATCTGCTAATGGGACGTTGCTTGACAATTTCAATAATGAAGCATATGAAATTCTAAAAAGAATAGCAAATAATGATTATCAGTACCCCACTACCAGAGTTAGTACTGGTAGAAGAGTTGCTAGAGCAATGGAACTTGATGCATTTACATCGTTAACAGCTCAAGTATCATCCTTATCAAATATGATTAAAACTCTGGAAAGCCCTCTACAATGCAAGAGATGAAGGTTGCAGAACTAGCATGGATATACTGTGGAGAATATCATGTTTTTGATGAATGCCCATCCAATCCAGCCTCTGCGTATTACATGGGAAACTTTAATCGTAGCAATAACAATCCCTACTCCAACACTTACAATCTAGGGTGAAAGCAACATCCAAATTTCAACTAGAGTAATCAGGGGATGGGAAATGCCAGCAATTTGAATAGACAGAATGTGGCTGGTGTACCATCTTGATACAATCAACCAATGCCACGAAAAAATCTACAACAAAGTTCGTCATCTTCAACATCAACTATGGAAGCTTTATTAAAGGAGTATATGCTAAGAATGATGCGATTATTCAGAGCCAGACAGCTTCCTTAAGAGCTCTGGAGAATCAAGTGGGACAAATTGCCACTACATTAAGTTCCAGATAACAAGGAGCATTGCCGAGTGACACTGAGAGTTCTCGATCTCAAGGGAAGGAACAGTGCAAAGCCATTATACTTCAAAGTGGTACTCAACTATCAATAGTTGCAAATGACGCCATTATTGAAGAAAAAATTTTAACTTCTACAAATGAAACAAATTTAGAATCAGTAAGGGAGCAAGGTACAAAGAAAAAGAGCAACCAGAAAAATGTTGACGCAGGTGAAACTTGTATTTCTAATAAAGATACCACGGTAGAAGAGGACGACTCAAGAATCAATCATGAAAAGATCTCAAAACCAACTAAAAAGCATACAACACCTAAAAATGGTCAGTAGAAAAATGTTGTGGTAGAATCAGATCATGTTGTCAACACAAATGTCACGAAAAAAAGTATCAACAGTCAGAAAGACGACCACCTCCACCATTTCCTCAACTAATTGATGTCTAGAAATGCAAACTGACTATAAGGGTGAATGATTAGTAGGTTACATTAAACATATTCGATGCCCTGAAATGTGTTGATGAGAGTTAATGATTGCCAGACCATTGGTTTGCTAAAAATGGAAGTGAAAGAAAAGTTTGCAAGATGTTTGCCTTAGAAAAATCTTCTATATCCAATTATCTGTTTGAGCAGCAAATGCTCAACTCACTCGGCCAGTTGCAGAAGTAACTCAATCTCTTTGAGACTTAGCAACTCTAAATTGCTACAAAATTGGAAAAAAGCGTAAAAAAATAAAATATTTTCTATCTTTCTATTCTTTAATTTCTTCACTTTAATTTCATTCTTATTATTCTTATTACTTAACTTTATTTTCATTTCTGATTTATCACCTTATTAATGAGATGACAAAGTTTGATAAAGAAAGGGAGGGTTTGCACCCAATGAAAAGAAGTTACTATCGGATGAAAATGAAGGGGACGAGGATGAAGCTGAAGCTGATGAGCCTAGACCTACCACACACATTGCCACTTAGGAGAAGGAACAAACAAGACTAGAGGGTGATGAAGAGAAGATAGAATCGGTAAACATTGAATATGATCAGGAAAGAGAAGAAGTGAACCATATTCCTACACCAACTGAACCTGCTATTGCACCCATATCGAAGCAAGATCGTGAGATTAATTAACTAATTGATCTTACAAAATTAGATGATAATGATGAATAAGAGGTGCCAATCAATATGCTGAAAAGGAAGCAACAATACAAGCGCGTTGCTTAGAAAAACAACTGGCCCGAATTAAAGTAACACCAAAATTTTCATTTGCATATTTTTCATTATATACCATGTGTTTTTCATGCATTCATGATTTTTTTCATTGCATTATATATATATGGTTGTTTTTTCATTTCGGAATTTTAAATTGTTCATGCATTGAGGACAATGTATTCCTTTGGTTTGGGGGTGTGTTGTGTTGTGCATATAGTCTGCATTAGATATGTGTTTTAATATTTGTTCATTTTTTCATGACATAAAAATTCCAAATAACTGTCAAACCATGACAAGTATAGTGTTATCTATGATGTTCGATGAGGATAATAACTCTTCGATAAATTTAGAAAATTGTGATAGTTGATTAGGTATGTTTAGCTTACAATAGTTGTTTGAAAATTGATCTCTAAAAGTAGAATGCCCTAATTATAATTGAAATTAGTCTATAGTAGGTTTCTTTTAATACACTTAGAAATTCTTGAGCCTAAGATTAATAAATTAGCATTGTGTAATAATAAATACTACGACAAAACTGAGGGTAAATAAGTAAGAAAATTAAAAAGATGTTATGAAGCACTCCAATGTTTGAAATTGTTGAGTAGGTTAGTAATGCTTTGTTTGTTCCATTGTATTATTGATAAAAAAATCAAGATCAAATAAGAGTAAGTAAAAAAAGGAAAAGAAAAAAAAGGAGATATTAGTTTAGGGGCACTCTATTGTAGTAGTAGGCTGAGTAGCTAAGGGGCTAGTTGTTTGCTCCATCTATCTTTTCAGTCAAAAGCCTTAGCTTCATGAGTGATAGCTTCATGAGTGAATTACATTCAAATTGTCGCGTGATGTAATATATGGAAATCTAGTGTATGCTCCATTGAGATTGTCAAGTAAAGAAATCATGTGACAAAATGAATTCCCTAGAAAAAAATATAATTAAAGTATGCAATGACATAATAATTATGAGAAAAGACACTAAATTTTAGTGGAAAGATAAACTAAGTACATTAGGGAGTGCTCGTTATAGCCAGACTTGCATGAATATTTAGGAAATTTTATTTTTAGGTAATATTTTATGCAATTCGTATGTTAAACAAACCTATAAAATTTGAACCAATTTTCTGAGATAAAAGGCTATTGAGAATGGAGGTATAAAATATACTTTAGATGATTTATGAATATAATTGGTGACTGATTATTTTGGCAATTCCATACATTCATGCATATTCATACATCATTTACTTGAGGACAAGTAATAATTCAGGTTTGGAAGTGTGATAACTCTTGAAAAGAGTTAAATTTAAGGCCTCTAAATCGAATTAATTGTTTCTAATTAAGTGAATACATTTACATTTTAAGGATTTTTTTAGCACATTGCATAACAAAGCTTAGATTGCGCTACACTGGTCATTATTTGTTACTTTTATCACATGGGAGGAAAGGTGTGGTTTTGTGTGAACACAGGTGTATGAAGAAGAAGATGATGAAGAAGGAAAATAAGGAAAATGAAACATTGTCGTGGAAAATGGTAAGATTGATTGCCAACAGAATTGCCATGACAATTCTAGGAATATGAGTCAACACTTTATCCATGTCACTCTCAACAAGCTATGCATGTACTAGAAAAACCAACCTAAAAAGAGGAATGAAAAATGTGTGCTACGGTGGGGCAGATCTACCCAATAAAATAATGAGAGAAAAGAAGAAAAAAGGAGAGGAGAATTCATGTGAGAGAGAGACTGGTGACAACAACCCTCTCTTTGCACAAAGAAAAACCTCCATTGGAGAATTTCAGAGGAAGAAAGGGTAGCAACTATTGAGAGCAGAATACAAACGTTAAGAAGTGGAAGAGACATTTATCCTGGATTCATGTACGATAGAAAGATAAAAGAGAAGCTAGAGTGTAGCGAGAAATCCTGTAGTTCTACCTTTATTTTTCCTGATTTCTGTGATTCAAATTTCTTTAAATGTTGATGAATGATATAAATTTGGTGTTTACTTTTCCACCAATGAACTAAATTTTTTCTAGGTTGGAGTTATTTTGGTGAATTTTCTATCATCTTTAATGTTCATGACTTGAGATTGTCTATGCCACTATTTCATTCAATTTTTGCTTATTCTAAATACACGCATGCAAGCTTTAGACATAGTTGATTGTGTGTTGTGTTCTTTGATGTATTTCTAGTTCTGAAAAGGTTAAATATACTGGATCTAGAATCATTTGAGGCAAGAAAATATTCAACAAAATTTTGTAGCACTCTAGAGATAAATGTTGAGAGTTGTGTAGAGAAGAACGCTCATTGCAATTATTAATCCAGAGTTCTGTAGACGTACAATAACTTAAATTTTTACCTTAAAATATAGCTATTGAAAGAGGAAAGTTATAGTGGTGACTCTTTTGAGTAGTTGATTAGACAATATTTTGCCATGACATTATTTTTATATGAGCATTTAATTTGAATAATTCTAGCCCTATTCATTTAGCAACAAAATTACTCTTGCTTTTCTCTGTAATTTGCAACTACATTTTATTTGGCATATCAATTTTATGTTTTTAACATTAAATTACATTAATTCATTATACCAACATCTCATTCAATTTAATAATATTTCCTGTTATTTAGTAGTATAGTTAATAGGATTAAAATAACTTAATCAATCTCTTACCAATTTTCGATCCCTATGGAGACAATACTTACTTATCACTGTATTACTTGAATGGCGTGTACACTTGCACTATTGAATTAGTTATTTACATGCAACAGTAAGGTCTGCAAAGCCCATCTTGCATTTCTGATGGGTTCACAAGATACGTACTATGAGGGACTTGATGTGTTTCCAAACAAGCTACCTAGTTTACCTCTAGATCACAAAGTGGAGTTCACCATTGAGTTGTACGTGATAGTTCACTAGTGTTTATTACACCATATTGCATGACACCAAAAGAGTTGAAGGAACTAAATATACAACTTCAATAGTTGTTTGACAGAGGTTTCATTCTACTAAGCATATGGTCATGGGGATCGCCAGTTCTATTTGTGAAGAGGAAATATAGAAGCCTAATACTGTGCATTGACTATAGGTAGATGAACAAATTGACTATCAAAAATATATACCATTTGCCAAGAATTGATGACCTATTTGACTAGTTGCAAGTTGCCACAGTATTTTCAAAGATAGATCTGTGATCTGGTTACTACCAACTTAAAGTAAATGAGTTAGATGTGTTGAAGACAACATTTAGAATGAGGTATGGGCACGATGAGTTTTTGGTTAGCCTGTTGGGTTGAAAAATGCACCTGATGAATTCGTGGACTTGATGAATCAAGTGTTCCATGAATACTTGGATCGGTGTGTGGTGGTTTCTACAGACGATATTGGAATGATGAAAATGTGTAAGTGTACATAATCACAACAAGTAATAAAGTGACAATTAAATGTCGAGTTATCATATCCATAGGGATTGTGAAAGAAAAATATTTATGAAATGTAAATCAAACACTTTGGTGATGGGAAAAGTATGTTGTTTTGAAGAGGCGATTTAAAAAAAATAATTAAGTAATAAAAAATAAAAAGTACAAATTCCGATGCATGATTTCAAAAAAGATGAGTTTTAATGAATATGACATAATTGTGTTAGATCAATTACATTCCTTAACTTAGAATTACTAAACCCATGTTCATGTTGTTACAAATATTTTCACGGCAACTTGGTAATTTGTTAACTACTGCACATACATACTTACTAAATTAACCAATCTCTTGAACATTTCTCAATGCCAATTCAAAAAATTAATCAATCTTCATAAGCACAAGTAAGATTAAGTGAGGTAACAATATATTTCTATACTGTAACAATTTTATCACATTAATCTTGTAAGTTATGCAAGGCTAATGTATCATTTAATATCGTCGCTAATTTAACCTTCAACTACCTTAGAAGATTAAACGTGCACCAATTAAATAATTTGTCAATTAATTACAATTTAAATACGCTTAATAATTAATTAATTTGTTACCTTACATTTTATAATACAAGTATAAATAAGTATGGTTTTATTTAATTGAACAACTTACGAAGGCCTATAACAACAGACACATGATTTAATAATTTAATAGGATAGAATGCAATCAATCTAACATGAATTAAATTTAGGCCATTTTAATTAGAATAATAAAAACAACACAACAATTATTCATATTCATAACCACAACCTAAACAAGAAAATTAAAGAGAATGGAACTAGGAAGCAAATCTAGGATTTCTCTGAAGCTTGACTAGTGCGCTCCTCTTCTTCTCTACTCGTTCTATTGAGCCGAGGCCTCTATGAACAGTTGAATGCTACTATTCTAAGGTGGAAGAAGGATCTTTTTTAAGAGGGAAATCGACAAGGGAAATGGGGAAACAAGAAAGGGAATAGAAGAGAGAAAGTGAGTGAAAGAGAGAGAGATGTGTGGGAATGAATGGTGTGTTGAATGAGGAAACAAAGGGGGTATTTATAGGTGGGAGTGGCTTCTAAAAATAGCAAATAGTTAGCAGCCATACACTCCTCCTTGGCCAGCCACAAAAGGAGCAAGTTTGAATAATTCAAACTTTGCTATTAGCTTGGGAAAATATTCAAAGGCACGAAAAGTGGAGGGGTTTGAATGGAGTTTAAATAAAATTTGAGGTTTGTTTTGCAATTAATAAAATCAGCTAAAACCTAATTAGGTCAACTTATTGGACGATTTTGGGCTACCATTTCTCTTCTTGGGTCAATCTTATTTTATTAGCACAATTGGGCCTCCTTTTTTTAATTCATGTTATAATTAATAATTTTAACCCAACATGAAGTGAATAAAAATTAATTATAACATGTCTTATGCTCATTATTGGATAGTCTATTTTTCAAAAAATTAATTAGCCTCTTTCTTGTCCATTTGATGAAAAGAATCACCCCAATGGTTTAAGCCTTCCAAAGTGTTTACCGAGCCAATTTTTATCTTTTGTGCAAAACTGTAAAAAAGAAGCAAAATTTTTGTAAATTTATTATAAAAATAATTACAATTCAATAAGTTAATAAATTAAGTGAAAATTAATTATTTTATAATTAAAGTATGAATTTCGATAAAATTTACTACAAAATTGAATGAATTAGAGATCAAAAGGTGTTGAAAAAGTCTATATATTTTAGTGTTTCCGAATATCTTGTTGTATTTGCGAACTGAAGGAGAGCATGATGCTCATGTGAAATGTGTTGCAAATTCTGTGAGAAAAAAGACAAGTGTTTGCGAAGTTTAAGAAGTGCAAATTTTGGCTCAAGGAAATTGCCTTTTTGGAGCATGTCGTTTTAGGAGAAGGGGTTTGCGTAGGCCCAAAAAAGATCGAAACAATTGTGGAGTAGAGATCCTCAAAGAGTGTTACTGAAGTACGAAGCTTTTTGGGCCTCGTAGGGTACTATCACAGGTTTGTTGAGGGGTTCCCACCATAGAATCACCTTAACAAACTTACTCTAGAAAAATGAAGAGTTTAAATGGACAGAAGAAATGTAGCAAAGCTTCAACAAACTTACGGTGATACTCACCAAAACACTTGTGTTAATTCAACCAGAATTAGGAAAGTTTTTGTGGTCTACAGTGATGCCTCACACATATGGCTAGGATGCGTCCTGATGCAGGAAAGGAAGGTGGTAGCTTATGCTTCCATGCAATTAATGATCCATAAGCAAAACTATCCAACCTACGATACGGAGTTAGCAACTACGGTGTTTGCACTCAAGATTTGACGACACTAATTGTACGTCAAGAGATGTAATATTCATACAGATCATAAAAGACTCAAGTATTTGCTCATGCAAAAGGAACTAAATTTGCGATAGAGAAGGTGGATAGAGTTTTTGAAGGACTACGACTCTGTGATAGAGTATTAGCCTAGTAAGGTGAACGTGGTAGCTGATACACTAAGTAGGAAGTCAGTATGCAAGTTGCGAGCTCTGTTTGCGCAACTGAGTGTAATGAGTGATGGAGAATTAACACCCCTTACTCGTATTCGATGCTGGAATAAGGTACGAGGCATTACTAGAACACATACACTTGTAACGTATTATATCAATTGTAAAATTTCATCCAAATTAAAACTTTCAAATTATTATCTTTGAGTTGCTAAAAAGGGCTTACGAGGTCCAATACATAATCATTCAACCAAGTCTTATAGCTTTCACTATTTTTTCATTTCATAGTCATTTCAATAATCATCATGTTCTTGTTTTTCAGATAACTGTATACATATAATCATACATAAACGTGCAATTCACTACTTCTTCCTGTCAATCATAGTTTCAAATGACAGATTCATGTAAATGAACTCAATTTCATAGTTTAATATGTTTTATCACATAAAATTCGTTTAACCTTTACCAAAATTTTTTAGATTAGAGAACGTCATACGGAATTGAGTACTTCGTTTTCTCGATGCCATAGTCCAATTATGGTCTTACACGTAATCACATAACACATAGCAATGACATAGTCCAGCTATGGTCTTACACGGAATCACGTATCACTTACTGATGCCGTAGCCCAGCTATGGTCTTACACGCAATCACACTGATGCCATATCCCAGATATGGTTTTACACAGTAGCACATATCACACCAATGCCATATCCCAGATATGGTTTTATACGGAACTCATAATCACATCACACCGATGCCATAGCCCAGCTATGGTCTTATACGGAAATCACATATCACATGTTGCCATGGTCTAACCATGGTCTTTCCCGTTAATTCGTTGTGGCCTCTGAACGAAAGTACTCAAATCCATTATTCCGACTACTTTGTATTTTTTTAAGCATTATTTTACAATAATCAAAATTTTATAACATTCATTTACAATAATATACCATAATATTCGAGAAATTTTCATAACAAAATAATGAATTTATTCATATGAACTTATAATCTTTCACTTTCTCGTCATATGAATTTATCAATTATCACTTACTATTTACTAATCAAGTTTTCGAATCAAGCTATCATACACCAATAATACATTACATGTGCTTCATAAATTCAATGTTCAAACCTTATTACCATCAAATCCATGTCATTCAAATACTTAGAACTTATTCAAGCGTATATTATTACACTTCATATACCGAGCATATGTCAAAATTACGAATGCGCAACCAATTCATTTCTCATTTATTTGACTAGTAAATTAGCCTCAAAATTCATACCATTCCATCACATAAAATATGCCATGAAACATACCTTTAACATAAACTAGCATCCTGGCCGAATTTGCATTATGCTATTTATTACCCTTTTTTCCGAATCACATAACAAAACATCACAAATATTTATTTTTGTATACTATAACTAAGTATCAACTTGCCAACATGAATTAATTCATAAGCCATTCATGACATTACTTCATGCCAAATCATATACCAAACATACCACACACACATATGCTATGAAACTTTATTTCCCCACATGAGCTTAAACCATAACCAATAATGTACAAATATAAACATCATTTCTATTTCAACTTTTGTCGATTATAATCAAACATATGATCAATTATACACAATTCATTCATATATTTTTTCTCCTCCTCCTCTCCATTCCACATCATTATTGCATATAACACGCTCAATTGCCATTATCCAAAATTTCACTATTTGCTTATATGTAAATTCAAAGCTATCTATCTAAGTCAAAGTCACTAAATTATTTATATCTCGAGCTACGAAACTCCAAATTAAGATTTGTTAATTTTCCACAAAACTAGACTCACATATCTTATCACCATAAAATTTTAGAATTTTTGGTTTAGCCAAATAGTACAGTTTATTCATTAATGTATCCCATGTTTCACTATTCAACAATTCTAACCACTCTTTACTAAAAATTAATTATCTCATTGTAAAGAATTTGTATAATGTTATCGTTTGTTTCTTTTCAAAATAGACTCATTAAGGATTCTAAACATATAAATTTTAGCCCAAAGTTATTTTTTGAAATTTTTAACAATTTTCCAAAGTTAGGACAAGAGATTCCAAAATCATTCTAACCCTGTCTCACTAAAATTTAAATATCTCATAATATAAAAATCATTTGCTTGCTCTGTCTTTTTTATGTGAAAATAGACTCAATAATATTTAATTTCATATATTATTCAACCACTAATTAAATTTCCACAATTTTTTTATGATTTTTCAAAATCACACAACTGTTGCTATCTAAAATTGTTTTGTTGCTAAATTTACTCTTTCATAATTTCACATAGTCAGTTTCCGCTTGAACTCATCGAAATATTACTGGATAAATCGAAAGTTTGCACATAAGTGTCACACTTGTAGCCAAAGCTACTTCACATCACTTTTCACATAGAGGCTCGTTCTCGAGCTATTAACTTTCACGGGTCTGCTAACAAAAGATGTCAGTCATTTGTTACAACTCAGTGCTACTCACACAAGCTGTTAGGTATTCGTAACACATGCCAGTATGCCCAGCCACTGGTAGAACGTAACAGTAGCACCTAGATTGTAACACCCCAAACCCGGTCTAAACGTTATGACCGAATCTGGCAATGTCACATTGTAACAACCCTTACCCGTATTCAACGCCGGAATAGGGTACAAGGCATTACTAGAAGACATACATTTGCATACGTATTAAACCGAGTTACAAAATTTCATCTAAATTAAAAATTTTAAATTATTAACGTTCTTTTATAATTCTTTACAACATATCCTCAAAATATTGTATTCATAACAAATAGGGCCTACGACACCTGATATTTACACATGTAATTCAAAGCTTCATTTCCATTTCATTCAATTCACAATTTCTCATGTTCACAATTCAAATTAATGTCTCAATCCAATATATATATTTCAATCATCTAAGAATAAAATTCAACTCACACGAACTTACCAGGCTAAATTGTAGAAATACCAAAATTCAGGGACATTTTTGTAATTTTCTATTTTCCTCGAATTTCTACTCAATCTTGATATAAATTAATATTTCATTCAATTTATTAATTTAAATAATAAAAAAATTTCATTTCATCCAATTTGGTCACTTTTTGACATTTTTACAAATTTGCCCTTAAAATATTTCTTTTATTCAATTTAGTCCCTAAACCTAAAACATGCAAATTAGTCATTTTTAATGAAAACTCATGCTAGTTGAATAATCATATATTTCCTTCCTCCTCCTCTCCATTCCATATCCTAAATGTATATAACATGCTTATATGTAACTTTATTTATAATTTCACTATTTATTTATTTGTTCATTCAAAGCTATCCACTTGCGTCATTGTCACAAAATTATTTATATCACGAGCTACAGAACTCAGAATTAATATCCGAAAATTTTCTCTAAAACTAGACTCAGATATATTCTTATCATAAAATTTTTAGAGTTTTTGGTTTAGCCAATAAGTACAGTTTATTCTTTAAATTCATCTCTATTCTGCTGTCTGACAGTTTTGACCCTTCTTCACTAAAAATTAATTATCTCCTCGTACAAGATTTGGACAATGTTCCCGTCTATTTATAATGAAAATATAATCATTAAATATTTTAAACATATAAATTTAAGCCCCGAATCATTTTTCTAAATTTTTTTTATGATTTTTCAAAGTCAGAACAGGGGAACCCGAAATCATTCTAACCTTATCTCACAAAATTTATTATAACTCATGATTTACAAGTCCATTGCTTACACCGTTTCTTCTATGAGAAACTAGACTCAATAAGATTTAATTCCATATTTTTTTCATTCTCTAATTAAATTTTCATGATTTATGGTGATTTTTCAAAGTTAGACTACTGCTGCTGTCCAAAACTGTTTTAGCGCAAAATGTTGATTACTAGGTGTATAACTCCCTTATTCCCTTTCTCTATAATATTTCCCATCACTTTCACTTATTTTTATTCACTAATATATCAAGAACATAAGACCTTATATAAGAAAACTCTACTATAACATTATTTCCATGCTTTTTCAATAATATAAAACTTAAAAGTATATTGAAATCTTGATGTTCTTACCTTGTGCTATTGATTTCAATCTTTAACTTGATTTTCTCTCTCCTCCAGCTTCTATTTCTTGAATCTAACTTGATATTCAAGCTCCCTATTGCCTCCTTGTTATTTTTATCTCTTGGAAGCTATGGAAATTCTTTTGATTTCTAAGTGAAAATGGTAAATTTTTGGTGGAAGGACCAAATTGTAAAGAAAGCAAAACTTTCTTTCTGTTCCTCTCTTCTCACATTGGTTGCATGGAAGAAGATGAAGATTCTTCATCTTTCCTTCCATATATATACTAAATAGAATAATAATAAAATAATAAAATATCATTTAAAAATCAAATTAAAATATTAATAAACTAATATTTATTTAATTTATTAATCTAAAATATCACCAACATATCTTTGCCTTCTAGATCTCTCTCTTCTAATTGACCATTTTTCCCTTCATAATCTTTAAAAATTCCATCCTTGAGTTATCACTTAATTTGGTAAAATTGTGATTTAGTCCTTCAAAATTCTTCACCTTTTCAATTTGGTCCTAATTTATCCATTTTTCGTAGTTTCTAGATTATTCCACCCTTAAAATATTTACACTATTGGTCCTTCAAATTTTTTATTTACACTTTAACCCCTCAAATTTTGAGTATTTACTCTTGGGTAACAAAACTTTTCTCACTTTTGTGATTTAATCCTTTCTTGAATTAATATGTCATAATATAATTCCTAATGTTGCCATAACTCAAAATTCCCTTTTTGTCACTTTATTTCCTTATTTTACTATCAAGGATACCTACTTTCTTACTGTAGTAATTTTCGGGGTATTACAGTAGTAATTTTTGGGATATTACATTTCTCTCCCCCTTAAAATAAATTTCGTCCTCGAAATTTCGTTGTTTTGTTTTGATCATGAATTTCATCATTTCTATTTTCTTTCAATTATCCTTTCCTATCCATTCTTATCACTAACATTTCTAGTTTTTATATAATTTTGTACTTCCTTTTCGATAATATTCTTCTTTTTACTTAATCAAGCTCTTATTTCTTCTCTTTCCACTTAACCAGAAGTCCTTTGTTCATTTAGTTTTCTTAAAATCATCTCTATAATTCTATAGTTCCCTTCTGCACATATTTACCTAGCTTAGTATTTGTATTCATTCTCTATCCTTTCATTCCACAATTTATTTTTAATTCAATATTTCAAACATGAATCAGAGGTAAACCTTTACCTTGTAGCGAAAATTATTTATCTTTTTTTAGCAGAGGCCCAGTAGATTAGACAGAACACTTAGGATATACGAAACTGATACGAATGTGCATTATTATTTTGCATTATCAAATAGAAAGCACTAAAGTGTTATATAAAGATCATAAATGTGCTAATAATCAAATAGCACTAGCGTGCTATTAATCAGAGAGTGTGCTAGGGCCTTTTAATGACATACCACTAATATCCTAGTAGTTCTAATCTCATCTACTTGGGCAAATTATATCATGCATGCATATCACTTTTATACTTTTCGCATAATGCTTTCACATCCTTTACAATTTAATCCTTGTACCAATAATCCGTATATTTATATATACAAATTATTATCCGTATAGTATTTCGCATAATGCTTTTACATTCTTTTACATGTATTATATTTCAAAATTCATTATTCATCTGTAATTTACTAATATCCATATCATTTACTTCACATATCACATTTACATGTTTTGCAATTTAGTCATCAACACAATATTTCTTTTAGCAAAACAATACACTTTCTAAATATGCATGCAAAATAGAACAATAACCAGTCATAAACTGACCAGACCAACAGGGCTTTCGTCTAACATTATAATTAGCTAACATTCTCACAACATAAGAACTCTATCAAAACTGAACAATTACACATACATATTTCTGAGGATAAAAGAATATATATAATATCCAGAAAAGATCATCATGTTCATTTTGACTGTTACCTTCACACACATACATCTTTACCACTTAATTATCATTTCTCTGACTAATTTTGTTATCAGAAACTTCACTTTACTCCACTCAGTAAAAAAAATTCCAGTTAATACATACATTCTTTTAGGTATCATACCTGAATATTTTGTCTCGTCAAATTTAACTTCTTCTTTATTTACTCTCTTAGTTGTTTACTTACTTGCTTGCTTAAACAACTCATGATTATAACTTACTCCTTCCTTGTTGAAATTATTTTCTCAACTGATAACTGAAATATTCTTAATCCTTATACTTACCTGGATCTATTTATTGTACTTTTACCTGAACATTCATGTAACATAATTTCTTTACTAGCCTGTTGAATCACTTGGAATACTAAGGATACTCGGGTCTCCTGTCTGATAATAACAAGCCAAAGCCATATCCCAGACATGGTCTTACATGAGATGTTTCCTGTACTACCAATGCCATATCCCAGATATGGTCTTACATGGGAGATCTTATATCGGTGCCCATGTCATGTCCCAGACATGGTCTTACAGGGGACCTATCATCCCGGTGCCAACGCCATGTCCTAGACATGGTTTTACGTGGTACCTCTCATCTTGGTGCCAACGCAATGTCCCAGAGATGGTCTTACATGAGACCTCTCATCTCGGTGCCAATGCCATGTCCCAAGCATGGTCTTACATGGGACTTCTCATCTCTGTGGCAACGCCATGTCCCAGACATGGTCTTGCACTGGCTCACATATCGATGTCGATGCCATGTCCCAGACATGGTCTTATATGAGATCGCACGCCGATGCCATATCTCAGATATGGTCTTATACGGAAATCATATATTACATGTTGTCATGGTCCAACCATGGTCTTTTCTATCAATTCATCACATATCACTGAACGAAAGTACTCATTCCTGTGTTCTACTCAATTTGATATTTCAATTCAATTTTCATACTATTATAATATACATGGTTCAATAGCAAAGACATAAAACAAACATCATATTATTTCTAATTTAACAATTAAACATCAGATTCTATCATATAAAGATATTGTACACTTATTCAAGCAAGTCTACATAAACATACATTCCAACTATTTGTGTATATTTACTTACCACATTTACTTAATCAAATATGTTCAGCACATAACATCATATGCGCGCCAAGCAAAACGCGGATGAGCATATCACCATATAAACTTTCATTTTATTCTACGTTTCTATATTTCTCAACTTATGGTTGTCTTACTTCATATGTTAACACATACTTATCATGAATTTTCTATTCATACCTTTCTAAATTTCGTTTCATCATAAACACATTTCAATCACTTCAACATAACTTTTTTTAGCATTATTGGAAACAACTCGGTTAGAAGTCATCTGTCTTACAAAACAATTTCATTGGAGTCGGAAGATATTACATTATCACGAGTAATAATATGGCATGTATAGCTAACTCACATACGCTATGTTAGTCCGAGAATCGACTAAACCATAGCTCTGATACCACTAAATGTAACACCCCAAACCCGGTCTAAATGTTATGATCAAATCTGGCGATGTCACATTGTAACACCCCTTACCCGTATTCGACACTGGAATAGGGTATAAGGCATTACTAGAAGACATACATTTTCATACGTATTAAACCAAGTTACAAAATTTCATCTGAATTAAAACTTTTAAATTATTAACATTCTTTTATAATTTTTTACAACATATCCTCAAAATATTATATTCATAACAAATAGGGCCTACGAGACCCGATATTTACACATGTAATTCAAAGATTCATTTCCATTTCATTCAATTCACAATTTCTAATACACACAATTCAAATCAATTTCTCAATCCAATATATATATTTCAATCATCTAAGAATATAATTCAAGTTACACGAACTTACTAGGCTAAATTACAGAAATACCAAAATTCAGTGACATTTTAGTAATTTTCTATTTTCCTCGAATTTCCACTCAATCTTGATAGAAATTAATATTTCATTCAATTTATTGATTTAAATAATAAAACAATTCATTTCATGCAATTTGGTCACTTTTTGGCATTTTTACCAATTTACCCTTAAAATATTACTTTTATTTAATTTAGTCCCTGAACCTAAAACATGCAAATTAGCCAATTTTATTGAAAACTCATGACTAGTTAAATAATCATATATTTTCCTCCTCCTCTCCATTCCACATTCTTAATGTATATAACATGCTTATATGTAACATTATCTATAATTTCACTATTTATTTATTTGTTCATTCAAAGCTGTCCACTTGAGTCTTTGTCACAAAATTATTTATATCATGCGCTACAGAACTCCGAATTAATATCCGAAAAGTTTCTCTGAAACTAGACTCAGATATATTCTTACCATAAAATTTTCAGAATTTTTGGTTTAGCCAATAAGTACAGTTTATTCTTTAAATTCATCCCTATTCTGTTGTCTGACACTTTTGACCCTTCTTCACTAAAAATTAATTATCTCCTCGTACAAGATTCGGATAATGTTCCTGTCTATTTCTATTGAAAATATACTCATTCAATATTTTAAACATATAAATTTAAGCCCCGAATCATTTTTCTAAATTTTTTATGATTTTTCAAGGTCAGAACAAGGGAACCCGAAATCATTCTGACCTTATCTCACAAAATTCATTATAACTCATGATTTACAAGTCCATTGCTAACACCTTTTCTTTTATGAGAAACTAGACTCAATAAGATTTAATTCCATATTTTTTTCACCCTCTAATTCAATTTTCACGATTTATGGCGATTTTTCAAAGTTAGACTACTCCTGTTATCCAAAACTGTTTTAGTGCAAAATGTTGATTACCAAAACTTAATTTGGTAAAATTATGATTTAGTCCCTCAAAATTCTTCACCTTTTCAATTTGGTCCTAATTCATCCATTTTCCTTAGTTTCTAGATTATTCCACCCTTAAAATATTTACACTATTGGTCCTTCAAATTTTTTGTATTTACACTTTAACCCCTCAAATTTTGAGTATTTACTCTTGGGCAACAAAACTTTTCTTACTTTTGCGATTTAATCCTTTCTTGAATTAATATGTCATAATATAATTCCCAATGTTGCCACAACTCAAAATTTCCCTTTTTGTCACTTTATTTCCTTATTTTACTATAAAGGATACCTACTTTTTTACTGTAGTAATTTTTGGGGTATTACAGTAGTAATTTTCGAGATATTACATAGATTTATTTTGTTTCAATTTCACATGGGTCCCTACTGACATGTCAGTTGTATCCTATTTTATTCCTAAGGTTCAACCGGGAAATTTCTCACTTTTTCTCACTTTTGTTTTTCACTGATCAAGGTCAATTTCTCGTCTTTCTTAATTTATAATAACATATTTAACTTAGTCAATGCTCACATTATTCAATTTCGTCCAAAATCACACTATGGAAAAAACTACAATTTTGCCCCTAAAGTTTCATGAAGTTATGATTTTGCCCCTAGGCTCATAAAATAATTTTTTATTCAATTTACTTGCATTTTAGACTTAGCCGAACCACTTTAATACCTATAGCAGTCCACAATTCTCACTTAATCACATATTTACACACACTTTTACAACTTTTACAAACTAGTCCTTTTTTAACAATTTCGTTGAAAATCACTTAGTAAAAGTAGTTTATTATACTCCGAACATTCATATTCTACCATTAGACATCAAAACACAAACATTTCACCTATGGGTAAATTTTTAAATCTCAACCCTAGCTCAAAATAATGGTAGAAATAGAGAAATCGTGTTACAGGAATTTCAAAAATGTAAAAATATAAAAAATGGGGTTAGAACGGACTTACAATCGAGCTTGGAAGCTTGAAAAACCCTAGTCATGGTTTCCCCTTGTGAAATTCAGCCATAGCTTGAAGATGGATAAGAATTTAGCTTGTTTTGTCTTTTTAATTCATTTTAGTTACCAAATTACCAAAAAGCCCTTCATTTAAAAAATCCTATTTCACTTATCTCATGTCCATTTTTGTCCAGCAATTGAACCAATGGTCTAATTACCATTTAAGGACCTCCAATTTAAAAATTCATAGCAATTTGACACCTCTAGCTTCTGGAACTCAAGTTTTGCACTTTTTACAATTTAGTTCTTTTGACTAAATTGAGTGCCCAAACGTCGAAATTTTTGAACAAAATTTTCACGAAATCATTCCATGAAATTGTAGACCATAAAAATATAATAAAAATAAAATTTTCCTAGTCAAATTCATGGTCCTGAAACCATTATTCCAACTACGCCCAAAATTAGGCTGTTACAGAATTGCTCACAGAACTACAAGTAAGGCCAACCTTGTCACAACTAATCAAATAGAAACAACCTATAGACAAGGAATTGGCGAAGAGCGTTCACTAAGTGGAACAAGGAGTGCGAGGGGACTTCGCACTAAATAATGAAGGAGTATTCTATTTTCGTGGAAGATTTTGTATACCAAATGACAAGGAGCTTCAACATATGATCCTTAGTGAGGCTCACAATAGTCCCTATGCAATGCACCCTGGAAGTTACAAGATGTATCGAGACTAGTGCAAGTTGTATTGGTGGCTTAGATTGAAGTGAGTTGTTACAAAATTTGTGGTGAAGTGCTTAATTTGTCAAAAAGCGAAACCAGAGCGTCAGTATCCATCAGGACTACTACAACAACTAAAAATTGAAGAGCAGAAGTCGGAGAGGATCACCATGGATTTTGTGTCAAGATTGCCACTAACTTCGACAAAGAAAGATGTTATTTGGGTGATTGTGGATCGCCTTACCAAGAGTGCACATTTCTTAGCTATTCGCACAAGCTACACTTTGCAAAGGCTCGTAGAGATATACATCACTGAGATAGTGAGACTTCACGATGTACCAATTTCCATTATTTCGATCAAGATCCTCGATTCACCTTGAGATTTTGGAAGAGTTTACAAGAAGCTTTAGGATCAAAGTTTAAATTCAGTACTGCGTATCATCTTCAAACAGATGGCCAATTCAAGAGAGTGATACATGTGTTAGAAGATATTTTTGAAAGCTATGTGTTAGAGTTTGCAGAGACCTGGGAACCTTACTTGCCTTTGGCAGAATTCCTGTACAAATATAGTTATCAAGCAAGCATTCAAATGGCACCCTTCGAAGCTCTGTATGGAAGTCAAACACCTTTGTATAGGGCCGAGATGGGTGAGAAGTGAATGATTGGACCTAAGTTGGTTCGCGGGACATAGGACAAGGTGAAGATGATATGTTAAAAGTTGAAGGTTGCATCAGACATACAAAAGTCTTATACTAATTTGAAACGGTGAGATGTTGAGTACCAAGCAGGTGAACATGTGTTTCTTAAGGTCTCACTATGGACAAAAGTCCTAAATTTTGGGCATAAAGGAAAGCTAAGTCTGAGGTTCATTGGTCCTTTCGAAGTGGCTAAAAGGATTAGTCTAGTAGCTTATTTTCTTAAGTTTCCCCGCGAACTTGATCAAATTCACGACGTATTGCATGTGTCTATATTAATAAAGTATCATGTAGATCCATCCCATATTGTTTCAGTAGTTGAAATTGAGGTGTGACTTGATCTAACATATGATGAGGAGCCAATAAAGGTTGTGGCTCACAAGGAAAAAGTTCTGTGAAACAAAAAGATTCCTTTGGTTAATGTTTTGTGGTGAAACCACAAGACTAGTGAAGCTACATGGGAAATAGAAGAAGCAACAAATAGCAGTATCTTTATTGTTTAGCAGGAAACATTTCCAAGATGAAATGCCTTAAGTAGAGGAAAGTTGTAACATCTCAAGATAGAGCCTGGAAGTTTTGACTTCACGAGCAAGGGGTTCGCAAGTTCGTTTTGTGAGTTGGGGTTCGCCAGTTAGTTTAGAGAACTAGGGTTCACCAGTTAAGATGAGTTATACTTAACTTAAAAAGTTGACTTGTTTTCCAGTTAAGACACTATCGATGCACATAAGCTTTTCCTAAGTCAAGTAGGGTACACAAAGAGTACTAAAACATTTAGCTTCAACAAATTAAGCCCTTATCATAAAGAATTCTCTCATCGATTATTCTTTTTGTTAAGTCTCTATTCTGAACCAAAATTCAGAGAAGCGAAGGTAATCCTTTGTTCTGCTAGGGTTAAGTATAGGAAACTAGGTTCGCTCGTATGTTTGAATTTTGTGTGTTTTGTTTGTTAAGTAATTTGTGTATGTTTATGTATGTTGCAAACCAGTCGAACCATCTGTCAGTAAGGATAAAGGAAAAGCAAAACTTGTTTAAATTCTCAGCTAATCGATGAGTATTTAGGGATCATCATTGTGAACGAACCATTGTGTGTTTATGAGCTTAGGCTTTTTTTTTAAAAAAAACTAAGTTCCAAGAGTAAGCTTTTTTATAAACTCTATTTCCAAAACATATGGCTATGTTTTTAAAGATATGTTTTATGTGTGTTTCTACGTGAGCTTATCTTTTAAATATTTTAAAGATATGTTTTAAAAGCTTGATTTTACAAACTGTGTTTTTACGAGCTCCTTGGCTGAGCCCTACATTGGATATATTGGTATGCCAAAAGATTGTGAGTACTCACCTATAAGTTTTGTGATTTGGGCGTTAAGGCCATAGGAATGTCGAGCTATGGTCCATTCAAAGGGACATGTTGGTGTACATGAGAGTGTTTGACTTTATGCTACATTCAAATAAATATGACTTGTAAATCCTTTACAAAATTGAAGATAAATAAGGTTATACATTTCCAAGGAACGTGAAAAACATAAAAGCTCCACTAAAGACTTAAAACCATATTTGGCGGAAACCTATATTTAACTATAGTGTTGTATACAAATACATATAATTAGACAAATATTAATCATTCAAGATAAATAATTCGATACTTTGCAAGAAAAAACATAATCATTTTACTGAGGTATCATTGAATTAACGATTTTAAAAGAATAACTTTAAATTACAAAATTCATTCTTCGAAATGACACTATCAAGACATCACCCCCATGCCATGCATAATACAAAATACTTAGAAATCTCATGGAATAGATGTCCATTGGCGTTGTCTTTGAAAAGTCCTTTACTTCATCAGCTATCCTGAGAAGGAAAGGTAACTAAATAAGTTCAAAGAATTTAGTGAGTTCCAGAGCAAACATCTCAATAGCTATCTATAATACCAATAAACCTTTCCAACTCAACAAGTCATACAATTCGCTCGTTGGCAAATACCATGCACAAATAGACTTTACTACAGACACTAATCCTTGAACGCATGCACTAGGCCCATGCAACCATCCAGACAAACTTCTTCGTGCTAACCACACCCAAGTCCATGATCAAACCTTAGCATTCATTTCATTCATTTCATCATGATTTGCCAATCTGGTTTGCAATAACTCTTGCCCTG
The DNA here is from genome assembly GCF_007990345.1 of Gossypium hirsutum. NCBI lineage: Eukaryota > Viridiplantae > Streptophyta > Magnoliopsida > Malvales > Malvaceae > Gossypium > Gossypium hirsutum. The sequence goes on along the minus strand of NC_053448.1, from coordinate 36,125,843 downwards.
CCAGAGGCTACATAATTCCTTTTCATGTATTGGGATCTGCCAGTTGAATGCTCATTTTATTGAAGGCATTCCCATGATTTCGTTTTCATAAATCAGTTCATATTGTTCATTCCAGAAACAATGGGTGATGACTTAAGCACGAAGAAAACCCCTTACTCCATTTACATAGACAAGTAACTCAAACTTATAACCACGAACCTTTATTACTCATACACAAACATATCATATTATAGGATAAAAGTGCTTACCTTAATCAAACATAAATGAGAACATTATACACATACATGGAAGCAAGAGGAAACTCAATAGAACATGCATGAATGTTCAAATAGAAGGGACCTTTGCCCTTTTCACGAGAGCCCTTAGGAGTATATTGAGCTATAGTATAAATAGTTAAAGTTATCAATTCATTGCACTAGAAAACTAAACAAGTACACAAAAAACATGAATTAGAAAACCCGAAATCTGAATATTTCCTCCCTTACTCCTTAAACTGACACTTAAGCATGAAACCTTAAGGCACTATAAGTAACTATGAAAATACTTGATTTTCATCAATATTTACTAGGTACTAAGATACAATGGAGTTGGCTGAGTACAGCGAACCCAAAATCTTCAATAATGTCTTAGGTCTATGATTTTTTAAGACAAAATTTTAGAGAAAGTTTGGGAAGAAAATATGATTGCCAAAAAAAGCATAAAATTTGCTTAGAAAGCCAAAGCTTGTTTTATACAAATATACACAAAAGGAAAAACTTAGTGAATAAATCTAATTTCCCTCCAAACCTTTTATTCCTTATAATTAAGCATTTTTCTCTCTTCACAAATGCGAGTACGACAAGTTACAAAACCTTAGTTTCTATACTAACCGAATTCTTATTCGTCTAATTAGATTGTTAAACCAAGATAATAAAATAATAATAAATCATACGGTTCTTTTCAAATTAAGGTCTTAACACTAAAGGCTTAATGTTTCGTCTAATAGCTAGGGTGGTGTATACTCTCTAAAAGAGTTCGCCAAACCACCAAGCTCACCTAATACAAACTTCGCCTGAAGGTACAACCATAGACTCATATACTTAGTCAAATTCCATACATACTTTCTCATAACTTACTATATATGCCTTAATTCTATGAACAATATTTGAACACTAGAGCTTCATCGGGCGAGATGCTACAAGTATAAGAACAAGAATAATAACAAGCTCAAGGACATTACAAGTACATGAATATGTTTTATGCTTTCTTACAAAAACAAGCCAAGTTTTCAAGTATAATTTCTAATTAGTACATGTAAAATTGTTTTGCAAACTTATATGTTTTTCTGACAAGTAGGTAACTGCGAACTAGGTCTTACACATTCACGGCAAGCCCAGCTCACGAAAAAATTTTTAGACTAAGTTTTGTTTTAACTCTGTATTTTAAGCATACTTTGATGTTTACTATATATTCACTGAGATCTCAATGATCTCATCCACTCCTCTCTTACTTCAGAGGTAAGTAGTTTGCGAAAGGCAATTGCGAGGTGATTGATTCAAGCAAGGCTAATCAGGATGGGTACCAACAAACCCTAGAAAAAGACAATGTGGTTATTTTTCTTTGGATTAGTGATATTTTGTCCAATGACTTTGCTATTTTTGTTAGACCCAAATTTTTCGTAAGTTTATTTATTTTTTATTTTCATTTTCATGAACCATAGAGTTAAAAACTTGTTTGTTTGATTTTTTCAAATTCCTTCAGTATGAATAAAGAGCTAAAGTTTTTTATCCTTCCCTTTATTCAGGCCCTGTTGTGTTCTTTAAATTCAGACTAAGTATGAATTGACACCATTATGCGAGCCAAAATTTATGCAAAATATTTATGCATGTGACCCTTATGAGTTTGCGACCTCGATTTTCATGTGAACCCTTATTATTGAAAACCTTACTTGTTAGCGAACCCAACTAAAGTATGCGAATGCTTGAATGTATGACCTTTATTATTGCAAAGCCCATATTACATGCAAACCTATGCTATATGAAGTATGTGAACCTATGTTTTTGAGTGTGCCTTAATATTGAGTTATAAGTACTTGTGTATTTTTGTTCGAATATGTGAACCCTAAAAATATGTACTCATTACTTCATTCGAACCTTGAAGCCTTTGTCGTTTGTTGACATGTGAACTCTTTCTCTTTGCACAGATTTTATATGCTCACATGTCTTATGTTTCGTGCATGTTATTATGACATTGGCACTACATTGTGATAACTTAGCACATTTTCATTATGTAAATCTGTGGTGCGTTAAAGGTTAGGTTGGGAGTAAATGGAGAGTCACTCTGGTGGCTAATGTGACATGTCAAATTCAGGTTGAACCAACTCTGTTGATTTGGGGTATTAAAGATATAACTATGGAAGCTCTGTATGAGGTGATGATTAAGAGGTTTAAGTTGAAAAAGTGGAAAATCCCGTATGGTAAGGTACTTAGTCCTTCTGTATATATAAAATTGAGAGAATGAAGTTAAGGATTTCTAGAAACCACTATAGGGGTTTTTCATGTTTCAAGAAAAATAAGTTTTAAGTTGAAAATACAAAAGTTTAACTCATGAGAAGGGAAACTTTGGCATTCGAAAATGCTAAGCTGAAAAAGGAAAGAAGCATCAGATGAGTTTTTATACTCCATAACTACAATGTCGTATGATTGGCATGAATCTAATTTGAATCCAGAATTAGTTTTTTGATGATGCATGATCTTTGTTATTTGTGAGTGATATGTTTGCACATGGTCAAGTAGGTAATTGAGTATCCGTAAGCATGGCGGTATGCATAGAATGGTTGTGGTCACACATATTTAAGTCTAGGGTACTCCATGTTATTAAGTCTTTCTGCTCATATGCATGTGCTTATAAATTGTGGCGTACGAAGGGAAAATATTGACGGGATAGATGAAGCTAGGATTTGGAAAGTGAATTTCTATTAGATACCGCCAAACAATATTGCTGTGTGCAAACCATGATGTGCGAAGCTCCAGGCCCTGCGGAGGGGACACTATAGTGTTTGATCATCAAGGTTACAAATGGTGAAACAAAGGAATGGGCAGCGGAATAGGGAAAAAGGAATTCCTTATAGATACCGCCATACAGTGTTGCTAAATGCAAATTGTGATGTACAAAGCTCCGGGCCTTGTGCGGGGGGAGAGGGAGGGGCTTAAGTGATTACGCATCAAGGTATCTATGTGATGAATCGATATTGATGGTTATAAGGTTCCATAGAGGAACACCGCGATGGTGGTTAATAAGCTCTATGGGGCAACACCACAATAGCGATAAAGTCTTATGGGGCAACACCTCAAAATAGGTGTAACATGTAAGACCATAGCTCGAATATGACCACCTATATAATCTACTAGGGTAGTAAACACAGGGTGGTCCATTGATAGAGTAAATACGAGGTAGTCTACCGAGACAATAAACGTGGGGTAGTCCGCCAGGATAGTAAAAATGGGATAGTTCACTAGGATGGTAATTGGGGGTAATCACATGGATAAAGGAAAAAGGGAAGTGAAAGAAAAGTGTAAGTGTTAACAAAATGATGGTTAGCTAGCGGATTAGTGATGAATCTACCGAACAAGGAAAAATAAATAGGAAAGGAAGTAGTCCGCCAAAACAGTAATCATGAAAGATAGTAAGGCATATGGGTGGTAATCTTGCAAGACTCGGTCATGGGAAATGGTGTGCCCATGGTTCCTAGTTTTTAGACAAACAAAAGAAGGTTTATCCTAGAATTTCAGATAGGGATCTACCATTAAGAAATGCTAGAGGGCACTCAAAGAAACCTTATAGGCTAAAGAATTATCATAAGTACACTGGATAGTTTATAAAGAAAAGAGGGGTTAGTTAGAACAATTAAGAGAGAGAGAGTTATGAAAAGGGATACATCGAGTGATAGATATGTCTGTTAAGATTATTCCTTTTTAAGGGGAAACTATTGAAGAGGTACTAGCCAAATGGCTAGTTCCGTAGGGAACCAACATACAAGAGAAATCGTGAACACATATGACAAATTGTTGGGTATTGTAGGTCAAAGTGTTCCACAACTCACGGGCATGTTACAGTTGAAGGCAAGGTATCGTAAACAAGGCGGGTTACAAGGATGTAATCCAACCACTAGTCAAACCAAGTACGATTTAGTCCACCAGAGTGTCGAGGGTCTCATTAAATAACCAGCAGATGGAATATCAGCAAGTCCTCCAGGAGTACGGTAAGAAAAGAAGTCCACCAAGGACTAATCAGCCATGGAATTTTTGCCAAGGTGGTCAAAACTGAAGCGGTCATTAGGAGGGTAGGCCTGAGGACTACCTAGTGAGTAAGTGGTGGAAAGAAGAATCCACACCTGGAATAAATGAAAGAACGAATATATGTCAAGTAAGGATAGAGTCAAAAGATATGATGAGACACCTAAGAAATGACACAAGCTAGTCAAATGCTGCTACGATTGATCGGGGGAAGATCGCTTAATGATCTATTCACCCATAGATAAGTTTGAGGAAAGAATTAAAGACCTCCACTTCGTGATTTTCCTGAAATGATTAGGGAGTTAATTATATTTCGTTTATTTTCGTTTACCACCCCAACAAATTGGGACTATTTTTGGAGTAGTTTAGTGAAGAAACGCACTAAGTTCTCTTAAACTTATAGAACTTTGGCTTGTACTTGCAAGACTCGCGAGTGATTAAGGAACTTGAGGAGGGACCAAGCCAGATCGTGTTGGGTTGAAAATCAAAGTTAATATGGTTTCATGCACATAAGAAAGGGGTACCTTTAGAGACTTTGCCTAGGGCTCGAATGTATTGTAACTAATTAGTTCCCTTAGAATCCGAAGTTGAGACAGTGAACTTTCATTTTAAATTATTGTCTCTGTTGCGAAAGTTTTTAAGTAAATAGGTAATACCATCTAATTTAAAAATAGTGAGTTCTAAACTTGTACACCAACCCAATTCAGTTTTGGCACTCTATACCCGAATCTGATGATTAGGTCAGGTTAGGGTGTTAAAAACTTAGTGGTATTAGAGCACGATTTAGTCGATCCTATGGATGTAGAAATTGGAAGGAGTACCCTTTATGTGCATGATGTTGATCTGGCTAAGTCCCTCAAGTCCTTATTTTTAATTAAGTTATTATGTGCTAGGTGTAGATATATTCGCCTAAATGGGCAGGTAGAAACAAGAATAAACGAAACCAAATAGGGAAAAAGATATATAAGGAAGGATAAGTAGATGCATTGATTGAAAGTACAAGTGCTAGAGAAAAAAAAATATTAAAGAAGAGATAAAACAAAAGTAAAGTATTGCATTCACTGAGTGAGTTGCTTCCTTAAAGGTGTCTATGCCTTCTTTTGGTTAGTCTTTCAAAAGGAATAGAAATGACCCCGCTTGATTCTTGAAAGTGTGGAACTCTAGGATGGCATTATTAAGTCTACAAATGGAGATCGAGGTTTGCATCGGAAGAACCCACAGCAGTGGTTATACTATGCCGCAAGTCCAAAGTGTGCGAGGAAGGCTTTTGTGTCTGTCATAAGTAAAGATTAACTGAGAAAGGTGAGGAGGAAAGTACACTTGGATGCTAGATTTGGTATTAGTTGCATATGCTATGCAAATTGTGCAAGTATACACGTCGAATCAAGTAATAAAGTGATAAGTGACATCGTCTCCACATGGATTGGATTAGGTATAGAAGTGATCAAGTTATGATAATGATTAATGTTATGACAAAGTCGAGTTAAGTACGCAGTGGTAAATTAAAATAATAAAGATGAGTGTGAAATATATACCGACTAACATTAGAAAATGTTAAGGCAAAGCAAGATTAAAAATGCAATGGCAATTACAAGACCATTTACGTGAATAAAACGCGAGTGAATAAATAAATAACTAAGACTGTTATGGCAAAGATGCTGCGACAATGGACTAAGACTGCTATGACAAAGATGTTGTGGCAAAGGTTTGAAGGTCAACAATGTTGATTTGGCAAGTTGGGATTACTAAGAATCTACCTTTACTTTCAGTAATGCCTCACCATAATCGTACTCAATCTACTGCTCAGAAGAGACCTAAAGTGACCTGCTTCTTTCGAGAGCTAGACCTTAAGTTACCTAGTGGAACGATCGAAATGTGCAAGTGTACACAATCACAACAAGTAATAAAGAGAGAAGTAAATGTCGAGTTATCGTACTTAGAGGGACTGTGAAAGAAAATATTTATGAAATGCATTTAAAAATAGTTTCGTCAAGAAAAATCTATTGTTCTGAAAAAAGGTTTTATAAAACTAGATTTAAACTAAGAAAATAAAAAAGCTAAAAGTTCCAAAGCACGATTTTTGAAATAGTTTAATCAAATGACATAATTGTGTTAGACCAATTACATTTCTTAACTTAATATCACTAAAGCAATGTTCATGTTGTTACGAATAAATTCACAACAACTTGGTAATTTGTTAACTATAGCACATACAGACTTACAAAATTAACTAATCTCTTGAACATATTACTATTCCAATTCCAATAGTTACTCAATTTTAATAAGCAAGTAAGAGATTAAGTGAAGTAACAATATATTCTTACATTGAAGCAGTTTAATCACAATAATCTTGCAAGTTATGCAAGGCTGATGTACCATTTAATATCGTCGCTAATTTAACCCTCAGCTACCTTAGAAGATTAAACAAGCATTGATTAAGTATTGTGTCAATTAATTACAATTTCAATACGATTAATAATTAATTCGTTAGTTACCTTACAGTTGCAATGCAAGAATAACATAATCATGGTTTTACTTAATCAAACAATTTACCAAGACTTATAACAACATAAACATAATTTTATTAACTTAAGTGGATCAAATGCAATCAACCTAACACCAATTAAATTTAAGCCATGTTAATTAAATATAGAATAAAAACATTACAAATATTAATAGACATGTTCATAACAACAACAAGAAAAGTTAAAAGATAGGGAACTAGAATTAAATCCTGTGTTTCTCCGGAGCTTGATTAGCTTGCTCCACTCCTCCTTTTCCATTGGTTCTTTTTGAATCGAGGCTTCTACAAGCACTTGAATGCTGCTACCCAAGGTGGTTGAAGGGCTCTTTTCCAAGAGGGAAATTGGCAAGGAAGGGAGAAGAAAGAAAAATGGAAAACAAAAGAGAATAGTGAGTGAAAGTGAGAGAGAAGTTAGGAATGAAGGTGTGTTGAAATGAATAGGTGAAGGGGGTATTTATAGGTGGGATTGGCTACTAAAAAAAGAAAAAGATCAGCAACCATATACCCCCCTTGGCCAGCCACACATGTGGCAAGTTTGAATGTTTCAAACTTGCTAAATTTAACTTGGGGTTAATCTTTAAAAGCAAAAAAATAGAGAGCTTTGAATGCAATTTCAAGGAAACTTCAAGGGCTGATTTGCAAGTCAAATAATCAGCTAATTTGAGCTAATTGGGTCAGTATGTTGGACGGCTTTAGGCAGCCCATTTCCTCAGTTAGATCAGGCTTTCAGTTTTAGCACAACTGGGCCTCGTTTCATAATATAATTAATAATAATGTTTTACCCAAAATAAATTGGATATAATTAAAATTAATTATATTATAATATTCATCATTTGGACCATCTTAGGCTGATGAATTAATTTGCCTCAATGCTTCAGAAATCATTTCACGGTTTTGTGCTTCTAGCATCATCTACCGAGCCTATTTTCACCCTTTGTGCAAATCTATCGAAAACAAATCAAAATTTATGAAAATATATTATAAAATTAATTAAAATTAAATATGTTAATAATTTTAGTGCAATTTAATTATTTTATAATTATTATATATTTTTCGACAAGAATTACTACGAAACTACATGAATTTGAGTTTAAAAGGGCATGAAAAAGTCTATATATTTTTGTTTTCCCACCTGACATGTGTCTATAGGCCTTAGCACGGTACCATGCAATATTTTGTCTTCATTCTATACAAAATTTTCTTTATGTCTAGAGTTTGCTGCAAATATTCGATTGAATACTCACTTGCATCATTCAATTTTGATCCAACAGCAAACCTTTTTAGAATTAGATTCAGTTTAGGGGCATACTGCACACTCATTCATGTCTGAGGAATGTATGCATCCAATTGGGAAATAAAAAAAATTGAATGAAACAGTAGATTAAATCAAATATATGTTTCAATGATTAAAGAGAATAAAAGTATTCATCGTATAATCCAAACCCCATGAGATTTTGCTCATGGCTTGGTGATTCAAATTCAAGTTCAAAATAACATCCAACATCGTTTCAATCAATTCAATTTATGGGAGAACATATTAAGAAATAATGGAAGAACTTAGGAAGATGGTTGTTGCCAAACCAATCCGTAATCCAGCAGCACAGTGTCCTGTGGTGGTTGAAAGGGAGTGCCTTCGGTCTCCTCTTTCTGTCTCTACTCAGCCGCTACCCTCTATTGTTGCCTCCGGATCTCCACACCCAGGGCTTCCTCCTTTGGCTTTCTATAAGCATTTATGTCAACATATGAAGGCATAAATTACTAAGTCAATTCTAGAGACTTAAACTTTCATGCATGCCTAGCTTTCCTAAGGAGCTAAAAATTTTATGGTATGATTTACTTACTTCATTAAGAGCACATTTATGTCATAATTTAGCTAACATACAACTATTGAAATAATATAACTTTATTCATACTGAAGTTTAGCATACTTAATAAAATTTCAAATTCTCGAACAAACTATAGCCTAATCATAATTAAAAGAAAAAATTATTCTGAGAGGAGATAATTTCAATTTTTCGGTCCTCTACTTAAGATGAACAATGTCCTCATTGTTAGAAGTGAGTAGATACTATACACTAAGTAGGATTCTAGAAAAGAGGAGGTGAGTCAATTTGACTACTTAAGTACCCAGCTCTCTCTAGATCCAATCCTGGACATGTATATATCTATTCCCACACTTCATACTTTGCAACTTGTTCATTTTTATTTATGATTTCAACCTCTTTCTTTATTGTGCGAGAAAAAAAACTAATAGAACCTAATCGTAAAACATTAAATAACCTAAGAAAGAAAATAAAGTAAAGTAAAGATCCTACCTTTTTATTTATTTGCAAATCCCTCAGAATCTGACTCATCTTTTGCTCCATCTTCTTTATTTTTTTGCATGAATCGCTTCGGTCCCTCTTCGATATTGAACTCCATGGTTCAAATATAAAATCTAGAAAGTAAGGCACAAAAATAAATGGTTCATTGGATATTTTTGGAAGAGCACTTCTCATTGAGTCATCCCATATTTTTTAATATCTCCAGTAAGCTTGTTGCTGCCACTGCATATGTTGCATTATGTCCATCAACTTTGACAGCTCATCTCGAAGATCTAGGTGAGGTAGTTGAGTTGAGGTTGCCATGTCAGGTTCGATTATTGGTTCCATTGGTTCTGTTTTATCAGGAATTTCAACTAACTGCATTGGTTTGATCTCTATGGGATCTTCTTCTTTTTCTTCGGGATCGTCACTCTCTTCTACCCTTTGCTGCAGAACAGAATCTCCAGCTATTCGGTAGATGTCCCAATTTTCTTTTATGCTCTGGCTATAACATGTCTTCTGTACATTTGCAGGAATTTTAGCTTTCAAGCACAAAATTGTTATCATAAAGGGTAAGTAAGTTGGACCAGAACATCTAGCAGCATAGTTTCGCATTTCTCTCAGAATGATTTTTCCCACATCAATGGTCTTTGCAGTTAAGATCGAGTATAAAATGACCATTCGCTCTGACGAAATTGTAGTCTTATGTGAAATAGGCATAAGGCTGAATCGAATGAAATAGAACCATACCTTCGCTAGTGGTGTCAAATATTCTCTGCGACAAGTGCGAGTTCCATATTTTGACATAGCCCAGTTAGAACCCAGAATTGCAATTTCCTCGAGAATTTCTTATAGATTTTCAGCCTCAATATATCTCATCAAGGAAGAATATTCGTTGTCTTCAAAATTAGGTAATTCAAAGAATTCATTAATAGCGTTTGAGCTTATTGGTACCTTGATTCCTCGGACAGAAACTTTCGTCAATTCACTTGAGGTCAAATTTGCATAAATTTCATGAACTAATTCCTCATCTACACTAGGTATTTTCTCACAAAACAACTCCCAATTGAGAGCTTCAGCAATTTGTCAAATGTGCGCCATGAAATCGGTATAGTTGTTTTCTTTCCTTGTAAAGCCTTTTTCAGGGTGCATTTGTTAATTCTTGAAAATGCTATCGTATCTCGCTTTAGCTTCTTCACAGTGAAATTTGTTTTGTGATTCGTCAATTTGGACAGTGCCACGAGTTCTCTTACGAGGCATGATTAACCTAAACATAAGATGGAAACAAAGTTTTCTCAAAAATTCAATTTGCATAAAATATTAATAATTTAATAAATTGAAAATTAAATAATCATATAAAATTGAAATTTAAGATAAAATTAGAAGCAAAATATTTTAATTGAGGGTTGGTTGGAAGGGTGAGCGGGTGGTGGCTAAATGTAATAGAAGTGTGGTGCACAAGTGATAAGGGCGTGCGGCTTGTGCAAGAGTGCACACAGGCTTGAAGCAAAGAACAGTAGCAGTGCACGGCCTTGGTGTGAGTAGTTGCGTCAACTGAGCAGCAAACAGTAGTAGCATGGTGCGATGGAGCCAGGTGCGTGTGTGAGCAGCTTTGGAGCTAGGTGTACGAGCAAGTGCAGCAAGAGGAAGCAGTTGCTAGGATGGTGCGCAGGTAAGGCCAGCAACTGATAGCTTGGTGTGCATGATGGTAGCTGTTGGGTGATAAAGCTGCTGAGGGTTCCTTCAACAGTTGCAAATGGGAGTTGCGGCACTAGATAGGTTGGAGGTTGGAAGGTTTTAAGACGATGTGAATGGTGGACAAGGTTGGTAGAATTTATAGTGAAGGGAGGAAGGAATTTTAATTAGAAATCTTAGAACAATTTAATAGTCTATGTCCTAATTCCACATAAAGTTAATAACAATTAACAATTAATATGATGTATATTAAAATATTATTTATTATTACTTTATTTATTAAAATAAATTTTACTAAGATATGATAAAGTTTAAACTAATCTTAATTCTATACAAAGTTGATAATAATTAATGTATGTTATAATAAATATAATTGTATATTAATTATTATCACCTTATTTATTAAAAACTAAATTAAAAACTTTTATTTTAGATGCCTTTGAAAATATTTACAAAAAGAGACATCTAATTTTTAATATTTACAAAAAGAACAACCAAATTTTGCAAATAATTCAATTAAGTACCTAAACGTAAAGAAAATTCAAAAATTGTGCTGCAATAAAAATTTGGATCAAAATTGACCTTTCAGGGAATAATTTCTCTGAAGATTATGTTAAAATCAATTCCCAATAAAGATTAGAGGGGTCACAAGCGGTCTTGCTTAAGTTCCAATCTCTTAGATAGAATTTATTTGAACATACTAATCCTAAAAATATACCCTAAATCATTTTTTAAAAGAAAGCAAGAAAAATTAAATATCTGATAAAATGAATGACACTTTATCCCGCTCAATTTTATCCCCCCAGTAATGTTTTAAGCGCTGAGCATTGACTCAAAAATTACCTCCCTTAGCTTGATGTTCGACAACTCCATATGAAAAACTTGGTGAATCGTAAATGGACTGGACTAACGTGATTTTAACTTACCTGGAAGAACCTTAATCTGGAATTAAATATCAAGACTTGCTGACCTGCTTCAAATTCTCAAACTCGCATGTGCTTGTCATGCCATCTTTTAAGTCTTTCCTTGAATAGTTCTGCATCCTCGTATGAGAACATTCAGAACCCTTCTAACTCATTGAGTGGAACCATCCGTTTCTCTTTAGCAAGCTTAAGATCCAAGTTCAATTGTTGGAGAACCCAGAAAGCTTTATGTTCTAACTCTAAGGATAGATGACATGTTTTCCCAAAGACCAACCTATAGGGTGACATCCCTAAAGGTGTCTTGTATGTTGTCTTGTAGGCCCATAAAGCATTGCCTAGTCTTTTGGACCAGTCTCATCGGTTCGGACAGACTACCTTCACGAGTATGCCTTTTATTTCTTTGTTCACCAGTTCAACTTGCCCATTCGTCTGCGAATGGTAAGCTATGGCAACTTTATGCTGCACTCTATGTTTGTCGAGTAACCATTTCAACCATTTGTTCATAAAATGGGACCCCTCATCACTAATGATGGCCCTAGTAGTACCAACCTTGTGAACACATGTTTCTGCAAAAACTTCATCACAACCTTGGCATCGTTCGTCGAATATGCCTCGGCCTCAACCTACTTAGATGCGTAGTCTACTGCTACCAATATATACTTGTGACCAAAAAATGGAGGGAAAGGACCGAGAAAGTCAATTCCCCAAACATCGAATAATTCTACCTCAATGATGTTTGTCCGGGCCATCTCATTTCTATTGGTAATGTTTCCAACCCTCTGGCATCGATCACAGCCCTTTACGTAGGCATATGCATCTTTGAATAGTGTTGGCCAAAAGAATCCAGCTTGCAATACTTTGGCTATAGTGTACCTCCAAAGTGTCCCCCACTCGGAGTTGTGTGGTAATGATATAAAATCTCATGTACTTCATCTTCTGCCATACATGTAACACCCCTAACCCGTATCCGTCACCAAAATAGGGTTATAGAGTATTACCATATAAACTTAACTTAAAAAAAATTCAATTCCAAACATTATAATAACCACAGCATAATCCATTCATACACATGCATATTGTCCCTTAATCGAGCCCTCGAGGCCATAGAAACACTTTAAAAATAGTTCGGGACTAAATCAGAAACAATTGGAATATTGAGGAAAAAGTTAGAAAAATTTAAACTGCTGGGGTCACACGGCTGTGTGACTCACACGGCTGAGACACATGCCCGTGTCTCAAGCCATGTAACATTCAAAATAGAGACACACGGCCATGTCTTAGCCCGTGTCTGTGCCCGTGTATCTCTCTAACTTGGGTCACACGACCAAGCCACACACTTGTGTGCCAGGCCGTGTGCTAGTCCATGTAACTATCTGACTTGTAACCTTTAAAACCTAAAGGGGACACATGGCCGTGTCGCATGGCCGTGTGTCACACACGGTTGAGATAGACGCTCGTGTCTTAGGCTGTGTGGACAAGAAGTAGGTCAAAATCAAGCCATTTCTTTCACTCATTCAAGCATGAATCTACAAGAAACTTGCACATATAATCAAGACCTTAAAACATGCCCAAATCATGCATAATAAGACCAATTCAATAAGCCATTTAACCATGCAACCAATATGCCATATAGGCACCTCAAACACAAATTTTCAAATATACCTAATCATAAGCATAATTGAACATATTCATACCAATACATATAGCTCATAACCATCTCAAAACATAACCAAACTTAGCCACATTATAAGCATACTATCACATACCAAATTGGTCATCCCATCATGCATCAACTTAACCATTATAACACCAACCACCAAGGTATCAAAATGCCAAAAGCATATCAACCATAATACCATTTATACATACCAAAACAACAACTAGATCATTTATACACAAGTCCACCTATACATGCCATTATAACCAAGACCAAAACATCAAAATCTACCGATATAATCGCTGGATAGTGTGATAAATCTTTGACGAGCTTCCAAATCAATCCAGCTTCAGATAATCTATAAAACATAGGAAAGAAACACAATGAAAGCATATAATACATAGTAAGTTCGTAAAACATGAACATAGCTTACCATTCCAATGCAAAATCTTATAAAATAGACATGAATCAATCCAACATAGCTTGGCACAAGCCTAAGCATCATCAACAACAGAAGTTAGTGCTTAAACACATAACTTAACCAAAATCATCATATGGTAAGATAGATTTCATGAGTATAACACATTTGAATTCATACTTTCTATAACATTGTTATACATACTTTGATCAACATCAATTCTTACCTTTCCATAGGTTCACAATATAGTGGATTGGAACACTTATCGTTCCTTCCCTTGACATGCTTGTGGAACCACTTAGAATAATATCGGATACGCGGAAACCTCACACAAAGCGTGCTAATATATGGTCGAAACCATTCCTTTTCCTTTTCCTTTTCCTTTTCCTTTTCCTTTACATCATCACTCGAGCCATAAATGGGTCTACTCACACAAGTTGATGGTCGGAATGTAGCTACACGATGCCACTCACATAAGCTGATGAGTATCCATAGAAAATGTCGAAACTTAGCCATCAGTAAAACATTCAAGACCAGTACCCGAAACATGGTAACCCTAATGACATGTCATTTGTATCCTATATATTCCTAACGTTCAAACGGGACTGGATGTCGTCACAACGTCGTTGGATTTTTGTCATAACATGATATGATAAATAGCATAATAGCATATAAATCAAATAACATTAAAATGTTATTTAAACATACGAACTTACCTCGAACACAAAGACGTCGAAATAGGATCACTAATCCGAGACTTTATCTTTTCCTCGATCTAGATCCATACGAGGCTTAACTTGATCTAAATAAGCAAATTCAATCTATTTAATAAACATACTATTCAATTTAATCCAAAATACACAATTCTTCAAAATTACAATTTCCCCTATTACTTTAACTTCTTTACAATTTAGTTCTTAAGCTCGTAAATTAACATTCATGCAATTTCATTCACATACCACGCTAACCAATTTACATAGGGACTTATATCAACCCAAAAAAATCATTAATTTACAATTTCACCATGACATTTTAATACTTTTACAAATAAGTCCATAAATGATTATTTCATCAAAAATCACTTTATAAAAGTTGTTTATTTTTAAAAAATGACTCATAATCTTACATCAAAATTCATAAATAAAAAAAACATTCATGGTAAAACCATAATTGTTTAACAGTTTTGGAATTTAATCCCTGGGCTAGCTAGATTGGCTACAATAACTTCAAAAACATAGAAATCATTAAAAAAGGGATGAAATTACACTTACATGAAATGATAGATAATGGCCGAATGAAATAACCCTAAAATGGCTTCTCCTTCTATTAAGTTTTGGTGAAGAAAAACTTTAAAGAAGATGGACACTTATTTTTCTTTTAATTGATTTATGTTGAATTTATTCATTTACTTAATTAACCTTTGTTTTTAACTTCAAAAATCACTTAAGTTATGCCCATATATTTCCATAACTCTATGAATGGTCTAATTACCATTTAAGTCACTCATATTAAAAATTCACATAATTTAACATCTTTAACTAATAGAATTCCACTTTTACACCTTTTACAATTTAGTTCTTTTTGTTTAATTAGCATGGAAACATCAAAATTTCTTAACAAAAATTTTATACGACGCTACTAACATATCGTAGACATTTAAATAATAAAATAATTATTTACTCATCAAATTTGTGGTCCCAAAACCACTGTTCCAATTTCACTGAAAACGAGTTGTTACAACTCTCCCCCTAAAGGAATTTTCGTCCCCAAAAATCTTACCAGAAAAGAGGTTCAAGTATTGTACTTTCATAGCTTCTTTCGATTCTTAGGTAGCTTCTTCTATGCAAGCCTAGTGATTTTTTCTTAGTTAATATGACCAAGTCTCAAATGACAAAGTTATGACTTATTAGTGAGAATTTTTAAGTTTTTATTCGAAATTTCAGTCTCAAGCAATGTGTACATCTTTGGTTTGATAAAGTAGAGATTATTTGACATTCATCCATTACAAGTAAGTTTGCGATTTCTAAATATTGCAATATTATTATTAAAAGTCACGGTCAAGTCGTCTTTATATAAACATGCAACAGAAATCAAGTTTCTTTTGAAACTTGGTACATAGAACACGTATTTTATAATAATATTCTTAAAATTATCAAAATAAATTGTGTACATATCCCACTACTTTCGCTACCAAAATAGTCCCATTTTTGGCCGACAACGATAGACTCTTGTCTCTAAGATATTTCTTCTCCTCAAAGCCCTATAGAGAAACACACACATGATTTTTGACCAAACTTAATGACCCAATGGTCTATTGAATCTTCCACTAAACAAGTTTCTATCATAAAGAATGTCATACATTTGCCTTTAGTGGCAAGGTATTCCTTCCACTCTTTGTAGTTTGCCTTGAAGGTCGTTTCTTGCTACAAAAGAAACACTTAGACTTAGATAAGTCTTTAGGTTTCTTGCTTCTCTTCCTTTCCACTTAATGTAACACCCGCACTCAACCCGATCGTTGAATCCGAGTATGGAGTGCCACAAATGGGCCGATTTAAACTAAATATCAAATTGTAATCTTGATAATTTTAGGACAATATTTATTAAATAATAACTACTTCCTATAATAGAAACCTTAAAATCTAAAATAAAAGTTTACTATTCCTAAACTTCAACTATAAGTAACCCTTTTACCTTCAACATGTTCAACCCTGAGGCAAAGCCTCTAAAGGTACCCCCTTCCTATGTGCATGACACTTTACTAACAATGATCATTCATCCAACATGGTCTAACTTGGTCCCTCCTTGAGTTCCTTATCCCGTAGATCGTACAACTATAGGTCAAAACCCTTGTAAGTTCGAATGAACTTAGTGAGTTTCTTTACCGCATCACATGAAAATAGGGCCCATATTGTAGGGGGTTTCGAATAGGAAGAAACCAAACACACTAGTCCTTGTTTCATTTAGACGATCTCAGTTTGCCTGGGGTGTTCGACATCTATTCAAAGTTTGTCTATCTTTAATGACAGAATGACCGTTGAGTGAACTTTACCTAGTCGACTTATGACCTTTTGACTACCTATGGTGGGTTCTAGTCGATTTATCATCCTTGCGGATTCCCACCCTTCTTTTCATAATTCTCCTTCTGTATTCTTTCTCCTCCCAAATTCTTAGATGCACATCCTTTTTGAATCCATCCATGCACGCTAACACACCATAATTCTGGCAGAGGTATTGACATCCTACTCATATGGCCTTCTAGAAAAAGAACATCCTACACACAAGTAGTTTTATCTTTGTCTCATTCCTTCTACGCTTACCCTAAACTCAGGTTGAAATGTTGTTTGGATTACTTGTAATCTACCCTATATACGAGTCTTACTTTTGAATATGTGAAGGATCCAATAGCAGATCCTTAATTTGATCCACACGTAACCCTCCTTTCATTTACCTATGCACCAAGAACTACTAGCTTATCAGTTCCCATGACTGATTTCTGTTGAGTTACCACCCTTATGCCTTACTGGCTTCCATGATTACTAGTTTGGCTGACCGTTTCATTTATATTTCTTTGTTCGATGGATTCATCACTAATCCGCTGGCTAACTATCATTTTGCTAAGACTTACACTTTTCTTTCAACCTCTATTTCTAAGATTTTGTAACTCTTCCATGATTTCTATCTTTACTATCCACCTCGTGTTTTCTGTCTCAACGGGCTACCATACTCTTCCATAGAGTTGCAATCCTTTGCGATGTAACCCCATATTTAACGTCCTGGTAAACTACCACATATTTAATGTCCCAATAGACTACCTCGTGTTTACTGTCTTAGCGAACTACCCCATGTTTACTGTATCAGTGAATTACCCCGCGTTTATTGTATCGATGAGCTACCCCATGTTTACTGTCCTAGTGGACTACCCCACATTTACTGTCCCAATGGATTGTATTGGTTTCCATAGCTAAGCTATGGTCTTACACGTTAGACCTCTTTTGAGGTGTTGCTCGGTAGAACCTTACCGCTATTGCGGTGTCTCCCCATAAAGTCTACTAACCGCCGTCGTGGTGTTGCTTTATGGAACATTATAATTGTCAACATCAATTCATTTCATATCTACTTTGAAGCTCGAACATAGAAGTATCCCCCCACAAGGCCTAGAGTTTTGCACATCACGGTTTGCATTTAGCAACACCGTATTACAGTATCTAACAAGAATTCCATTTTCCCTATTCATTCGTCCGTTCCCCCATTTCGTCATTCCTAACCTTGATGATTGAACACTGTAGTGTCCCCTCCGCAAGGCTCGGAGGCTCACACATCATAGTTTGCACACAGTAATATTGTATGACGATATCTAACAAAATTACCCTTATTCTCATCTTAATGTCATCTATCTCATTGGTAATTTCCCTTTTATATTCCATAATAAATAAATAGACATTACATAAAATTCATAAAAATCTTTTCATAATAACACACTAGTGAACACTCATAAACCTATTCAGCCTCATGCAAGCAAGCATTCTCAAGCAAAAGAGATTATGCATCATCATGGAACTCATTCAAGAATTTAGCACATAATCATGCCAACACACAACATCATAAAGATGGAGTATAGAAACTCAACTAATGACTCTTGCCTCCCAAGCATATCTTTTCCAAATTCCAAAGCTTCCATTTTTCCTGGAAGCTAAGCATTATAACCAAAATTATGAGTTAAGCTCAAAATTTCTAGCTTAAAACTCAATTTTCCAGAAACCTACAAAACCTCTAAAATGGTTTCTGGAAATTCTTATCTTTATTTTCTTAACCTTACGTATACAGAAGGGTTAATAACCTTACCAACTTGTTGGGTTCTCTACCTTTTCTACTCAAACCTCTTCATCATCGCTCCATGCAGATTTTTCCATAACTATCTCCATCTCGAAGCAACTGGAAACTCAAAAATATAGTCTTTTTCAGCACTTTCTGACTGGCAATTCTTACAAATTTCGAGTTGTTTTTAGCATATTTTTGTAATTTTATTACAAAAATATCTAAGTTGGACAAATAAAATGAAAATTTCTATTTTCAACTACTTCTATGCTAAACTTGCAAATTTCTATCAATTTTAAGCAGCTTTACGCAATTGAAGAAAAAATCAGTCATGGAGTCACCTTGGGAAGATTAAATTGCTGAAGCAACTTTCAGAGCATTTTTCATACAAGAGATAGCTGATTATTAAACAATTATGGACACCTAAATTAACATTCTTGGTCTCTCTAAAAATTCATTTGATCAAATTAAAACTTGGGTTGATGAAATTGGATAGCCTAATGCAAAAGAAGAGGCCTAAAGTGTCTAATTGAGAAGGAAAGGATCATAAGCCCAGGAGCAGCCCAAACCATTCATTCCCTTTCCCAAATCAACATCCAATGTTGATTAAAAATATTTATAAAACAACTCATAAACTTCTTTACAAAACCATTCTAGCCCCTACACTTTTCAAGCCTTCCATTTTCAAGCACCTAGCTAAATTTAACAAATCATTCAACCCCTTATACATTTATTAAAGGTCAACCATGTAACACCCCTAACCCGTATCCATCTCCATAATAGGGTTATAGAGCATTACCAGAGTTTACAAATTAATTTACAAAAATTTCATTTCATCAAGCATTCATATTTAAAATAAATCAAAATCAAAATATTAATGAGCTAACGTTGGCCAATTTAACTCATACATGTCATTATAACCAGAATCAAAACATCCAAAATTACCGATAGAATTAATGGATAGTGTGATAAACATTCATACATCCATTCAATGCATTATTCCCCTTTTTATCAAATATATTAATGTTTCATCAATTTTCATACAATGAACATTCAAATCATATTCACATCAATAACATACATTTCAAGCATTTAAGAATATAATTCAAGTTACACGAACTTACCAGACTAAATTACAGAAATACAAAAAATTTAGGGACATTTTGGTAATTTTCTATTTTCCTCGAATTTCCACCCAATCATGATATAAATTAATATTTTATTCAATTTATTAATTTAAAAATAAAACAATTCATTTCATACAATTTGGTCACTTTTTGACATTTTTACCAATTTATCCTTAAAATTTACTTTTATTCAATTTAGTCCTTAAACCTAAGACATGCAAATTGACCATTTTTAATGAAAACTCATGCTAGTTGAATAATAATTTATTTTCCTCCTCCTCCTCTCCATTCCACATCCTTAATGTATAATATGCTTATATGTAACATTATCTATAATTCCATCATTTATTTATATATTAATTCAAAGCTGTCCACTTGAGTCATAGTCACTAAATTATTTATATCTTGAGCTATGGAACTCAGAATTAAGATCCGATAAATTCATATGAAACTAGACTCACAAATATTTTTACCATAAAATTTTCAGAATTTTAGGTTTAGCCAATAAGTACAGTTTATTCTTTAAATGTTCCCCTGTTTCACTATTTTACAGTTCTGACCCCTCTTCACTAAAAATTAATTATCTCTTTATACAAAATTTAAATGATGTTTCCGTTTATTTCTATTGAAAATAGACTCATTTATTATTTTAAACATATGAATTTAAGCCTCTAATTATTTTTATTCAAGTTTTAATGATTTTCCAAAGTCAGAATAGGGGAACCCGAATTCATTCTGACCTTGTCTCACAAAATCTATTATATCTCATGATTTACAATTCCATTGCTTACACCGTTTCTTCTACAAGAAACTAGACTTAATAGATTTAATTCCATATTCTTGTCATCCTCTAATTCAATTTCTACAATTTATGGTGATTTTTCAAAGTTAACCTACTGTTGCTGTCCAAAACTATTTTTGTGCAAGATGTTGATTACTAAATTTATAACTCTGTTATTCCCTTTCTCTATAATATTTCCCATCATTTTCACTTATTTCCCTTCACTAATATATCAAGAACATAAGAATTTATTTAAGAAAACTCTACTATAACATCATTTCCATACTTTTTCAACAATAACAAACTTAAAAATATATTGAAATCTTGATGTTCTTACCTTATGCTATTGATTTCAATCTTTAACTTGATTTTCTTTCTCCTCCAGCTTCTATTTCTTAAATCTAACTTGACATTCTAGCTCCTCATTGTCTCCTTATTATTTTTCTCTCTTTGAAGCTATGGAAATTCTTTTGATTTCTAGGTGAAAATAGTAAATTTTTGGTGAAAGGACCAAATTGTAAAGAAAGTAAAACTTTCTTTCTTCTCTTCTCTTCTAACGTTGGTTGCTTAATCATTTAATAATAAAATAATACTAAAAATCTTAATAAAATCTTAATTAAATAACATTTATCTAATTAATTAATTAAAAATATCACAAACATCATTATTACCTTCTAGAATTCTCTCTCTATTTGACCATTTTGCCTTTTATAATCTTTTGAAATTTCATCCTTGAGTCATCACTTAATTTGGTAAAATTATAATTTAGTCCCTCAAAATTCTTCACCTTTTCAATTTGGTCCTAATTCATCCATTTTCCTTAGTTTCTAGATTATTCCACCCTTAAATATTTACACTAATGGTCCTTCAACTTTTTCGTATTTACATTTTAACCCCTCAAATTTTGAGTATTTACTCTTGGGAAACAGAACTTTTCTCACTTTTACAATTTAATCCTTTCTTGAATTAATATGTCATAATATACTTCCCAATGTTGACATAACTCAATATTACCTTTTTTTATCACTTTATTTCCTTATTTTACTATATCAAGGATATTATCTTACTTTCTTACTGTAGTAATTTTCGGGGTATTACAAACCATTTGAGGGTGAAAGTTAAGGATCTCCCATGCTATTTTTAGTCATCCTATACTAGTGTAAATAGGACCCCAATTTGCCTTTCAAAATCATTCCATTAATTCTTCATTCTTTCTTCTGCATTTGCTCTTTATTTTCTCTTTTTTCCATTCCCTATTTCTTCCTCTTGAAAAAGATCTTTGCAAATCCTTGAGAGCAACCCTATTTGGCTACATTTAGAACATCTTAGCTTAATTGTAACAACAAGAAAGAAGAACAAAAGAAGGAGCAAGCAGTTTATGCCTCAGGGATCTTCTAGAATTGGCTAGAGTTTCTTATTCCATTTTGATCTTTTGTTTTTGTTCAATTCATAAACATGATTTCAACTGATTTTTTTATTTTCAATCTAACCATGATTGCTTAAATTTGTTGGTGTTAAAATGATCTTATTTCCATAGCTTGCTTTATTCAATTCTGTTAAAAGATGTTTTGTGCTTTTGATCTATTTATTCATGCAAATAAAATCATGATTAAGTTTCTTGTGCATGTTTAATGTGAAGAAATGCATGAATTAATTAATTAATCTAAACAAAGTTTTAATCAATTAACACAATACTTGCATGGTATATGTTTAATCATGTAGGATTAAATCTATAATAATACCAAAACTATTATTACCTTACATAACCTTGTAATATGTTTTACTTCTGAAATTTTAAGTCTATTAAACATTGAAATATGTGAGGTAAGTTTAGTAATTAAATAAGTTTAATATTTTTACTCAATTTGAATAGGGCTAGTAAATGATCCATTTTCCACGGAATCTCCATAACATCTTTTAACAGTGTGAATAATTCTAAGCTAGGAAGAATGATTATTCTAACACAAGCATGCTATTGTGATAACTCATAAGACTTGCATAACTTTTCGTGTTCATTTTAATTTACATACTTAGGCAATTAGTAGTTAATTAAATTAGTAATCCACTCTTATTTGTTTGCACCACATTTTTAAATCATATTATTTTTCCATCACCAAGTTGTTTAAGTTTTAATTTTTTAGAAATAATTGCTTAACAGTTTCTGTGGAGACGACATTCGATACTTATCACTTTATTACTTGTCAACGACTGTATACACTATAACATTTTCGTCGTTCCAACAACCAAGGAAGAAGATGAAGAAGCGAAGAAAATGAAACATATTTAACAAGAAATCTCCCCGGGAAGTCATTTCCCGGGTATTTATAGCCCTTCATGCTCAGTTATTGATCGTTGCTGGACGTGCAAACGTCTGGACTGGAAATACTGTAGAAAAATAAATAAATAATTAAATAGTAGTGTCCACAAATATACGGGTCAAATTGTAATATAGAAGAATGTTACAACGAAACACTTCCGGAAGTATTCCAAATATCGTACCCAAGGGAGGTTGAATTAAACCGAAATTAATTCTCTACACTAATAAGTCTAAATAGTACCGATTTAAAATTATATTACGAAAAATTAAATAAACATCAATTCATCTAATTAACCTAAAAATTAATTAAACTAAAAATCAACCAATTTAACAATTGAAAATAATCCAATAAAACAAGCTAGAGTTTAACTCACTTTGGTGATCCTAATTAACTTCAGAACTTAGGTTTTATCGAGTTAGCTATTAATTAGTTAATTATTACCTCTAAGCCTCTAACTAATTAACTAATCGACTAATACATGCTTACTCTTAACCTCACTTTCTAGATTGGAATAAATTATGAGGTGTTTTGTAAACTTATATCTCGATCACATTTATCCGAAATTACTTCCTACGGGTGTCACTCCCTAGGGTTTAATTGCACATAATTTAAACCAACTAACCCAGATTTCAACCCCCATTCATTCGTTAATAATTCACATATTCGTTCATTAAACTCCCTATAGAAATTAGCTACTCATGGATCGAAATACAATAATTCCTAAACTCATATTTAGCATGCAAAATACCAAATTAAATAAAATTAAGGAGCGTAGAAAGAAATTTTTTTCGATATCGATTGAAGCTCAAAAGCAAAATCTCCTGTAACATTTGCGAAGCTCACCTTGATTGCGATTGGAATCAACAACAAAATAATGAAAAACTAATATATTGAAGCCTTGGATCAAAATCAAATCCAAGTTAAAATTGTAAAAAAAGTATAAAAATGACTAAACTAAAAAGAAAATAAAACTAAACTAAACTAAAAACCTAAATATACTAAAACAGCTCATTCGGCCAAGCCTCCTCAAATGAGACTTAACATGCCTATTTATAGATTTTATGCTCAAACTTAATTAAGGTTGCTAAACAGCCAAAAATTATGATTAAGATACATTTTGAGGAAAAAAATACCCCTAATTAATTTTTCCTGTTCGTCACTCGGTGTCGCGACACCACAAGATCGATGTCGCGAAACTACCTTCATTTCCTAGGATTTTGGCTTCGAAGTCTAATGTTGCAACATTGAAAACTCTCAAAAAGAGTTATATTTCATTACTTTAGACCCAGCTAATTGCTTGTACTTGGGTATATTTAGTGGCATATTAGGACATTTTATTAGTATTTATCATTTTCATTAGGAGCTTGGATGGTGTTTACATGTTAGATACTTTTAATTGTGTGTGGAAGGGTTGTGTTTGGTGGGTTGGCAGGTGCAAGCTGTGGAGAAAGAAATAAAGGAGTGAAAGTTTTTAGAGGCAAAAGGTTGGATAGTTTTCCATCTTGTATGTCATGGCAATTTAGAAAGATGACCAAGTCAACATCCAGCGCATACCAGTCTCAACCCAACTCTACTTGTACCAAAAAAATATGCTTAAAAAAGAGAAGATATCATGGGCTGTTGGAGTTACCCAAGGATGAAAAGCTTATAAAAAGCCAAAGGCGGAAGCCCTAAGTGTGGAGATCCGGAGGCAACAATAGAAGGTGGCGACTGAGTAGAGACGAAAAGAGGAGATCGAAGGCAGTCCCTCTCAGCCACCACAGGACATTGTGCTATTGGATTACGAATTGGTTTGGCGATAGCCATCTTCCTAAATTCTTCCATTATTTCTTAATCTGTTCTCCCTTGAATTGAATTAATTGAAACAATATTGGATGTTATTTTGAACTTGAATTTTAATCACCAACCCATGAGTTAAATCTCATAAGGTTGGGATTACAATATGAAAACTTTTATTCTCTTTAATGATTGAAGCATATATTTTATTTAATCTACTATTTCATTCAATTGTTTTTATTTCTCAATTGTATGCATACATTCCCTAGAGATAGATGAGTGTTCAGTATAGCCCTAAACTAAATTTAATTCTAAAAAGGTTAAATTAGTTGGACCGAAATTGAATGATGCAAGTGAGTATTTGATCGAATACTTGCAGCAAACTCTAGACATAAAGCATCATTTGTATAGAATGAAGACAAAATATTGCAAGGTACCATGCTAAAGCCTATAGACACAGGCCAGGTAACTTGAGATGTAGCTCTCGAAAGAAACAGGTCACTTTAGGTCTCTTTTGAGAAGTAGATTAAGTACGATTATGCTAAGGCATTACTAAAAGTAAGGGCAGATTCTTAGTAATCTCAACTTGCCAAATCAACATCGTAGACCTTCAAACCATTGCCGCAACATCTTTTCAATAGCATTCTTAGTTATTTATTTATTCACTCGCGTTTTATTCACTTAAATATTCTCGTAATTGCCATTGCATTTTTACTCTTGCTTTGCCTTAGCATTTTCCAATATTAGTCAGTATATATTTCACACTCATCTTTATTATTTTAATTTACCACTGCGTAGTTAACTCATCTTTGCCATAACATTAATCATTATCATCACCTAACCATTTCTATACCTAACCTGATCCCTGTACAGACGATCTCACTTATCACTTTATTACTTGGTTCGACGTGTATACTTGCACAATTCGTATATCATATTCACATGCGACAGACACCACTCCTCGGTGCCCCGATGTTGAAGTTGTTCATCACCTTCTAAGCCTTAAAACAGTGTCCTATACACTACTAGATAGAGCCCTTAGATTATTCGTAGGCCCATAGTGGCCCATTAGGTCGTCACATAACTCAAAATTGCATAGAAACACCTATATTGCATTAATTAAACACAAAGTAATAAAAACTAAAAAACAAGATAATAACACATAAAACCGTTATAAAAAAAGCTTGTTAAGTGTCGGAAATACTTTAATTTTCCACAAAAAATTGTGGTAGATCAAATCCCCTACACTTAATTCATTGCTTGTCCTCAAGCAACAAGATAAAAAGAAATAAAATAAAACATTCATAAAATCAAATAGTGCTTGAGCATGTCATGTACAAGGACTAGATTGGAACTATGTGCATAGGACAATGTGAACGAATATGTAACTCTAACAGGATATACAATTGACTCTGAACCTTCAATATCACACACATTAGTTCATAAAATTACAAAACAAACAAATTCAAGAGTGTTAAGTATATTCATCCATCAGAACATGTACACAAAAAATACATTTATGCTAGAAAAAAACAAGTATTTAGAAACGTCAAAATTTAGTCAATTTTCATCCATAAATCGTATCACTTAGGTCACATAGGTCTTTTGACTTGTAATGTTATACGGCTTAGGTTGGTTCAAAATCAAGAAATCGACACACAAAACTGTTAAAGCACGAAAATAGTTGGCACATTATATTGACCCCAATACTTCCCCGATTTAACCCTTAAGCTTACCACCTTATATCCCCTTCTCCCACCTAGCTTTTATCTCCAGTTCTTAACGTATAGTAAAGTATTAGTGAATATAATCATCTAGCAAGACTAATGAGCAAGAATGATGAATGTTTATTTTTTAGATTTATAATATTTATACTTATTAAGAATATACTTTATTCCAAAATTTTAATATGTATAAAATGTTATTTAGGAATTGAACTTTGTTTAAAATAATATTAAATGTTTAAAATGTAAGAAAACAAATGTAAAATAAAAACTTTCATAATTTAAAATTTAAACTTCTCAGACAGTTTAATTATATTCGGTGCTTAATTTTAAGTAACATACCAAATAGATTTTATAATTCAAATTCAACATTTAATTTTTTAGCACTTAATTTTCAGTTTATCAAGTAATACTTAAGTTAATATATTTTATTTATGTTCTACAATTCAAATAATAAATATTACTTTATATTAATACAATAATTAAAAATTCATTATTTAAAATATAATTAAAAATTAAACGCGAAAAGTCATGCCTAATATATGTAAGTTTTTTCCTTGTTGCCAACATAGTTAGTATAAATACCTCAGATTTATTAAGCCCGTAAAGAGAAACTAAAATAAAATAATTTCAAAGGAAAATAAATACAGGTGAAATAAACTTGATAATGACCTAAACGAAATAAACTGAAGCTTTTAGTTACAAATCATAAAAACTATGTCGTTTTGGTATCGAATCTTCATATTTCGACATCTTTAACGCACATGAATAGCCCTTCCTGAATTTATTATCAGACTTTCTCGCTACTTCCACCTCCACCAAAAACATCGACAACACAGGTCGGTGATCAGAAAATCGTGACTCACCACGATCGTAACATAATTGTTCAATGCCAGAACCATGCCAGAGTATCCGATCGCACCTGAAATGTTTTCGATGTGAAAATATATTTGAACTCAATGTCAATGGAGTTAAAAAGAGAGAAAGTGTACCATGCAGGGGTTCGACGTTTCTTCTTAGATTTAACAGTTTCACCAGCGTATGTATCTGAATTGTCAGAGTACTTGTATGTAGGAGCAAAGTGTATTTGTCCCTCTTTGAAACCACTGAACACTCTTCCCGCATCTCTCTCAATGTTTAACTGCACCAGTATATTAGAAAACAATATATATGTAAAGTCACAAAAACATCTTTAAAATAACACAATTTATTTTGTAAATCTTTTCTCATTTAAATTTGTATCTGAGTAACTGTGATACCAACTTAATCAAAGACTTTATAATAAATATAGATATAATTTGTCATTTTTTATGCTGATAATATTATTAACAAAATTCAATACTCGTTTCCACTCCTATATTTTTGCTATTATAAAATAGTTGATTGGATAAAAGAAAAGTTTATTACAATAAAGAATAATATTTAAATTTTATTAAGTGTTTTTTTAAATGATTTGTATGAAAATAGTTAATTTCATTATTTAAAACAAGTGTAGCATATTTTATTTTATTATTTCATTATGCAAAATGTCGAACTCAAAATTAATAATTACGATCGTTTACATAATTTGAGTATAAAGTTATAATGTTGCCCATTCATTGAGGTCATGAATTATGAGTATAGCACAAAGAGTGCAAAGCTTATCCATGCAATCATATTATATGGAAAGAGTGAAACAAGATTAAAATTTTTTGGTTAGTGGGATTCAAATGTGTCAATCCCATATTATTAAGATATTAATATTTTAGAAAAATAATATTGGAGGGGAATTTAAAAACCTTTTTGGTATAATTAAACTATATATTTTTATAATAAAAAATAATTTTATTATTTTAATAATTTATATTTTTATAATTTTTAAAAAATTAAATCAAATTTTTATAAAAGAAAAAAAGTTTTATTTTAGCGGCGTGCTAATCTTTCCCACTGCTTTTCCTTGATTCTAAAAATATTTTATATATTCGTTCATAAGAAAAGAATAAAAGTATATAATATATTAATGAATGGACAGTTAAGTGATAGTTGAAGAGAATTATTACCCTTTTACAATCTAACAATGTTTTTTTATTTAATTGTGAGGAGTTTTACCTGATCTTTCTCGAGGAGGATGTCCCAATTATTATCCTCCAAAAGAGTCCTGGTTTTTTCATAGCTCAAGGCTACCCGATAGTTCAAATCTCCAAGCCACAATACTCGGCTGCAATATTTATAATAAGAATAATAGTAAAATACAAATCATGGCTAAAAGTATTATGAAGGTAAACTAGTTTCTGTATATATTAAATTAAAAAATAAATTTATCATTTTTATTAAAAATTGTATTCATTGGTATTGTTAAAAATCAACTTAATTGATAAAATAACCAGATAATAATATGTACTTATCATGTGTATCTCATGCTGATGTATAAAAGTCAAATTTTTACCACAAAAATAAATTTTAACACTAAAATTAAATTATTCTTTAATTTAATATATAAAAATTAATTAATTTATTTTTTAAATAGAGCAGATAAAAAGCAATGTAATACGTAATACATAATTTCTACCGTACTTTTACCCAACAAAATGTTGAAAAATGGTTATATGAAAGCAAACATACTCGTGCTCAATAATTTTGTCTGGGGCTCGAGGATTTGAAGCTTTGCAAATCTTAGGGAACTGTGTGCTTTTGAGTATCTCATTAACATCAGCATTCCGCTTCAGCTCATCGCCTTCCTTCTCGCCTGAAGCTAAGTGACTGCAAACGAAGCAGAAGCTGGTCTGGTGCAATGTCATGCTTACTGCTATACATCCCTGCAGTGGCATGACTAACATTTCAATGCATGGGATGCCTCATTGTTTTATGAATGAAAGTCACCCTGTTCAAGGAACATTCATTTACTAACCTTGTTACCAAGGCGTCCCAATATTCCTGTTCCTATGCAGGAAACTCGTAGATGAGCAATGTATGGCACTAACTCAGTTCGAGCCCATATTGAGAGGAAAATCCCAACCATCTGCTTACTAGCTACGAGCCGGTAACCCATCTGGCCACTTGAAAAATTGGGGGGCATACCAGAAAGGTCAACCAACTCATCAACTGCACCATCACGACGCGCAGGAAGGGGACCAAGGTCTAGTTTGCTTGCTAAATCCCTAAGCTTTTTTTGGCCTCGCTTCTCCCCATGTGTGGATTCAACGGGACAGTTGCAGGTCTTGAGAAGGCTGCTTTCAGCCCTGAAATTCCTACTCAGGACTTTGAGTGACGGTTTATAGAAGAAGTGATCCTTCAATAGCGTATTGAAATGTTTCGAACTTTGGCTAGCGTCGGGAGATGGGTGCGTTAAATCGTAATCTGGCTTGTTAAGTGCGTGGTTTATAAGGGCTAGCCATTTTGCAGCAGGTTCATTGTCTTCAATTACTAGAACATTCCCGGCATTGAGTGGCACAATTTCCTGAAACCTGGGGAAACAATATCCTATGTAAAAACAAGTTCCAACATCTTCTCATTGCAGAATCAAATAAATGAAAACTGAAGGCTGAGTGAATCATACCCACACACATAAATATCTGCAGAGTCTTCCATTATTAAGAAATCTTCCAGGTTCATGTCAAGATTGGGTGCCTTCCCTCCCACATTCCAAGTGGCAACAAATATCCTGCAAATCCCAACAATCCCATATTTTACTGCTATAACATATAACCATATAGGCCTGAAAGAAACTAAAACGTAAAATTCACTGAACTCATAAAATCATATCAAAGTGTATGTATAAATGGATACCGAAAATCCCGAATTTCCGTCTTTGCTGATGCCATGGAACACCCAAAATCGGAGAGATTCAGCCCCTCGATTAACCCTCCACTACTTTCCTCTCTTTCTGGGATCAAATAACAAATTAGCATCATGGTGTACATTTCTTTTTTATTTTTTTTTATTTTTTGGCTCTATCATTTCTTGATTCTAATACCAACAAATTTGTCAATGATAAAAGCCAAGGGCTTCCCCTTCAATCATAAATAACTACATTGTAAATTTAACTATTTTCTTGTTAGGTTAGCTACCAAAGCTCTATGGCAGATGAGAAGAAATTAATTAGTCTCCCTGCGAACGGGATACGTGGCGGTAACCTTTATACATAAAATTAAATCACGATGGCGGGCCTGTTTGTTCATATTTATATAAGATAACTATATATAATATAAAAAGGAAAGGAAATTATGGCTCATTGCACCTATTACACTCATCATATATACCTGAAAAACATTTTTTCATGAAAGGAGCGGCTTCCATGAATTCTTTGGTGTTTGATGTAATCTTCTTCTCCAACTCTACCAAACATATCACGTATAGGACTTGAATATTTAAAATAAATAAATAAGATGTGATTCAAATAGCATGAGAGAGAGGATACGTAATACCAGAAGAAACTCCTTCACAATCTGGTGATCCAAAATCCTCGTCTGATGAGCCACCTCTAGCTCGTCTCTTGTAAGAAAAAATCTTTGGGATAAAGGACTTGACCCCCCCCCCAACAGCAATCCAATAAACCAATCAAATATATATATATAACTACAACAAATTGTCTATAAAATCAAGAAATATACTATTATATACCTTCTTTTTCTTGTCATTCTTGACAGAGTTTTCAGGAGAGGTAGCAGTGGGGGTAGGGCTGGAGGGGCGGTTGATGTATTGGCCTTCATCGTCCCCGAGTTGGCTTTCATTCATTAGGTTACTTAGAAAAAAGTATTGCAAGAAAATTACGTGTCCAATTTTCCAATAGTCTAGGGTATCAATCAACAAAGATTTTTAACCAAACAATGCTTCTTAGGGGAAAAAAATTCTGGGTCTTTTGAGTTTATGAATTATAAAGGTATTTTTCTACTAATTCTGTTATTCACTTCATTATTTTGTTAGGGTAAAAAATAATAAAAATGAATATTTTATGTGATCTGTTTGATAGGATGAGATATTGACGCCAATTCTTTCGGGGAGTTTAAGATTGAATCATAATATTATAAAAAGGCAAGGAAAGAAACCGTTGAGACACAGTTCATAAATACAATAACAACAAATTTTGATTATGGCTGCTTCTCTGTCTGTCTAAGAACATTGCAACACCTCATCCTCATTTTTATCCATCCGATTCTTTGTTCTGTTCTTCTACAGATCTCCATTTTTATATATAGAGCAGACCAAAAACAATTCTATTTTATATTATTAGAAACTTGAAAATTAATTAAATCTGGGGTTGATCAACGAAATATATATAAAAAATATTTTTTATGGCATTACTATTATATTTTTTTTAAGTTGGATTTACATTTAGGGTCCATTTGTTTGACCGAAAATGGTTTTTGAAAAATGATTTTTGGAAAATTGTTTCTTTTTCTAGAAAATCTAATATTTTTTGGTGTTTGAATGAATCTGTGTAAAATATTTTCTAGTATTTGACAGATTTTCTGAAAATATTTTATAAAAATTGTTTTAAATGAAACAAACATACATTTAAGAATTTATTGTCTTTTAATTATTTAACTGAGTTTATTTTATATCTATTAAATTTATATTTTATATGGTTTTTGCATGTATTATAATGATTTATTTATAAATGAATACATCAAATTAAATATTAAGAACCAGTGCCAAAGAAAATATTCAAAGAGAAAAAAATAAATTACAAAAAGAAATTCCCCTGATCTAAGAAAGTAGATTACACAAGAATATGTATATCAGGTTTTAATGGATCCTTTTGCATCAGTTGAAATAACCATGTTGGCTGTCAACCATAGTTTTGACCTCAACATGATTGAATAGCCAATGAATGATCATGGCACAAATATAAACACTAGGACTGCCATTGTTATGCCAGTTGCAACTTCTTGCAAGGACTAACCAACCGTTTACGAGATTTATACGAGCTTACAAAAGCTCCAAGAATAAATTTGAGGTTGAATAGGGATCAAACATCCATCATATGATATCAAATTCAACAGGAGCATTCACCTAAAAACAAACCAAACTAGACTCAACTAGGTACATGTCAACTTAAAATAAAAATATAATATAAAAACGTTGATGAGTTCGGGATTATTAACTGGATGCTGAAGTCGTAGTTTAAATATATTGTATTATGCCTAACCTGTGCACGAAAAACAAACCTTATGTTGAGCAAGTGGAAAACCAATTCATTTAGCATTGCAATAGAAGTGATTGTTTCCAGTTATATGCCAACACCTATCGTAAAGCCATTTTAAAATCCAATACTAATCACGAATCAAACATTTATATCCTTAACATTATAACCATCAATTCCATGTTCATTCCACAACAATAAACTATTAAAGTCTCTTTCTGAAGTCAATTGACTCATTCATATTCATTTCAGCCTCCCCCAATACTCATTTCCAATTTATTCACACAGAAGTTCACGTATTTCCTTTATCATGATCCACACACATATATATATGGACAATTGATGCAATAACATTATACTATTTCATTTCGATATGTTTTATCAAGTCGTAAACTCATACCAATTTCGCATAACTCATTTCATTACATTTTCTTATTGTCAATCTATTACATTTCATTTTCAAGTTTCCATTTCCAATTATAATATCACGCCCGATAGAACCATTCATTTTTCACATATCATATCCTGTAATTATTTTCAATTACATATCACACCCTGAATTTGGCCATATTTGCATACTCATATCCTATACACTGTTCTTATTGCATGACAATGATTTCATTATAATTTAATCCAATATATATTCACATTCAATTTCAGAATCACAATTCAATTCATCATTAACACACAATATCTCATGATAAAGTGTCTTATGAATCATCTTAAAGATGAACAAATAACTAGTTAGGAATTTATCATATTAACATGCCATTTCCCAAATTGAACCGTTGAATTCGTCACAATTTTATACCAACCTTCCAGACTTATAAATCCAGTTTACAAATTTCTTTCACATTAACAATTCTTTTCATTATCATTATAGATTTTTACATATTAAATCTTTATTAACTTGACTCGGACATGAACAGATACACAAATCCAATCAATACCCCAATTTGGCACCCAGTGCCTCATCAGACAATTTTTGAAGAAAATAGATTGTGCCCAGCGTAAAAATTGTGCCCAACACTCATCGACACGTAGTCGAAGTAACCATTTATCACCCAATGCCTCACCGGGACGTCTGAAGTAATTAGTTTGTGCCCAGCACTCATCAACATATAGTCAAAATAGCTTCGTCTGAGCAGTTAATAGTATAATCATTTATCCAATTCCATTATAAGTTCAATTCTCATTCTATCAATCTCAACATCATCAATTCATCACTCATAATATCATTTCATACATAACATAGCATATCGTCTCAATCCCAAACCAATTTCACCATTTCATTTAGTTTTAATAATTTCACTTTTATTCAATTTAATCCTCTATCTCAATAATCAATTAAATTCACACCAATATGATTCGATCAACCATAGTCAACTATTGATTCATTTATAATTCATTTATTATTTTTCCTCCTCCTCCTCCTCCTCTCCATTCCACTTCTTTTATTTACAAGTATTTATACAAGAATCTTTAGCCTTAGTATGACATGTTTTTATATAACAGGAAATATCCTTTCATTATTTATACATGTATTGTTAACAAAGTTGTCTTCTTGAGTAGTATTCACTAAATTATTCATATCCGGACCTACAGAATTCAAAATTAAGATCCGCTTTTTGTTTTTGAAACTAGACTCAATGAATTTTTTTACCATAAAATTTCAGAATTTATTTCAAAGTAGATTAATACCATTTTTTTTAAAACCTCCCCTGTTCTGCTTCTAGGTAGCTTCAAATCTTCTTCACTAAAAATTAAATATCTTTTAGTACAAGTCTCATATTATGTTTTCGTTTGTTTCCTTTGAAAGTAGACTCATTGGTATTTTAGGAATATAAATATCATCTCCTAAAATTTTTTGTACAATTTATAAT
The DNA here is from genome assembly GCF_007990345.1 of Gossypium hirsutum. NCBI lineage: Eukaryota > Viridiplantae > Streptophyta > Magnoliopsida > Malvales > Malvaceae > Gossypium > Gossypium hirsutum. The sequence continues at coordinate 36,091,504 of NC_053448.1, read as the reverse complement.
GATTTTTCAAAGTTGGAACAAGTGGACCCGAAATCATTCTGATATTATCTCATAAAAAGTATTATATCTCATAATCTAAAATTCCATTACTTTCATCGATGATTTTATGCGAAACTAGACTCAATAATATTTAATTTCATATTTATTCAACCTCTAACTCAATTTCTACAATTTGTGGTGAATTTTCAAAGTCATACTACCACTGTTGTCCATAAAGTGTTTAGTGAAACATTTTGCTCTTCCATGATTTGATTAAGTAATTTTTTCTCATTTCATTATATAACATACTACATTCCAACCAAATTCAATGTCAAAATATATAACCGCTAAGTTACACAAATTCTTATTTTTGTTCAAATTAGTCCTCTAGTTCGATCATCAACCTCAAACATAGCATTTTAAACTCAAATAATCATTTTCAATTTACCTCGGTGTCATGCTTTGCAAAACAAAATAAATATGTAACAAATATAATGATTCAATTTATAGAAATACAAACACAACATGAATTAACTTAGTTACATGTGAACTTACCTCGCAAAACAACAACCAAAAGAGCTTTTAAGGACTATTTGACAACTTTTGCTTTTTCACGACTAGCCTGGATTTGGTTCAATTATTGATCTTGGAAGTAGCCGAACCTTTGAATCTTAACAATGGCTACCTCAGTTTCTTTTGTTTGAAAACGTGAAGAAGAATATTAAAATGGATGACAACATCCTTTCTCTTATTTATTAATTCTCATTCCATAATTTATTATTATTTTTGTAACACCTCAAACCTGGCCCAACCGTTATGGCCGAATCTAGCGTGTCACATCAAAGCGTCGATCAAAAATTGAGTTTGTCGTTAAAGGTTCATTCCTATGTTGAAATCCTTTTGCTCGAGTTTAGCAAATCATCTCGTCAAAAAGGTTTACTTAATGTCTGGCATTGATACTTTAGGTTATTCCAATCGCGTAAGCTACTAAAGTCTGAAATGTAAATACATCTGTTTTTAAGTGTTTTTGGAAAATAGTTGTTAATTTTGAAAATTGGTGTTTAGCAGTTTTAAATAAGGAAATCTAAAGCCCTTTTTAAAAAAATTAATCCTTCAAAGGCCTAATAAAAGAATTAAAACCCAGAATATAAAATTCAAATGAAAAGTCTACAGTAGAGCGTCAGCGGTCGTGTGGCCACCTCCAAGTCTCTTGCGGCTCCAAATCGCCTAAGGCTGGGGGTTACCTGCACAGTTAGACAGAAGGGTGAGTTTGAGAAAACTAAGTGTGTAATCCCTTATAATACAAACAGTCAGAAATACGATATGCAAAAACAGACTAGGCCTGAGCCCACCACAGGCATTGTATCAGGAGAGCCTTAGCCCATTAATAGAACCAGGTGGACCTAAGCCCATTACAGAATCAATATCATATGTAGATATGTAGACGGAAATCCAGCCCAATCAAACCAATACACCACCCATACCAACCAACACACCATGTGGGGATAAAATTGACCCACCCAGCTAACACAGCCATAAGTATTGCAGCAACCCTACTAGATAACAGAACGGCTAAAAGCCATAAGCAAAAAGGCAGTAAGCCTTGAATAGAACGACTACAAGTCATACAGTTCCTCCGTCAATATTAACCCAACCCCATGCAGGATTGACATGCTATAGTAACATACGTGAATGCAGGATGTCATGCTTAGAATCAGTCATATCATTCACAGTTAAGTCAATTAAACCATAGAGCAAATTAGTCATTTACCCTCGAGGGGAAAAATAGTCATTTACCCTCTAGGGGCGTTACGGTCATTTTACCTTACTGGGGTATTACGAACATTTTACCCTACAATGGCATTACGATCATTTACCCTACAGGGGTATTTCAGTCATTTTACCTTATGGGGGTATTACTGTCATTTAACAACCTTTCCGAAGGTCTACAGTCGCCTCGAGCGACATAGATAACTTAAATGGTCATAACGGTGTAAATGGGCCCAAGACCCATATTCAGCCCAAGTGGGCCCACGCACTCGTGTGGCCTATTTAGCCCAAATTCAGACACGACTATGCGAACTACATAGCCCAGTCCAGTATTTGTCACTTAACGAAAATTTTATCCGTATGGGGCCCACGAGCCCATTGGGCCCACACGACCCATTTCAGCCAAACGAGGCTCATAACGGCCCAAGAGCATGAGAATGCTCGTGGTGACCTCAACAGTCTGTCGCCCATTATTGTGGGCTCGATTTACCACACGAGTGTTCGTACGCTCATGTGGCCGCAACAACCGTATTTCCGGCTTTTTAGCTTTTGCTGTGTTACAGTTAGATCAGGGTGTGTACACACATATTTCGGCTTACGACAGTAATGATTTACGGTGTACAGATACACACACTTTTTCAGAATAGTGCAGAAACCCCCAAATGTCAAACCTGAGCCTTGCTTGATCGAATACCCCTAGCCTTCTTAGGCTACTAACAAAATCGATCACCCGCTTAACCGTGTACATGTCTGTCCACGGATAAAAGATTGAAAACATGAAAAGATTTAGGAACCCAACACTAGAATAATCGGCTAGCATCTTACAATATTAGCCCAAATGATTACCTTAGATTGCGAGATAAGAAAAGGATTGACTACCACTGCAATCCTTGAGATACCCCTTCACCCCTTGTAATGATCTAAAAACCGAAAGTGCCACCACCATCATCGGGGAAAAAAAAGAATTCGGCCACATGTGAACAACCTAAGGAAACATTTATTAAAGAAAGAGAAAGCGCTTAGCATCCAACAACACAAGAAAGAATAAGAGCTTACTGAAAGTCTAGGTGACCTCCAAACCGCGACCGACCACCGCAAAAGAAGAACAAGTTGCTATCTAGTTCAAGGCTATGAGTCGAAGGGAAATAGAAAGAGAAACAACGATTCGGCTTAGTATCAAAATAATATGGAAAAAGATGAACTATTCAGCCCTAAAGAAATCGAGAAGAAAAACAACAACATAAGAGTGGAAAGGGGTTGAATTGGGTTGAGAGAAAATAGAAGTAGAGAGATGTTAAGTTCGACCAAAGAAGAATGAGAGAAAAAGACTTTAAAAAGAAATAATTAGAATTAGGCATTTGATGTCTAATGTTTCCAGCAGAGTGACGAAAAGCCAAACAAGAAATAATGTTGAAAGAAAAGAGGACCCGAATGGTAAAAAATATGCCAAGATAAGAAAACAAAACCCGAAAATACCAGAAGAAATCAACACCTACTCACTCTCACATTGCCAAAATGCACCAAATGGGTCCCCCTAGTCGAATTTGCACATAGAAGTTGCGCAATTCGGCTACAACACTTCTCTCCTCCAAATCCTTTGAAAATCTCCTCAAATCTCTCCCCTTAATAACCTCTAAGACCCATTCAAACTCTCACCCAACAGAGTTTAAAACCACCTCAAACTCCTACTACCTCATGCTAGCAATATAAATATCATTTTTGCTTGCAATGGGATTTGAACCCAAGCCCCCCTCAATAACTCAACACGCCATTTAACTCCTTATCACAAGCTCTTTTGTGTCACATTTTGTCTTCAATTAACTTAAAGGTCTAAAGGCCAAAGTCCAGGTTCCTTTTAAAAGAAAAAACCAAAATAAAATGTAAGAGCCAAGACTTGAACCCAGACTCCCTTGCAACCTTAATGACGCCACAACCACTAGACTACATGCTTCCTTATGTCATTTTTTTAACATAATAATTGAAAAGGCCTACATCCAAGCATCCAGGGCTTTATCCATTTAAAACCAAATTTTTGCTAAAGCTCAGGTTTGAACCTAGGACTTTTCCAACTCCTTTCAGGACCCTTAACCACTAAAGCAGACATACTTTTATGCACAGTTTCCTAACCGCTCCCTTGCTCAAGGCCCAATACTTCTAGGCCCAAATTTAGGGCGTTACAATTTTAATTATAAAAGTAATATAGTTTATAAACAAAACTCTTACCTAATCGTCCACTACAATTCCAAAATGGTCTAATTGCCATTTTAACCTTGGTTTAATAACTATTTAATTCTTTTAGAAACTAAAATCAATAGGAATTAATTCTTTTACCACTTTTATTATTTAATCCTTGTACCTTGATTAGTCACTAATTTCGTAAAATTACGTATCCAAAATTCAATTCATCTATACAATAACATCGTAAATATTTAATAAAAATTTTACGGGCTCAGTTTACAAAAAGGGTTCAATTTCATTTGTATCAAAATATTCTCTATGATTGTAGTAGTTAATAAAAGTTATACGGTGGACACTTGAAATGAACATAACAATGATCGAAGTCGATGGCAACTCACCATCGTTTGCAGCGATTCAAAAGTTTGAATAGAACTGTTAATCATGGTACCACATACTGCAACTTGATCCATACACCTCCCATCCTCCCTTATTTCTAGTTGTGGTTCTAAATATCATTAGCTAAGTATCCAAACAATTGTTGTAGTTAGTTCTACTTATATCCTTAGTGCATTGAGCCATGCCATACCTCTTTCCAAATTGTCCTGCATCCAACATTACTGCATGAAATATCGACCTAAATTATAATAAGAATGATAACAAACCATTCAACTAAAGAAAATCATAAAATGGTAAAAAGAATTAAGGAACAGAAGTAACAACTTAGGAGCAACTGACATCTAACAAAGATATGTTTATCCCATTATTACAACAAGCGAATTGATAGCACCAGAAGATGTTAAAACTGCAAATCAAGTTCAACTATGAAAGATTATATTCAACACTTCAAAGCAGAATATCCAATGATCAAGCACAAGATATAGAGAGATTGTTTTAACTACCAAAATGATTAGTATATTTTCCTTGAAATACCAGCATAAGTCTTGCAAACCAAATATTAAGTTTCATTTCAAAAACATAGAAAATTAACATTACTAAATTGATAATGATAGTTTAAAATCATCTCGATTTTCATGCATAAACCACCATTCAGGAAAATTGTGCAACCAAATTAACAATAGCAATGTAACTTCTTAAGCACTTTTAAACATTGTTGATATGATGGGACACAGTAACAACAACCCAAATTGTGCAATTTTATATCATGATCCTTAAAGCAAATAAAAGCATAAATTTTTCATTATGCGGGGGACCGATTTGGTTAAAAGGAATTAAAAAGAAACAAAATGTCACAAGGAATTAAAATGAGATATCATTACTATTCAGAAACATGCACAGACACACATTAATGGATTAATAATGTAATACTACCAGATAAACTCTACATGCGTCAAAAGTCCTAGCAGGTTCCTAAAACTCAAATCAAGTCAATACAGATGCAATAACCAATTTACATACTAATGCTTTGCCTGTGCAGCAAAACAAAAATGAACCACCAATGTAAAAGTGATGTTGATGACAAAGTTGACTAGACACTTGAATGTGCAATAAAAGAATCAAAATTTATCTTTGATAAATCTAATCTAAGAAGTGTACATCTTATATAATAAGGAAATACATCAATCCATAAGATTAATAAAGCTTAAAAAATCACAATACTAGTAAAACTTAGGAAAGCACGAATGAGTAAATGATAATGTCTCTTTTAAAGGCCTTATTATATTAATATATAATTCTAGGACACCTAAGCTTCCTTAATCTATTTTTAAAGGTAGAAGAGATCTTTACTGATAAAAAAAGAGGCTCAAATACTACATAAGCAACAACAAGAACCATAATACCACTACTAGTGAACTCAATAATGGCATTACTTAGAATAGCCATGTAGCTAAAAAGAAAAAACCATCTCAACAAATCACAAATGCAAACACAGAGGGAGAAATACAAAAGTTACAACACCCAAAACATTAATTCCTTTTTCAAAATTAAAATAATAAAAATAACAAAGCAATGTTCATGTCCAAAATACCTTAAGAGAAGACTAACCACAGGGTTGCTTCTACACTTTCAATAAAGTAATCCTTACCATTACATCACCTAATTATCACAAAAAAATTAGTAATAATTAAAATTAAAAACAAATAGAAAAAAATTAAATAGAATCATGCAACCAAATCATATAATTCCAAAATGGTTCTCAATTTCTCATTAATTCCCATAGTTAATTGCCTCAACGTCCATTTTGACAATTGAGTTTCGAACTTGAATCGGATGATTTCGCTTGAAGTGGCAAGTCACTAAAGGGAAATAAAAGAAGAAATTGAATACAAAAAATCACCCAATTTTTGAGAGTTCCAATTCTCAAAAGACTAGAAATGGCTAGGGCTTTTTTTTGTCAACAAAACTACTGGTTGTTTTCGGTACAGAGATGAATCTTGGGTCGAGGTCGCAAGAAAGGGGAAAATGGAAGGAGAAGAGCGTTTGGCAAGTGCTAGGATGCTGGGATGTGAAGAGGAAATTGATTGGAAAATATCTTACTGAAAAATAGGGTAGGACATTTTCTTAAAAACAGGAATAATTTTCTCATGTTTTGGAGAAGGTTTTACAGTCAGAATTCATTTTCCACCAAACAAATATTGGAAAAGACTGAAATTATTTTTCGTAAAAGCTTTTACAAGTAAACAAATGGTCCTTTAGTTTAAAAATTGGTATAATAATAAATTTAGCCCAAGTTTTAGTAAACAAAGGTGATAGTTTTTTCTATTTACATCAGGAATCTTCCTCCAAGAATGCATTAGATATGGCTCAAACAACTTTTTGGGTATCATGGATGATTTCATTCCTAGGAAAAGGATTTTTAAGGGTAAAAGGTTTGGTTTTGTTCGATTTGCCAAAAGAGAGGATGCAGTCCCAGTAGTTGAGAGATTGAACGGTTTTATAATGATGTATTAATGGTTGAGTGTTAATCTGGTGAGATTTAATGAAAGATCATCTATTCGGAGGGAAAAACTTTTGGATGATAGGAAACAAGGAGGCATTTCAGAAGGTGAAGCGTCCAAAAAAGGTAAGAATACACATATATTTCAAGCAAATAGGAATGAAGTTGAAGAGGCTTTGGTTTCGAGATATGTGTTGATAAACAAAAGGTGGTTGCCGTTGGAATGGTGGATGATGTAAAGTTAGGTTTTCTTAAGAGTAGTAAAGTCGGGTGGTGTAAAAGTTGCATTAGGCTTGGAGAACCTACGATGCGTATGGAAGAAGATGGTCTTGGTGGTTTTACTATCATTAGAATTTCTGGGTCTATACTTCTATTAGTTTTTTATACTAAAGAACTGTTTGATTTTGGCAAGTTGAATAAGTGGAAGGCCTTTGATAAATGGTTTGTTAAGAAACAAGTTTGTTTTTAATCGATTAATCTTGAGAATCTTAGAATCTAGATTTCTTGCTCAGTTTTCCCTATTCATGTTTGGACTGAATAAACCTTTAGGAATATTGCTGAAAATTGGAGGAAGTTGGTGTATGTTGATGAAGAGACAATCAAACCTTGACCATTTGATAGAGGTTTTGTCCAGATTATTACACTACATCTCAATTGTATCAATGAAATTATTAGCTTAAGAGTTGGTGATGACCTTTTTTTATTTTTTTCAGGTCTTTGAAGTTAATTCTAAGGTGATGAAACAGTGTTGTAGTTGTGATTTCGATTCAAGTGGGTCAAGCTTGAGTACTTGTAATGCCCTGAATAATTTAAGTCTATTTTTGTAAAATTTGATATAAATATGTATCTGTTTCAGTGGTTAAGTGTTCAAGGTGTGTGTATGAGGTTTTGGGTTCAAGTCTCCCTTTTCAAAAATTTTGTTATTTTAGATCTAAGTCTTATCCTTGTTAAGTGGGCTTATATAAAATTTTCTGCTAATCCATATTAGAATGTGCCTACGTGTTCGAGTGGTAAGGAGTCCGTGCGTTGGAGGTTCTGTGGTTGAATCCCTGCGTGAGTGTGGGCGATAATATTTGCTTCGGTTGTCTGTTAGAGGTTCGATGGAGTTGGAAGTTTGAAGTAGTTGGATGTGGTTAGTGGGGAGGATTTTATGGGATGTGACTATTGTGGGGAGTTGGGATATTTTTATCTCTCATTTTCCTAAAAATTTCTAACGGTATACTATTCTTTCCCCACCAAAAACTTTTTTTTCTTTTCCCTTATTCCTGTTAAAATTTCCCTTTCAAAATTTCGATGATACGAACCTTTAATTGCATTACGCGTTTAGGTAAGTGAAAATGGCGAGTTTCTTCTTAGATTAGGGCATTGGTTAAATTTTATTTCAATTGATTTTACTTTTCGTTAGTTTGATTTTTGGATTTGGTAGTAGTGAATCGCGAGGAACGTGGTTCTCCTCTTACAAAATTGTAGTCGAAATCATTTATGAAAAGCGGGTAAGTGATGACCACTTGTATTTCGCCTATTTTTGGTTTGTGAGTTCTGTAGTTGGGGTTTTAGACAGATTTTTAGGAGTTTGTGTTATCGATTTTTAGGTTCTAGTGGTCTCAGGAGTGTTTTCGAATAAAAAATGAACCAGGTGTGTACCCTAAACACAAAAAATTAAGGTTCGGCAAAAGCCGAAAAAGGGCACTGTCGATGCCACACGGGTGTGTCCTTGGCCATATGGTTGGCCGTGTGCGAGACACGACTGTGTGTTTGACGAAGGCATGGCCAAGTGTAGGACACGACCATGTGATGGTGCTAATGTGGTCATGTAGGCCACACGGGCTAGGATAGATTGGGCGTGTGGGTTTGGGCCAGGCCGTGTGGGCTACACGAGCAAGGCCAATTTAGGTGTGTGGGCCACACGGGCATGTAGGCCTATAATTTTTAAAATTTTCCCTAGGGTCACACGGGTCGTTCCGATCGACTGTGGGCCTACCGTAGGGTCGGTAAGGGCTAACCAAACCCTATTCTGTGTGATATGATATTATGATAGACTGATCTGAGTAGGATAGTAAATGTATGTCTAACTGTACTGTCTAAGTATGTATGTTATATGTATACAAGCATGTTAAGCATTTTAAATCTATTATTTCTGTATTTGTATTTTGTAACTGTGTTTGTGGTGGGACTTGTATATGTGGAGGAAGTGATTTGTATGACGACATTTTGCCTATATTCTGGCAGCTTGACTGCATATTATCTGTGATGTGTTGCATCAACACTATATGATGTGTAGGGATGGGTGGGTGTTTTTAACTCCATATGGTGTAATGGGATGGTTGGAGATGGTGTGTAGAGGATGGGGGTAGGACTTACTATATTTGTTCTGTTTATCTGATTCTAATAACTGTATCTATTAAGGACTTAGGTCTGAATCTGTATCTGATTGATCATGAAACTCTGTGTATGATGCATGTCTATTTTTGTTGGATTACACACTGAGTTTACAAAAACTCACATCTGTTTGTCTGTTTTTTTCAGGTAGTCCTTAGGCACACGAGTTCCTGAAGTATTTTAAATAATGGTTTATTTGATTTAAAGATTATTTTTTGAGAGTTTTGTGATTATTGGACTCACCGGACCGTTTGATTTTTATTTTGGTTTTGGATGCATTTTAACTCTTATTGCGGCATTTGACGAAAATCAAGGTTTTACGAAAATAAAGGTTTTTCCAAAAATGTGAACTGGATTTCCAAAATATAACGGTTTCTTTAACTTTCACCATAATTTATGTTTTGGGAAATGAATTAATTAAATAATGCTTTTAGTAATAGTTATATAAAACTTGGATGATTTATCGATCGACTATACAAAGCTTTATTGAAATAATATTGTTTTCAAAACTCTTCCTCTTAACACTCCCGAATTTGGCAATAATGTCTAGGCCGAGTTTGGGTGTTGCATTTAGTGGTATCAGAGCCAGGTTGCAAAACTCAGACTGTGAATTTTGGGTTCCAAAATTGTGTTTCAAAAAGGACTGGTTTTGAAATAATTTTGATAATTTTAAGTATGTGGTACACCGAGTCTCTGATGCTGATCCCGTAAGTATTTCTGAACTTAGATCGAACTTCTTGAAAACACTATAGTTAGGCACTTTCTGACACTATACTGAGGTAGTTAGGGACTAAAACCTCTGAAATACTTCTAAACTTCTAATAAATTAAGCATAAAATATTTGCTAGTAAACACTGGAACTGATGCATAAAATTTTATAATGTAGATAAATTTTGAAATATATGATGAGCGCTCATGGAATTCACAGTCGTGGTATGTGTGGGTGCTGCGAGGGGCGTAGGGGGCTCGAGCTGAGTTTTTCTTTAGGGAAGTATGACAAATTTAGACACGAGTGAGACACTGGTCTCTCCTGCTACTAAGACTGGGGCTCAAAGCCGCTTGGCTGGGAATGACACACTGTCCCAAGTCATGTTGAGTGTGTTGGAGAGTGTCACTGGACCCCATTCTGGATTTGGGGGTCATGGGTTGGTAACTGAACGACTTCGGTCCAATGGAACTGAGCTGTTTAGGGGTGTCGCTGGAGTCGCCCCTACTGTGGCTGAGTATTGGTTTGAGGCCACTGAAAGGATTATGAACGACATCGACTGTACTCCTAAACAGAAATTAAACGGTATAGTCTATTTGCTTCGCGATGAGTCATATCAGTGGTGGTTGTCGGTGGAGGAGGGTAGTCAACCGGATCATCTAAAATGGGATTATTTTAAGACTGCCTTCCAGGGGAAGTATATGGGCGCGAGCTATGTTGATGCTCGTAGATGTGAGTTCATGAATCTCACGTAAGGTGATAGATCTTTGGCCGAGTATAAGGCCGAGTTTCTGAGGTTGAGCCACTACGCTCGGGGCATGGTTACATATGAGTATGAGAAATGTGTTCATTTTGAGGATGGTTTGAGGGACAGTCTGAGGGTTTTGATTGCTCCACCGAAGGAGCAAGAGTTTGCAGTTCTTGTGGATAAGGCAAAGATCGTCAAAGAGGTTAAGCGCGTGGAGCGCCAAAATAGAGACCGAGAGAGAGGCAAGAATAAGAGGGATTCAGAGCCCTCTAGTACTGTTTAGAGGCCTAAGGAATGGGCCAAACCTGATGGCCCTGTTAGAGTGGGGGTTCCTATCACTTCGACTGGGATTCAGCCTTGTGGTGACTGTGGTAAGCGCCATCTGGCTGAGTGTTGTAGGAAATTAGGGGCTTGCCTACAGTGTGGGTATTTGGAGCATTGGATTAGAGAGCATCCAAATCGTGCTGATCAGATGCAAGCTTCAAGATCGAGTTCTGTTCAGCCTTAGAGGGTTGTATAGCAGCCACTTAAGGGCCTTGGACCGGCTAGGGGTGGTAATAGTTTGGGTTGAATACAGAGAGCACCGGGTAGAGGTGCTAGTCAGACTGAGGTGGGGCAGCCTGCACTTGTTTATGTTTCTCGATGCCAAGAGGACAGAGACGCCCTTGATGTGATCACGGGTACGTTCTTTATTTTTGATGTTCCATATACTACTCTGATAGGCAAAGCTTCTACTCATTCCTATGTAGCTAGTACTGTTTCCAAGAACTTGGGGATTTCTGTTGACTGTAATTCTAGTGAGATTACTGTACTGAGCCCGTTGGGGCAATCTGTTCGAGTAAGTAGACTTTATAAGATATATCATTGGAATTACAAGGGACTGTGTTTTTGGAAAATCTGGTGGAGATACCATTTGGGGAGTTCGACTTGATCCTAGGTATGGACTGGTTAGATGAACACCGAGTTAGTCTGGACTGTGCGACTAAGAGGGTTGTTCTGCGAACCGTGGGTGATAAGGAAATAGTAGTGATCAGTGAGCATCGAGATTATATGTCTAATTTGATCTCCGCTTTAGTGGCTGAGACATTGGTGCGAAAAGGGTGTAAGGCGTTTGTGGCTTACGTAAGTGTTTCGGTTTCTCGGGACTCTTCTGTCAGGGATATCAGAACCGTGAGGGAATTTTCGAATGGTTTTCTTGAAGAGTTACCGAGTTTGCCTCTAAATCGGGAAGTTTGGTTTGGCACTGAGCTTCTACTGGGTACACCTCTAGTGTCCATCGCCCCATACCGTATGGTTGGAAACACGAAAATATACACACCTTTTCATGCCTTTTTTAACTCAAATTAATGTAGTTTCGGTAAAATTCTTGTCGAAAAGTATATAATAATTATAAAATAATTAAATTACACTCAAATTATGAAAATCTTGAATATTTATTAATTTTATATCAAATTTTGATTATTTTTGACAGATTTTGCACAAAGGGAAAAAAATGACTCGACAGACACTACTAGAACCACAAAATCGAGAAGCAATTTTGAAGCATCAAGATGAAACAATTTTTTAGAATAAGACAGTCCAAATTATGTGTATTAAGTCATAATATTATTAATTTTAATTTTAATCCAATTTAATTTGGGTTAAATAAATTATTATTAATTAATTATGAAAACAGGGCCCAGTTGAGCTGAACCGAGAAAATCGAACCAATCGAGATTGGGCAACCCAAAACCATCCCACATGCTAAGCTAATCAGTTTGCTTGGCTAATTATTTGGCTTGCAAAATGGCCCTTGAAAACTCCTTCAAATTGCATTCAAAACCCTCTACTATTTGTGCCTTTCTAGATTTGCCCCTACCTTAAAATATCAAGTTTGAAACCTTCAAACTTGCCACATGTGTGGCTGGCCATGGGGGGACTCTATGGCTGCTGATTTTTGCTAATTTTGGCAGCCATCTCAACCTATAAATACCCCCTTGGCTGCTCACTTCAAACACATCTCAACTCTTCTCATCTCTTCATTTCTCTCCCATTTTTCCCTCTTCATGTCCTTTATCGATACCACCTCTTATGTAACACCCCTAACCGGAGAAGGGTTACGAAGCATTACCAGACTTTACGAATTAAACGTGAACATTTCATAACATTTAACATACATATCAAAAATCGATCATAAACACTCATATTGTCCCTTATATGGGCCTTCGAGGCCCAAAATAAGTGTTAGAAATTAATCTGGACCAAACCGAAAACTCAAAGAATTTTTCCCAAAATTCTAAAAATTTTCCTAAGAGCAAGGGACACAAGCCCGTGTGGCTCACACGGCCTGGAGGCATGCCTGTGTCTTAAGCCGTTTGGGCATTTGATGTGGGGCACACGGCTGTGTCCCAACCCATGTCAATACATGTTTAACTCTCTAACTTGAATCACACAGCCAACAACATGCCCGTGTGCTAGGCCATGTATATGGTGCAAGGGTCACACGACCAAGTCACACGACCATGTGCTAGGCCATGTGCAAAAACCTGGGCATTCTGTTTCAAAATTTTAAGGTGCAGGGGACACACGGCCAGACCACACGCCCATGTGTCACGCCGTGTGTCACACACACCCGTGCCTCTGCCCGTGTGGATGAAAATAGGCCATTTTATGGCCTCTTTTCTCACCCATTCTTGACTTCAACCTACACATTTCAAATTTCATATATATAGGCCATAACAAGATCTCTAAAACCACCAATTTCTATCATTATTATGGTCATATTATTACATATACTCTAACAATCTAAACTAGAACATAAATTATTTCACACATGCAACTACTATTTTAACATGCTTTACCAATTCATTCATTACCCATACCAACACTTATATCAAACACGAGAAACCATAAATATATAAGTTAATATGAAAGATAACCAAAATGTAATTTCTAATATTTACACAACCATTTCAATCCCTATACATGACATATAAGACATACTGTGTTTACCAAAATCTATCGATAAGTTGGATAGTGTGATTCGATGTGTTGATCCGATCTCTCGACTTCTCGTAAATCTACAAATAACATTAAACAGTACAAGTAAGCTTAATGAAGCTTAGTAAGTTCGTTAGCTTTAAACATAAATCTTACTGAACATACTAAAACAATTCGTTTAAATAAATCGTTCAAAATACATTTCTTGCCAATCACAACTTCAATTGATGAATTCGCTTCTTTCATCTCAAAATCAATAAAATCATTAAGTCTTCAAATATTATTCCATATGTCACTTACCAAACTTTGTCAAATCGAAGAACGTCTTACGGAAATGAGTACATCATATACGAAAGCCCAAAGGCTGCACAGAAGCACATAAGTGCTAAACGAAAACCCGTAAGGGTTAAACGGAAGCTCATAAGTGCTAAATGGAAACCCATAAAGGTTAAACTAAAGCTCAAAAGAGCTGAACTGAAACCCAAAAGGGTTAAACTGAAACTCATATGAGTTAAGTGAAGATTATGTGAGCTAAACGGAAAGCAAACATGAAATTTCACAACAAATGCTAAACCTCAATTTACTTGGGTAATTTGCTGTCAATTCCTTCTTTACACTGAATGATTATACTCAATCCTGCGTTTCGTTCACTTCGAACATTCACTTTAATTTCATAATTTTAACAATAACTTTATTTTCACAAATGATATAAATAAATATATATTACCATTCATAAAATTAACATATAGCATTAAAGTTTAACCATACGAACTTTCCTGAGTTAAATTGTAAGTTTCTCGTAGATCAAGGACTATTCTGTTAATTTCCCTTTCTCTCGTTGATCTACGAGCTCTTGATCTAAGATATAAAATTATTCATGCATTAGCATATATTTCAGTTTCAATTCACTTAACAATTAGTAGCCTTCAAATATTGAAATTACACAATTACCGTAACTTTTACAATTTTTGCAATTTAGTCCCTTACTAATTAGTCTACCGAATGAACTAATTTTTCTCAATTGACAATTTATCTAAGTACTCTAGGCTATCTTCCAGCCCTTGATACATAAAAACTTAACAGCAAACCCTAATTCTTAAATTCTTTACAATTTAGTCCTAAAATCAATATCTATCAAATTTACTTTATAAAATCATCATATAACAAAATTAAAGCCCTAAATCCATATTAATTCATCATAAACAACAAGCACTCATCAATTATAACTTTCAAAATCACTCATAAAATCAAAAATTAATGAAGTAAACAATTGGACCTAATTGTAAAAGTCTTAAAAACACAAAAATTACAAGAAATAAGTAAAATTGAACTCACTTGTAGCAAAATAAAAGAAAAACCAGCTTTAGATGCTTTCTCCCATGCCTTTTTTGCCAAAATTTCAAAGAGATTGTCTAGAAATCTCTTTCAATTTCTATTTATTTGTTTAAATTTTGTTTAATTTACAATTTTGCCCTTCATTTGTTTTATTTTAATGTTTTTCATTAACATGGCGTCCAACCATGTCAAATTAGGCATATTTTTCCTTTAAGTCCTCCATTATTTATTATTTAAATCATTTACTCACTTATTTTTTTTAATTAACAAGTTTTGCACCTTTTTTAATCTAGTCCTTTCTATTTAATTAACTATCAAAACATTTATATTTTTTAATGAAATTTTAATACTAACTCAATGACACTCCGTAAATATTTATAAAAATATTTACGGTTAGGTTTATGAAATTGAGGTCTCAATACCTCGTTTTCGAAACCGCTTAACCTAACACTTTCTTCTAATACACAAATCACTATTTCAAAAGTATTCCTAAATTCATATTTAACTCATAAATACTAAATAATAAAATTTTTGAG
Source organism: Gossypium hirsutum (assembly GCF_007990345.1). NCBI lineage: Eukaryota > Viridiplantae > Streptophyta > Magnoliopsida > Malvales > Malvaceae > Gossypium > Gossypium hirsutum. The sequence goes on along the minus strand of NC_053448.1, from coordinate 36,075,998 downwards.
CTCACTTGTCAAATTTAGTGGTCTTGAACCGCTGTTTCTGACACCACTGAAAATTAGGCTACTACAATTCTCCCCCCTTTAGGAAATTTCGTCCTCGAAATTTGTTACGTAAGAATAAGTTTGGATATTGTGATCTCATCGTTTCTTTCGTTTCCCAAGTAGCCTCCTCCAAACCATGATGATGCCACAATACTTTAACCAATGGTACTCGTTTATTCCGTAATTCCTTAACCTCTCGAGCCAAATTTCTTATCGGTTCTTCTGAATATGTCATATCTAGTAGCAGCTCAATTTCATTGTGAGGAATCACGTGTGAAGGATTAGATCTGTACCACCTTAGCATCGATACGTGAAACACGTTATGAATTTTCTCAAGTTCTAGGGGTAGAGCTAATCTATAAGCTACTGGGCCGATTCTTTCAATAATTTCATACGGTCTAATAAATCTTGGACTCAGTTTTTTTTCTACCAAATCGCAACACTTTCTTCCACGGTGATAGTTTTAAGAATACCTAATCACCCACATTGTATTCTATATCTCTTCTTTTCAATTTTACATATGATTTCTGACGGTTAGAAGCAACTTTCAAACTGTCTCGAATGATTCGAACTTTTTCTTCAGTTTCTCGAATCAAATCAACCCCTACTAGCTTGGATTCACTCAATTCAGACAAATACAATGGTGTCTTACACTTCCTCCCATAAAGAGCTTCAAAGGTGCCATTTTTATGTTGGATTGATAACTATTGTTATACGTAAATTCGGCCAATGGTAAATACTTTTCCCAGTTGCCACCAAACTCGAGTATACAACATCTCAACATATCTTCCAAAATATGTATTACTCGTTTTGATTGCCTGTCAGTTTGAGGATGAAACGCTGTGCTGAAATTCAACTTTGCACCCAGGGCCTCCTGTAGTTTACTCCAAAATCTCGATGTAAATCTTGGATCCCGATCTGAAATAATGGATATTGGCACCCCATGTAACCTCACAATCTCAGATATATAAAATTTTGCTAACTTCTCAAGAAAAAAATCTATTCTGACCAGAATAAAATGTGCCGACTTAGTCAATCTATCAAAAATCACCTAGATTGAATATTTCTTTTTCAAAGTCATAGGTAATTCAGATACAAAATCCATCGTGGCATGCTCCCATTTCCACTCAGGAATCATGACAGGTTGTAATAAACCCATTGGTACTTGATGATCTGCTTTCACTTGCTGACAAATTAAGCACTTAGCTACAAACTCATAAATTTCTCATTTTATACTCGGCCACCAATACATCCGTTTTAAATCACAATACATCTTCGTACTACCCGGATGAATGGAGTACATACTACTGTGAGCTTCAGAAAGAATATTATTTTTCAAATCTGAATTATTTGGAACACAAATTCTATTGTGATATCGCAACATACTGTTATCATTAATGCTATACTCTGAACTCAAATTGCCCCGAACCATCTGTCTTTTCGACACTAATTTCGAATCCTCATCTTGCAATTCTCGAATCCGTTAAAGGAGCAAAGGTTTTGTTCTCAATTCTACTAATACAGAACCATCTTCATTAAGAGACAAATGAGCATTTATCACTCGAAGTGCAAATAATGACTTCTTTCGACTAAGTGCATCTGCAACTACATTAGCTTCCCCTGGGTGACAGTCAATAACGAGATCAAATTTTTTCAACAGTTCTGACCATCGTCTCTATCCCAAATTTAACTCTTTCTGAGTCATCAAATGTCTTAATCTTTTATGTTCCGTAAAAACGTAACATTTCTCACTGTATAAATAATGTCTCTAAATTTTCAAAGCAAATACAATTGCAACCAACTCGATATCATGTGTAGGATAATTTTTCTCATACGGTTTAACTATCTAGAAGCATAAGCCACTACTTTTCTTGACTACATCAATACACAACCTAATCCATTTAAAGATGCAACACTGTACAAACTACGGTATACCCGATTCTGGCTGAGTCAAGACTAGTGCCTCTGTTAACATTTTCTTCAACTGATCAAAACTCTACTGACACTCATTTGACCAACAAATTCTACATTTTTTTTGTAGTAATCGAGTTATCGGTGGGGCAATCATCAAAAGGTTCTTGACAAAACGTCAGTAATAACTTGCTAAACCCAAAAAACTTTGCACTTTTGTAATATTCTTTGGAGTTTTCCAATTCACCACTCCAAATACTTTGCTAGGATCCACTCGAATCCCATTGGTTGATACAATGTGACCCAGAAATCGAACCTCGTAAAGCCATAATTCACATTTTCTAAACTTTGCATACAACTACTTTTCTCTCAAAATTTGTAGCACAATTCTCAAGTGTTGAGCATGTGTAGACATTGTCTATGAATAGATTAGTATATCATTGATAAACACAACCACAAATCTATCCAAATAAGGTTGAAAAATCCAATTCATTAAATCCATGAAAGCAACAAGAGCATTAATCAAACCAAATGGCATTACTAAAAACTTATAATGACCATACCGAGTTCTAAAAGCAGTCTTCGGTACATCACACTCTTTAACCTTCAACTGATAATACCCGGATTTGAGGTCTATCTTTGAAAACACTGCGGCACCTTTCAGTTCATCAAATAAATCATCTATATGAGGCAAAGGATATTTATTTTTAACTGTTACCTTGTTCAACTGCCTGTAGTCTATACACAGTCTCAAAGAACCATCTTTCTTTTTCACAAATAGAACAGGTGCACCCCAAGGAGACATATTTGGTCTGATGAACCCTTTGTATAGTAACTCTTACAACTGTATCTTTAATTCTTTTAATTTAGCTGATGTCATTCGGGATTGTGTTACTGATATTGGAGTTGTTCCTGAAATCACATCAATTACAAACTCAACTTCACGATCAAGTGGTAAACCCAACAACTCCTCAGGAAACACATCAATAAATTCATTCACAACTGGTAACTATTCTAACTTCAATTCAGAAACCCAAGTATCAAGAATGTAGGCTAAAAATGCTTCATTACCTTTACACAACAATCTCTGAGCAGAAAAAGCTGAAATAATTCTAACAATTTCTTTCAAATTCTTAGACTCAATAATAATCACCTCTCTTGTCTGACATTTCAGATCAATCCGTTTTTCTCTAAAGTTTCCTATGGCATTATGCTTTGTCAACCAATCCATTCCCAAAGTAACATCAAATTCCCGAAAATGTAGTAACATCAAATCAGCAGGGAATTCACAGCCTTTTATTTTTAGTAGATAGTCAAGACACACTAGTTTAACTATTACACTTTGGCCTAATGGATTAGTGACTTGAACATCATAATTAGTAGGTTCAACAGACAATTTCTTTTCTGGTGCTATGCAAACATAAGAGTGTGTAGACCCAGGGTCAACCAATGCATATATAGTAACATCAAAAAGATAAAATGTACCAGCTATTACGTGCAGGTGCCCTAGCCTCTGATCGACCAGTAGAATCTTTCATACTCGAACGAGCAGTCCCAATAGCACCGTTTTGGCCCAAACATCTACTTCGTTGAGAACTGACCAACTATTTCTCTTTTTGCTCTTCTTCCTCTCTTGGAAATTGAGGACAGTTTCGGATAAAATGATAGGTGGCTCCACATTTGTAACATGCCCCCGCTTTACCTTTACATTCACTGGGATGGTATTTTCCACAATATTTGCATTTGGGCCTAAGAACATTCTGTATGCTGCTCACACTAGCCACAGGTGTAAAGGTTACCTCGTAATCTTGTTGAGTTGCCTTATTCTTATTTGATCGTTTCGGCATTGGGGTAGCTCGATTGAGATCATCTCGACACTTTTTCACAGGTATAGCTGAAAATGACTTATATGAACTTCTTTTGTAAGACTCTTTATTCCTTCTATCCCTCTACATCTTTCTGTTATATACCTCTTCCATTTTCTGTGCACGATCTAAAAGAACGATAAATTTTCGTATTTCTATGCCCCCAATCATCATTCTAATTTCATCATTCAGCCCCTTCTTCAAACCGAATACACATTTCTTCTTCGGTTGGTACAATTTCTCGAGCATATCTATTAAGGTATACGAATTCCCTTTTGTACTCGGCTACGGATTGGTTACCTTGTCACAATACCTCTTACAGTCAAAAGTTGAACCTCGATTTACTTGGGTAATTTGCTGTCAGTTCCTCCTTTACACTAAACGACTGTACTTAATCCTGCGTTCCGTTCACTTTGAACATTCACTTTAATTTTATAATTTTATTTTCACAAATGATATAAATAAATATATATTAGGATTCATAAAATTAACATATAACATTAATGTTTAACCATACAGACTTACCTGGGTTAAATTGTATGTTTGTAGTAGATCAAGGATTATTCTGTTAATTTTCCTTTTTCTCGTTGATCTACGGGCTCTTTATCTAAGATATAAAATTATTCATGCATTGGCATATATTTCAGTTTGAATTCACTTTACAATCAGTACCTTTCAAATTTTGAAATTACACAATTACCGCAACTTTTACAATTTTTGCAATTTAGTCCTTACTAATTAGTCTACCAAATGAACTAATTTTTCACAATTTACAATTTATCTAAGTATTCTAGGCTATCTTATAGCCTTTGATACATAAAAAATTTAATAGCAATCCCTAATTCTTATATTCTTCACCATTTAGTCCTAAAATCAATATATATCCAATTCACTTTATAAAACCATCATATAACAAAATTAAATCCCTAAATCCATATTAATTCATCACAAATAACCAGCACTCATCAATGGCAACATTCAAGATCACTCATAAATCGAAAACTAATGAAGTAGATAATTGGACCTAAATGTAAAAGTCTTAAAAATACAAAAATTACAAGTAATAACTAAATTGAACTCACTTGTAGCAAAATAAAAGAAAAACCAGCTTTAGAAAATTTCTTCCATACCGTTTTTGCCAAAATTTCAAAGAGATTGTCTAGAAATCTCTTTCAATTTCTATTTATTTGTTTAATTTTTGTTTAATTTACAGTTTTGCCCTTCATTTGTTTTATTTTAATGTTTTTCTTTAACATGTCATCCAGCCATGTCAAATTAGGCATATTTGTCCATTAAATCCTCCATTAGTTATTATTTAAATCATTTACTCACTTATTTTCTTTAATTAACAAGTTTTGTACCTTTTTCAATCTAGTCCTTTTTATTTAATTAACTATCAAAACATTGATATTTTCTAACGAAATTTTAATACTAACTCAATAACACTCCGTAAATATTTATAAAAATATTTATGGCATAATTTATGAAATCGAGGTCTCCATAACTCTTTTTTGAAATCGCTTAACCAAACACTTTCTTCTAAAACACAAATCACTATTTCAAAAGTCTTCCTAAAATCATATTTAACTTATAAATACTAAATAATAAAATTTTTGAACTCACTTGTCGAATTTAGTGGTCTCAAACCACTGTTTCTGACACCACTGGAAAGTAGGCTGTTACATCATGAAAAAGTGTCATTCATTCACCATTTGGAGCAGTATTCAAGTGCTCATGGAAGCCTTGTTTCAATAGGAACAAGCGGAGAAGGAGGAGAAGAGCAAACTAGTCAAGCTTCGAAGAAACACGGGTTCGGTTCTTGTTCCCTATCCTTTTAATTTTGTTGTCGTTATGATGAACATGTCTGTGAATATTTCTGATGTTAATATGTTCAATTTAATTATGATGGCTTAAATTCAATTCGTGTTAGATTGATTTCATTTCGTCTATTTAATTTATTAAAATTGTATTTGTGTTGTTATAGGCCTTGGTAAGATGTTTGATTTAGTAAAAACATGACTAAGTTATTCTTGCATTACAATTGTAAGGTAACTAATGAATTAATTATTTAAACGGAATGAAATTGTAATTAATTGACACAGTACTTAATCAGTGCATGTTTAATCATCTAAGGTAGCTGAGGGTTAAATTAGCAACGGTATCTAATGATACATTAGTCTTGCATAACTTTCAAGATTATTGTGATTAAACTGTTTCAAGGTAGAAATACATTGTTAACTCACGTAATCTTTTATGTACTGATGAGATTGAATTAATTGTTTGAATTGGCATAGAGATATGTTCAAGAGATTATTTTAATTTCATAAGTATGTATATGCATTACCACAATTGCTTATTAAAATTTTTTAATTAGTTGAATTGACATAGAGATATGGTCAAAAGATAAATGGATTTTTGGTAAGTAAGTATGTTCATAAGTTAGCAAATTACCGAGTTGCCATGAATTTATTCGTAACAACATACACATGAGTTTAATAATTCTAAGTTAAGAAATGTAATTAGTCTAGCACAATTATGTCATCTTGGTTAAAATCATCTTTTGGAATCGTGCATTGGAAATTTTATTTTATTTTTATTTATTTTACTTAGTTAAATTCCTAGTTTTTAATCACCTCCTCAAATCAAAATATTTTTCTTCACCAAAGTGTTTGAAAAACTGCATTCATAAATAATTCTTTTCACAATCCTTGTGGGTACGATAACTCGACATTTACTTGTCATTTTCTTACTTGTTGCGATTGTGTACACTTGTAGATTTCTGTCGTACCAAGTTTTTGGCCTGTTGCCGAGGACTGTTTTAAAAAGTCATTATTTTTGAATTTGAGAATTTTGCATTTTGGTTTTTTTTCTATTCAATTTTAACTTAATTAATTTTTCTATGTTTATTTTTGGTGTTTATGAGTATTGACCGAATTATCGATTTACTCCCTGTAGACCCTGAGATTGAAAGAACTTTTTGACAACGAAGAAGACAAGTAAGTCAGAGAAGGACCGAAGAGATGAACTTTGAAAATTTGAATCAAGGAAACGAAGTAAACCCTACTCAAAATCCTATTCTTATTGCTGATAATAGAGATAGATCTCTAATACAGTATGTCGTGCCAGTGTTTCATGATCTTAATCTGAGTATTAAAAGACCCAAAATTGATACACAATAGTTTGAGTTGAATCCAATCATGTTCCAGATGCTTTTGACAGTGGGCCAATTCAATGGAATGCCTACTGAAGATCCTCATCTTCACTTAAGACTGTTTGTGGAGGTGAGCGATTCTTTCAAGTTAGCCGGAATACCTAAAATGCACTACGATTGAAGTTGTTCCCATATTCACTAAGGGACAGAGCTTGAGCCTAGTTGAACTCATTGCCACCAAATTCAAATTCCACATGGCAAGAGTTAGCAGAAAGATTCTTGATGAAGTATTTCCCGCCTAGCAAGAATGCTAAGTTGAGAAACGAGATCACTACTTTCCAACAAATGGATGATGAGTCCTTGTATGGGCATGAGAAAGGTACAAAGAATTATTACGAAAGTTCCCTCATCACGGAATCCCACATTATATCCAACTTGTGATGTTTTATAATGGTCTCAATGCTCACACGAGGATAGTAGTGGACGCTTCTGCTAATGGTGCTCTCCTTTCTCAGTCTTACAATGAGGCTTATGAAATCATTAAGAGAATTGCCAGTAACAATTATCAGTGGCCAATCAATCGACCAGCGTCAGGAAGACGAGTCGCTGGAATACATGAAGTAGACGCTCTCACTTCACTCGCATCTCAGGTATCCTAATCCTTAATAATTTTACCACTAATAGGTTTAATAGTTTTATAGCACAGCCACCGAATTAATTTGAAAATGTAGCCTATATCTATTGTAGGGAATGACATATGTTCGAAGAATGTCCATCAAACCCAAAATCCATCTATTACATAGGTAACCAGAACCAAAATCGAGGAAGGCAAGGACTACAATCCAATTCCTACAACCCATCGTGGCAAAACCACCCTAATTCTCCTGGAGTAACAAAAGGGTTGCACCTAGTAACACATATGCCCAACATAAACCGACCCAACCACCTATTTTTACCCAAAAAGCTCAGAAACATCCTCAAGCTGAACCATCCAATGGCTTAGAAAACTTGTTGAAGGCATACATAGCCAAGAATGATGCCTTAATCCAAACCTAAGAAGCTACATTGAAAAACCTGGAAAACCAAATGGGCCAGCTTGCAACGGAACTCAGAAACCAACCACAAGGTGCTTTACATAGTGATACAGAGAATTTGAGGAATCCTGGGAAAGAGCATTGTAAAGCGTTGACATTGAGGAATGGAAAGACATTAGAGCCCAACACCATCGAAGTTGAAAAGGAGCCAGCCGATGCTCAAGACTCAAAAGAATTTCAACAGAGTGTTGAAATTCCAGTTTCACTAGAACATGAATCTGTAAAACCCGATAAGGTAACTTCTGAAACAACTAATTTTGATAAACTAACAACTTCGTTAGATACAGAATTGCCACAGGAGATGAATCAACAAGTTCTAGTAAATAAGCCTCCACCACCCTACCCTCAAAGACTTAAGAAGCAGAAGCAGGAAGTTCAATTCAAGAAGTTCCTAGACATACTTAAGCAACTTCATATCAACATCCCGTTGGTTGAAGCACTTGAACAAATGCCGAACTATGTCAAATTCATGAAGGATATCTTGTCAAAAAAATGAAGACTTGGAGAATTTGAGACAGTAGCCCTGACAAAGGAATGCAGTGCATATCTCCAAAACTAACTACCCCCAAAGTTGAAGGATCCTGGATGTTTTACCATACCTTGCAACATTGGAGCAACATATTGTGGTAAGGTATTATGTGATTTGGGTGCGAGTATCAACTTGATGCCCATGTCAATATTTACGAAGTTGGGGATAGGTGAAGTTAGACCTACTACGATTACACTTCAATTAGCAGATCGATCCTTAGCACATTTAGAAGGAAAAATTGAGGATGTATTTGTACATGTAGATAAATTTATTTTTCCTGTTGACTTTTTTATTCTAGACTTTGAAGCAGACAAAGAAATGCCAATCATCCTTGGAAGGTCTTTCCTAGCAACTAGAAGGACCCTTATTGATATACAGAAGGCCGAGCTTACTATGCGTGTTTAGGAAGATCAGGTAACATTTAATGTTTTTAAGTCTATGCGATTCCTTGACACAATTGATGATTGTTCTGTAGTGTCTAATTTAGAGGAATTAATCATGGAAAAGGAACTCAATTATGTTGAGGACCCATTGGAACAAATTTTGACATCAAACCCTCCAAGTGAGGAAGAGGAGGGTGAATACTTAGCTTTGCTCGAAGCTAATCAAAGAGGATTTAATTTGCAAACCCGTTTTGAATCTTTGGAGTTAGAGAATAGAGATTATGTCCAACCAAAAGCGTTAATCGAGGAGCCACCTAAATTAGAACTGAAGGTACTTCCCTCACATTTAAAATATGTTTATTTAAGTAACACTTCTACTTTGTCTGTGATTGTTTCAGTGGAATTAATCGTTGAGCAAGAAGAGAAACTCATCCTAGTATTGAAACAATTCAAGAAGGCTATCGGATGGACCATAAACGATATTCACGGCATTAGTCCGTCTATATGCATGCATAAGATTATCCTGGAATATGGCGAGAAAGGGACGATTGATGTGGTCAAGAAAGAAATCATCAAGTGGTTAGATACGGGTATAATTTACCCCATCTCAGACAGTTCATGGGTAAGTCCAGTCCAGTGCGTTGTAATGCGTAGGTTTGTGCAAGTGTATACAGTCATTATCAAGTAATAAGTAAGTATCGAGTTAGCGTCTCCACAGGAATTGTTTTTGTGTTAAGTCACTTAATTTGTAAAATTATATTAACAATTTGGTAAATAAAAACACAATATAATTGAGAAGTGTTGATTAAAATATATTAAACTAAATGCAATGATCCCTAATGCAAATTATCCTAAGTATGCAAACTATATGAATGAAATAGATTTTAGTAGAATTAAACACAATTTACAACAATTATAACATAAGTAAACTAGGAAAATTACTTTAATTAAACTCAATTTATTATCAACATGCTTAATAACATTTGGAAAAACAATCCATGGCAACTCGATCTTTCATGAGTTTGGAAATCACATTAGGTCCTTTCAGAATCCTTTACTTAGTAAATACTCATTTTATTGATCCTTATTTACTAAGGGTTTCTTAGCATTCGTGTGAGGTAACAGGGACGTGTCAGGTTTGAAACAATTTAATCACACAAATCTAAAAACTATGTAGATAACAGAGCTTGGTCAGAGTTGTTATGCAACCTACAATTTAATCGGGTCAGGATCTAAATTGAGCATGAACATTTCAATTATGTGTCCATTAGCTGTCGCGTGGTCAAGATCGGTCAGCTAATTTAGGTGCATTTTAATCACGTATGACCGAAATACAGACTTGATTTTAATTGAAAGTATAATCGATTGAGGCACAAACATTATAAGCATGAATCAAATAAATATTATTTAATCAAAGCAATCATCCTAGCTTAAATAAAATTAAGCTAACAGTTTTGTAAACAAGAAAAAAGAACACATAGCAAACATATTTATATTAAATTAAAGCAAAGAAAGATTAAACCCAATTCAGAGTGGCTGTCACCCAAAACTCTGATTGACGAGGCTACTTCGTTCCTTTGCTTTGCTCCTTTGCTGATGGCTCTCCAAGGTAACCGACCAAGGGTTCTTTAAGAGGCTTAATTGCTAAAATCTCCATGAAAAGATGATGCTAGGCATGGGAATGAAAAAAAAAACTAAGAGAATGATGAATGATGAGAATGAGTGAGCAATGATTGAGGGATGATGAATGAAGGAATAAGAGGATCTTATTTATAGGTGAGGAGAGGGGGATAGTTTGCTAAATATAGTGGATGTTAACCTCTCCAAATCTTTTCAAATTGTGGCTCGCCATGCTTAGTGGCTTTTGACTTGATTTTTTGCTTGATTTTTCAGCAATTTTTGATGCTACACAACTCACGACTGAGACTCGGTCAATTGTAAATCTTTGGGCAAATCTCTAATTTCTTCAACACTGCAAGGACCTTGTATTATTAAACCAAAGAATGGTTTAAATGGACAGCCATGTGTAGCCGAATATTGGGTTGACTTGGTCTCCAATTTGGACCGTTTTGTAATCCAGCAAAGCTATTAGACCTATCCAGAATAAATGAACAGGTTAGAGGACCAAAGAATTAATTAAAACCCAAATTATTAATGAAATATTTTAAAATTAATTATTAAATATAATTTTATATTTTATTATTTAATTTAATCATGCATGGCACACTTTATGTATTAAAAAATATAATATATTCAAATTAATATAAAATAAGTCATTTATTGCATGAAAACTATATAATAAAGCATCAAATCACAATTTAATAATTTCTATGTCCTAATTTCATATTTTCACATATTTTATTAATTTATTAAAAAATTACTTATTTTTAACAACAAATTTAAGTAAAAAGGTGATAAATTACATAAGAAAAATCCTATATATTTTTCCGTTTACATACCACCAAACTTAAATCATTGCTCGTCCCAAGCAATGTTTATGCACAGCAAAAGGTCTTGCGAAGGCAAAATTGCTAATTGTGTAAGCAACATCAATCTTTGTCCCATAATCATGCACTAATAACTTCATGCTTATCGATCTTTATTAACAAGTAATTCATATGAAAACATTCCTTAAGATTATACTAAGCTTCAAAATATGCCAACATGAATCATAGTTTGCATATTTGTCACAGCCATAGATAACATTCTTTATTCAACATAATTTCCTATCAATTAAGCAAACAACCAAAAGGCTTATTTATGATCTTCATATGTTGAACTTATGACTTCCTCTCCACTAATGTAGGTGACATAATCATCAAATCAATAGGTCTTTTATAAGGTTGTAATGGGGCTCAGTTAAAGGTAAGGATTTTAAGAGATGGGACATTTCAGTTTTAAAAATCTTAACCTTTAACTTTGTTTTGGTTTTCTAATAATATAATCTTTTTCTTTAAGTGAACCTTTGGAACACCCTCAAACTTCTTTTGAACTTAAGCTCATACATTTTTAATTTTTAGAGACTGAGCGAACTTTTTTGCGCTTTTATTTAAGCATGAGCACATACATCTTTATGAAAATTTCCTCAAATATTGATTCCTAAGACAACTTTAGTTAAGATAGGTGTACAAAATTAGGATAATTTTAAAAATATGGTAACTGGCTTATAATGTAGGTTCATTGCAAAAATAGGCCTTTAAGCTCAACATTACAGTTTCAAGGGTCTAATATCATAGGTTTGGCTTGAAAAGGCTCAAGCAGTCCAAAGAAATAGTGCCTATATCATTTTAGATTTTTATGTCCCTTAGGATTTCGCCTCAAGAAAGTTACTATGTAAATTTTAAAGATATAAACCTTCATGCATGTCTAATCTCAAAAGAAACTAAGTTTTCATGGCAAACATTACTAAGGCTAAGATCATACAAGCATTCCATTCTTCATGATAACATACTTTCCCTTAGATAAAATCATCATTCATACTTGCATACAAACTATCTCGGTAACAAAAAATATCTCTAAACATTCATTTATTAAAACATACTTATGAAATAAGTAATTGAAGCATACTTGAAAAAAATTTAAAAGTTTGAGCAATTTATTTGTCTTACCCCCTTTAAAAAGAAACAATGTCCTCATTGCATGAACAAAGTAATGAATGAAAATTGAACACCAGGTAGAGTTGTAAAGAAAGAGAAGTGAGTCATTAAGACTGCTTAAATACCAAGTCTTCCCTAATAACCCAATCCTAGACATGTTTGTTCCCATTACCACATCACTTAGTCTTATTCTTTCTAAAGAAGTGTTAAGTTTGTTCATGCTTGCTATGTTTTATTCTGCAGAAATTAAATCCTAATTACAAAAGAAATAAATTCCTATAGACCTAAAAATAATTAAATAAATATCAGAACAAGAATCCCCCCTTTTATTTTTCTAACTCATTCCCCTTGTCTTCTTTAGCTCCACTCTTCTTGCATCGTCAGTATCTTCCGTCCATGTCTCAAAGATAGCATTTGGGAAATCAAGAATAAAAGTATTAGAGGTATTCTTAAAATCATTTCGAATTGAGTCATCTTTAATTTTTGCATATTCCAGAAAGTTAGTTGTTGATTGTGCATGAACTTGCACATATCCATCAAAATTGACAACTCCGATTTCCTTGAAGTACTTGCAGAAGTTGGCATGGGAGTTGTATATTTAGGTTCAACACTTAGCTTGACTGATTCTTCTTCTGGCTCAACCCTTGGTTCAAGAATGTTCAGTTCCTTATCAGATTCTTCCTCTTCAGTGTTTTTGACTGAATTAGCTTCAGTTTTAGTTCCATCTGTTGACTCCTCTGTATCCGTCTTAGTTGGCTCTTCTTGGTCGCCTTGATTCAGTTCATGCATGCTCTCTACTAATCTTTCAAGATCATAATTTCTAATGCATCCTTGAACATATCACCTCTTCAGATTTGCTTGTTTTTAACACAAGCCTTTAATCAAAATGAAGTGATTAATGATGGGAAATAAGCACTTTCTACCTTTTTTCAGCACAATCATGAATCTCCTTGAGGATAATTTTCCCAACATTAATGGACTTTTTTGTCAAAATTGCATAGCATCCGTTCCATCGAGATGGTGGAACTATGTGAGATAGGCATAAAACTATAGCGAACGTAATAAAACCATACCTTTGTTACTCGTTTTAAATATTCTCTTCGACAAGAATGGCTCCCTTACTTTCTTATAATCCATTGGGGTCCCGAATTTGTCACAACATCAAGCATTTGTTGAAGAAAATCCCAATTGATATTGTTCATCATAGGGTAGTACTCATCTTCTTCAACATCAGGTAAATTAAACAAATCATTGATGGACATAGAAGTAAGACGTACCTTTTTCTTTCAAACGATAACTTTAGTAGCATCTTGCGTGGTCAAACTAGCATAGAATTCTCGAACTAGTTCATCATCGGGAAGTGAACGAGCATCACAAAATCATTCTCACCTTAGAGCATTTATTTTCTTTCTAATCGGTATAGGAACAACCATCAAATCATTACTCTTCAAGTCAAAAACTTTTTCCGACATCATAGGCTGATGCTTGAAGATTGAATCAAATCTCTCTTTCATTTCTTCATCGATCAAAATCAGCTTTTCAGGAGTAGTCTTTGAAGATCTGGTTCTTTTGCAAGATATGGTATATTTTCTCGAAAATTCGGCAAAGTTTCTGCACAAAAGAGAAAAGAGAAATTGGCAAAGTGGGTAGAACTTGCTACGGTAAAAATCTTGTGACATCAATAGGGAATTTCAGCAAAAAGGGAAGAGAACTAGGGTTTCTTTTGAGATTTGAGGTTGACGGCACAAAAGGGAGATTTAGGGATTTTTAGGGTGTAAGTAAATTGCTTTGAAGGATATGAAGATTAGTAGAATGGAGAGGGGTTTATAAGGGAAAAATTAGGGCAACATGTAGTAAAAAATTAGCTGCATTAGGGTTATTGGGCGGCAAGCAATGAGTGTGAAGGCAAGGCATTGATTTTTCCTTCCTTTTTGTTATCTTGGGCCTCAAACTCAGATTGTATCTTACTAAAAAAATTGATTAGTACTTCGGCCAAATTTGACCCCCTTTATTAACATAAAAATTTAAAATTTAAACAGAACAAATGAAATTAAAAAAAATTCAATTCTTAATTAGAAATTTTTTTCTTAACAAATTACATTAAATTAATTCCCAGGAAAGGTTGGAGGGGTCACAGTGGTCCTGCTTAAGTTCCAATATCCTTAGACAGAATTAGTTAAATGTAATAAGTTAAGAAAATAAGTTCTAATTATTTATTTATTTACACAATGAGTTCAGGAAAAATAAAAGGTTTGTTAATTTGAGCAAGGATTCAACTCGCTCAACTTCACCATCCTAGTAGTGTTTGAGACGTTGACCATTAACTTTAAACGTACCTCTGTAATTGTTGTATAATTTAATAGCTCCATAAGGATAAACTCAGTAGATGGTATAAGGTCCTTTCTATTGAGATTTAAGCTTCCCAGGAAATAACTTCAACCTTGAATTAAACAACAAAACCTTTTGACCTTCTTTAAACTCAAACTCGCGAGGTTGTATATGACTATCATGCCATCTCTTTGATCTTTCTTTACACATTTTGACATTCTCATAGAAAAACAACCTCAGTTGATCCAACTCATCAAGTTGTAACATCCTTCTCTTGCCGGCTTGCTTAAGATCAAAGTTCAACTACTTCAAAGCCCGATGAGCTTTATTATCCAACTCTAATGGCAAATGACATGCCTTTCCAAAGACTAACCGATAAGGAGTCATTCCTAATGGAGTCTGAAATGTTGTTCGATAGGCCTATAATGCATCATCGAGCCTTCGAGACCAATCTTTTCTGCTAGGGTGTACTACCTTTTCAAGGATACCTTTGATTTCGCAATTCACTCTTTCAACTTGCCCATTAGACTAGGGGTGATAGGCAATAAGAATCTTGTGCTTCACATCATATTTTTCAAGCAACCACTTAAGCCATTTGTTCACAAAGTGAGAACCTTCATCACTAATAATAGCTCTTGGTGTCCCAAATCGTGTAAACACATGCTTATGTAGGAATCGCATGACTACCTTAGCATCATTTGTAGGGTATGCTTCAGCTTCAACCCACTTGGATACATAATCCACAACAACTAAGATGTATTTGTTCCCATACGAAGAAGGAAATGGGCCTAAGAAGTCAATGCCCCATACGTCGAACAATTCAATCTCTAAAATGTTTGTCAAGGGCATCTCATTCCTCCTTGATATATTTCTAGTCCTTTGGCATTTATCGTAGTTCTTCACAAAAGCATAAGTATCTTTAAATAGTGTAGGCCAAAAGAAACTTGCTTGTAAAATCTTTGCTACTGTACGTGAACCACCAAAGTGTCCCCCACTTGGAGATGAATGACAATGATAGAAGATTTCAGCAATCTCGCTTTCAGCTACACACTTTCAGATTATACTGTTTGCACATTATTTAAACAAAAGGGGATCCTCCCAAAGATAATACTAACTATCATGAAGGAATTTTTTCCTTTGATGGTATGTCATTTCTCGAGGAATTATTCCACATGCAAGATAATTGGAAAAATCAGCAAACCAAGGTATTTCATGAATTCAATTTACCTCAAATAAGTGTTCATCTAGGAAATTCTCGTTGATAGGCACATATGACTGAGTTACCTCATCTTGCTCCAACCTCGACAGATGATCAGCTATTTGATTTTTATCACCTTTTCTATCTTGGATCTCAAGGTCAAATTCTTGGAGTAAAAGTATCCAATGAATTAGCCTTGGTTTTGCTTCTTTCTTCATGAGCAAGTATTAAATGACTGCATGGTAGTAAATACTGTAACTTTGGTACCTATAAGATGAGCGAAATTTGTCAAAAGTAAAAACTATAGCGAAGAGTTCCTTTTCGGTTACCGTGTAATTGAATCGGGTTCCCATCAAAGTTCTACTTGAATAATAAATAGGGTAAAAGACTTTATTTCTTCTTTGACCCATCACAACTCCAATGACATAGTCACTTGCATCACACATCAACTCAAACGGTGAGTTCCAATCAGGTGTAATGATTATTGGGGCTGAGATTAACCGCTTCTTTAGCTTTTCAAAAGCTTCCAAACATGCTTTGTTGAAATCAAACACTGTATCTTTCTCTATCAACAAACACAACGGTTTAGAAATTTTTGAGAAATCTTTGATAAACCTTAAATAAAAATTGGCATGGCCTAAGAAACTTCTGACTCCTTTCACATTTCTTGGGGCCGGTAATCTTTCAATTATGTCCACCTTTTCTTTATCGACTTCAATTTATTTTTTTGAGATCTTATGACCTAAGACAATCCCTTCGTTAACCATAAAATGACATTTTTCCCAATTACGGACAGGATTTGTCTCTTCGCATCTCTTCAGTACATTAGCCAAATTACTCAAACAAATATCATAAGTGTTACCAAAAAAAAAATCATCCATGCAAACCTCAACAAAATCTTCAACCATATTAATAAATATTACCATCATGCATCGTTGAAAAGTTACAGGTGCATTGTATAAACCAAAAGGCATTCACCTAAAAGCAAACGTACCATATGGACAAGTAAATGTTATTTTATGTTGGTCCTCCGGGGCTATAACTATTTGGTTATATCCTGAATAGTCATCTAAAGAACAATAGAATTCATTACCTGCCAGTCGATCTAACATCTGATCCATAAAAGTTAACAAAAAATGGTCCTTCTGAGTAGCTTTGTTCAAATTTTTGTAATCAATACAAATTCTCCAACCGGTAACAGTTCTTGTTGGAATTAACTCGTTACGCTCATTTTCAACAATTTTGATTCCACCTTTCTTCGGTACACACTGCATCGAAATTACCCATGAACTATCTAAAATAGGATAGATGATTTATGCATATAACCATTTGATCACTTCTTTTCTCACAACTTCTTTCATAATAGGATTGAGCCTCCTTTGCCCATCAATTCGAGCTCTTTCACCTTCTTCTAAAATGATTTTATGCATGTAAAAATAAGGTCCTATACCTCGAATATCAGCTATGGTTCAACCAATTAGTTTCTTAAATTTCTTTAGAACAACAATTAGTTGCTCCTTTTTCATCAGTTCCACTGAAATAATCACAGGCAAAGTAGAACAAT
The DNA here is from genome assembly GCF_007990345.1 of Gossypium hirsutum. Classification (NCBI taxonomy): domain Eukaryota; kingdom Viridiplantae; phylum Streptophyta; class Magnoliopsida; order Malvales; family Malvaceae; genus Gossypium; species Gossypium hirsutum. Next base: position 36,058,340 of record NC_053448.1, on the reverse strand, counting down.
CACCTAAATAAACGTATTTCAAATGGAAAGGAAGTACCTTTAGTTCGAGTTTAGGTAGTTCTTCAATTGATAACTTGGGTTGCACAAACTCTCTGACTTCCAACTCCAACAGTTCAAACTGTGTGATTGAATAAAATTTCCCAGATTGGCTTCCATCAAAGCCATGTTTTCTTCAACTTATTCATCCTCCAAAGGGTCAATACCTAAGGCTTTCTCTAATGGATCTTCTTAAAAATTTCTTTCCATAGAAACCAAGGTTTCTATCTCTTCCATAACTGAACACTCATTTGCCAGATCGAAAAATTTCCTTGCTTTAAGAATGTTAAAGGTTGTCTGATCGTTTTGAACTCACCTGGTGAGTTCTCCTTTCTACACATCACTTAACGTTCTTTCCGTGGCTAAGAAAGGTCCCTCAAGGATGATCGACACTTCCTTGTCTGCTTCAAGATCTAAGACAATGAAATCAGCAGGAAAAATAAATTTATAGGGTATAGTAAAGATTGATCCGTTAGCTGAACTGTCACAATTGTAGGTCTTACTTCACCTATCCCTAACATCTTAAAAATAGACTTAGGCATCAAGTTGATACTCACTCCTGAGTCACACAAAGCTTTACAACAGTAAGATTCACCAATGTTATAGGGTATAGTAAAGCTTCCTACGTCTTTCAATTCCGGTGGTAATTTGTTCTGCAGGAACGTACTGCACTTCTTTGTCAAGGCAACAGTCTCATACTCACTTAGTCATTTCTTCTCGGACAGTATATCCTTCATAAAATTCACATAATTTAGCATTTGTTCTAAAGCCTCCACCAACAGAATATTGATGTGTAACTGCTTCAGAACATCAAAAAACTTCTTGAATTACACATCCTATTTCTACTTGTTTTGCTGCAATCTTTGTGGATATAGAGGTGATGGAACTTTCGGTTGAACCGGACAACTTTTCTGAGTAGGTAAATCTACATCCAAAGAAGATGTTAAAATATCTGAATTCACTAAGTCAAGGTTTACCTTGTCAGACTTTGCAGATTCTGATTACTTTAGTGTAGGAACTTCAACAGCTGGTTGATTCTACTCAACGGGCTTATCTTCAACATCAATCAATCGGGGTTCTAGAATTTTACCACTTCGCAATACCACTGCCTTGATATGTTCTTTACCCATATTTCTTGAATTCTCAGTATCACTCGGCAAGGTTCCTTACAGTCTATTACGTAGCTCCGTAGCTAACTGACCCATTTGGTTTTCCAAATTTTTCAGTGTTGCTGCTTGGCTTTGGATCAAAGCGTCATTCTTTGCCATTAACGCTTTCAACAAGTTCTCCAAACTGTTTGATGCCTCAACTTAAGGTGGCTTTGGAGCTTGCTTATTAAACCCTTGAGATTAGTTGGGTCTTTCCTGTATTAAGTTGTTGTTCGGTCCATTTCCCTAGTAGCTCCAAGGAAAGTTAGGATGATTACACCATGAAGGATTGTAGAAGTTGGATCGGGGTCCTTGTCCACTCCTATTTTGATATTGGCTCCCCACATAGTACACTAACTCGAGATTTGATGGAAAATTCTCAAAAGAATGACCTTCCCTATAGTACACACATGAAACTACTTCAAACGGACTTGGTGGCTAAGTTGCAGAATTATTAGTACTATTAGTGGTTAACTATTTTATCATAGAGGAAATAGAAGATACCTGAACTAATAACGAAGTAAGGGCGTCAACTTCATGAACTCTGGCTGCACGTCTTCCTGAAACTATTCGATATGTTGGCCATTGATAATTATTACTAGTGATCCTCGTGATGATCTCATAAGCTTTATTATAAGACTTAGACAAAATTGCATCATTCGCGGAAGCATCTACCATCAATCTTGTATTTGCATTGAGACCATTATAGAATGTCTCCAACTGGATACAATGAGGAATCCCATGATGAGGACACTTATGAAGTAACTCCTTGAATCGCTCCCAAGCCTCATACAAAGACTCGTCATCCAATTGTTGGAAAGTTGTGATCTCGTTCCTTAACTTAGCATTTTTACTAGGTGGGAAATACTTAATCAAAACTCTCTCTGCTAATTCTTTCCATGTAGATATGGAAATTGGTGGCAATGAATTGACCCATGCTCATGCTCAATCTCGCAATGAGTACAGAAGCAACTTCAACATTAGTACATCTTCAGTCACACCGGCTATCTTGAATGAATTACTCAATTCCATAAACAATCGAAGGTGGAGATGTGGATATTTTGTGGGCATACCACTAAATTGGCCCACCGTTTGTAGCATTTGAAACATCACTAGTTTCAATTCAAACTAGGTTCCCTCAATATCTGGCCTACTAATTCCTAGGTTTAACTCACTGAAAAGTGGCACAGCATATTGTCTGATGCATTGATCCCTATCATCGGCAACGAGGATAGGATTTTGTACATGATCAGCTTTATTACCCTGGTCTTACTTCTGATTTCCAAGGTCCATCTCGACTTGTATTTGAGCTGTTCGTTCACGTCTTCTTTGTCTGAAAGTTCATTCAATTTCAGGGTCTACAGGGAGTAAATTGATAATTCAATCTATGCTCATAAACACATGAAAAGAAAATCACAAAAGTTAAAAAGAATAAGTTAGTAATGATAGAAATAAATCAAATTGAAAATAAATAATTTCACGAAAAAATGACTATGGCGACAATTGACATTCCCCGACAATGACGCCAAAAACATGTAACACATAGGTTTGTGCAAGCGTACACAATCGTTATCAAGTAATAAGTAAGTATAGAGTTATAGTCTTCACAAGGATTGTTTTTGTGCTTAGTCACTTAATTTTTAAAATTATATTAACAATTTGGTAAATAAAAACACAATATAGTTGAGAAGTGGTGATTAAAATATATTAAACTAAATGCAATGATCCCTAATGAAAATTATCATAAGTATGCAAACTATATGAATGAAATAGATTTTAGTAAAATTAAACACAATTTGCAACAATTATAACATAAATAAACTAATACAGTTACTTTAATTAAACTCAATTTATTATCAACATGCTTAATAACATTTGGAAAAACATTCCATGGCAACTTGATCTTTCATGAGTTTGGACACCACATTAGGTCCTTTCGAAATCATTTACTTAGTAAATACGCATTTTACTGATCCTTATTTAATAAAGGTTTCTTAGCATTCATGTGAGGCAACAGGGATGTGTCAAGTTTGAAACAATTTAATAACACAAATGTAAAAACTATGCAGATAACAGAGCTTGGTCAGAGTTGTTAAACAACTACAATTTCATCGGGTTAGGATCTAAATTGAGCATGCACATTTCAATTATGTGTCCCTTAGCCGTCGCTTGGTCAAGATCGCTCAGCTAATTCAGGTGCATTTCAATCACGTATAAATGAAATACAGACTGGATTTTAATTGAAAACATGATCGATTGAGGCACAAACATTATAAGTATGAATCAAATAAATATTATTTAATCAAAGCAATCATCCTAGCTTAAATAAAATTAAGCTAACATTGTTGTAAACAAGAACAAAGAACACATAGCAAACATCTTTATATTAAATTAAAGAAAAAAAAGATTAAACCCAATTTAGAGTGGCTGTCACCCAAAACTCTGATTGATGAGGCTTCTTCGTTCTTTTGCTTTGCTCCTTTGCTGATGGTTTTCCAAGGTGGCCGACCAAAGGTTCTTTAAGAGGCTTAATTGCTAAAATCTCTATGAAGAGATGATGCTAGGCATGGGAATGAAAAAAAAACTAAGAGAATTTGGAGAAAAGAGAGAATGATGAATGATGAGAATGAATGAGGAATGATTGAGGGATGCTTGAGGGATGCTTGGGGGATGATGAATGAAGGAATGAGAGGGTCTTATTTATAGGTGCGGAAAGGGGGATGGTTTGCTAAAAATAGTAGATGTTAACCTCTTCAAATCTCCTCAAATTGTGGTCGGCCATGCTTAATGGATTTTGACTTGATTTTTGCTTGATTTTTAAGCAATTTTGGATGCCACACAACTCAGGACTGAGACTCGGTCAATTGTAAATCTTCGGGCAAATCTCTAATTTCTTCAACACTACAAGGACCTTGTATAATTAAACCAAAGAATGGTTTAAATGGACAGCCATGTGTAGCCGAATATTGGGTTGACTTGGTCTCCAATTTGGACGGTTTTGTAATCCAGCAAAACTATCAGACCTATCAAGAATAAATCAACAAGTTAGAGGACCAAAGGATTAATTAAAACCCAAATCATCAGTGAAATATTTTAAAACAAATTATTAAACGTAATTTTATATTTTATTATTTAATTTAATCATGCATGACCCACTTTATGTCTTAAAAAATATAATATATTCAAATTAATATAAAATAAGCCATTTATTGCATGAAAACTATATAATAAAGCATAAAATCACATTTTAATAATTTTTATGTCCTAATTTCATATTTTCACGTATTTCATTAATTAATTAAAAAATTACTTAGTTTTAACAACGGATTTAAGTAAAAAGGTGATAAATTACATAGGAAAAATCCTATATATTTTTCATTTTACACACCTCCAAACAAAGGAGATATTACGGTCATTGAAATTGAGAATAATGAGTTGATATCAACTAGAACGGTTACGAGATGGAGAATTTTCATCGATTACTAGAAGCTGAACAAGGCGACTAGGAAAAATCACATTCCTTTGTGGATATTGGACCAGATGTTGGATAGGCTCGCGGGGTGAGACTATTACTATTTTCTTGTTATATACTCGGGGTATAATCAGATTATAGTAGCACCAGAAGATCAATATAAGATAAAATTCACCTGCCTGTATGGTACATTCGCATTTAGACGCATGCCATTTGGTTTATGTAATGCACCAGCTACATTTCAGATATGTATGATGTCCATTTTTACTGATATGGTTGAGAAATACTTGGAAGTTTTTATGAATGATTTTTCAGTATTTGGAGATACATATGATGATTGCCTAGCTAATCTAGCCAAGGTACTAAGGCGATACGAAGAAACAAACATTGTACTCAACTGGGAAAAGTGTCACTTCATGGTACGAGAAGGTATTGTTCTAGGGCATCAAATAACAAGACATGGAATCGATGTAGATAAAGCAAAGGTAGACGTTATTGTGAAACTTCCACCTCTAACATCTGTAAAGAGTGTTAGGAAATTTTGGGGCCATGCCGGTTTCTAACGAAGATTTATCAAGGACTTCTCCAAAATTGCTAAAACCTTATGCAAATTATTGGAGAAGGACACAACGTACAAATTTGATGATGAGTGCCTAAGAGATTTCAAAGATTTGAAGAGTCGATTATTTTCGGCACCCGTAATCGTCACACCAGGCTGGGATTTTCCATTTGAATTGATGTGTGACGCAAGTGACTTCGTGATAGAAGCTGTCATGGGCCAACGAAGGAACAAAGTTTTTCATCCCATCTACTAGGCAAGTCGGACTCTGACAGGAGCTCAACTGAATTATACGGTAACAGAGAAAGAGTTACTTGCTATTGTATTTGCTTTTGACAAGTTTTGATCCTATGTTGTAGGTACCAAAGTGACTGTCTATACGGACCATTCGACAATTAAGTATTTACTTGCCAAGAAAGATGCTAAGCTGAGATTGATCTAATGGGTACTTCTACTTCAAGAGTTCGATCTAGAAATTCAAGATCGAAAGGGAGTAGAAAACCAAGTAGCATACCACTTGTTCAAATTGGAGCCGCAAGAAAGGAATTCTCCACTTATACCCATTCAGGAGACATTTCCGGATGAATACATGTTGAAGTTAAATCATGTCCATAATACCCCTCGGTTTGCTGATATTGCTAACTATTTAGCTTGTGGTTTGATGTCGATTGATAAGGCGTATCATCAAAAGAAAAAAGTTTCTTCACGATGTGAAGTATTATGTCTGGAAAGAGTCATTCTTGTTTAAAAAGTGTGTAGATCAAAAGATTAGGAGATGTGTGGCAGAAGATGAAGTAAATAAGATTCTATATCATTGCCACTCAGCTCCGAGTGGGGGACACTTCAGAGGTACACGTACTGCGGCAAAAGTATTGCAAGCCAGATTCTTTTGGCCAACACTATTCAAAGACGCATATGCTTAAGGAAAAAGTTGTGATTGATGTAGAATTATTCGATGTTTGGGGTATTGACTTTCTCGGTCCTTTCCCTCAATCGTTTGGTCACAAGTACATATTGGTAGTAGTAGACTACGTGTCTAAATGGGTTGAGGTTGAGGCATATCCAACAAACGATGTTAAATTTGTGATGAAAATTTTGTAGAAGCATATGTTTACAAGGTTTAGAACCCCGAGAGCTATAATTAGTGATGAAGGGTCCCATTTTTTGAACAAATGGTTGAAATGGTTACTCGACAAACATGGAGTAAAGCACAAGGTTGCCATAGCTTATCATCCACTAACGAATGGGCAAGCTAAACTGGCAAAAAAGAGATCAAAGGCTTACTAGAGAAGGTAGTTTGCCTAAACCTATGAGATTGCCAAAAGATTAGGCGATGCTTTCTGGGCTTACAGGACAGCATACAAAACACCTTTAGGGATGTCACCCTATAGGTTGGTGTAACAACCCGATTTTAGCTAAATCAGAACAGTGGTTTTAGAACCACAAATTTGAAGTCGTAAAATTATTTTAATATTATTTTTGGGGTTTATAGTATGTGAATTAATATGTGTGAAAGTTTTGTATGAAAATTTTATCATTTGTGTGCTCAATTTGCTAAAAGGACTTAATCATGTAAAATGCAAAAGAGACTTGCGAATTGTTAAAGTGCTATATTGTTATGGCTTTTATTATGTAGGGCCCTTATGTTGTAATTTAGCCATTGAATATTAGCATGGATGGTAATGAAGTTAAATTATATGATTTTTATGTTTATTTATAAAGGTTAAAAAGGTAAAATGGCTTTTATAATATATTAACTAAAATAAAACATTAAAGAAACACATGCATATTCATCTTTATTTGCCGAAACTTGAAGAACAAAGAAGCCATTTTTTTTGTTTTAGGTTCGGGACTTTAAATCTTTAAATTAGGTATGTTCTTTGCTCGATTTTTGATCATTTTTACGTTTTTAAGATCGTTGCTTTGAATACTAGCTAGCCTATGCTTGAATTTTTCAATTGGTTGTGGATTTTGTGATTTGTCGTTGATGAGAGCTTGTTGTTTTTGTTGTTTGATGATGAAAAACAAAAATATGTTGTTAGATTGTTATGTTTAATTAAGTGATTTTTTTTTGTAAAAATGTGTATTAAGGATTAAATTATGAATTTTGTAAATTGAGGTGTCAAAATATGAAATAAATAAAAGATATGGGCTTCTATAGACCTTAGTGAAATTCGACTATGCTTGGGTGGTGAAATTTTGAATTTTTTATGTTTTGTGAAATAGGGACTAAATTGCGAAAACTATGAAATGTTAGGGGCTAAAGTGCAATTTGGTCATTTATGTGTTTTTGAACGAAATTGAATGAATTTATGACTAAACAAGTCAAATTTCTATTAATTTAGATCAAGAAAAGAGGAATCGGATTTCGATCGGCGTAAATCAAAAGTTGTCGAATAGTCGTTCCGGTCTGTTCGTCTCGGTACGAGGTAAGTTTATAAGTAAATAAATGTTGTAAATTTTGAATGTATATGTTTTAAATATACTGAATTGGTATGTATATATTTGACATATTTCCGAATTGTTATAAGCATGGTGTGACTTGTATCGAGCTCGAATCGATCGAATTACGACATCCGAAAGCCCCGTACGAACCATAGGAATAGTTAGGATACATATGTCATGACATAGGATTTCGATATGAAATTTCGTGTAAGCCCACGCTAGGACTTTGGCATCGATTTGAGACTTACGTGTAGGACTATGTTTGGGACATTGGCATCATATATGATTTCGTGTAAGACCCTGTCTCGGACAATGGCATCGATATTTGATTACAAGTAAGACTACGTCTGGGACGTTGGCTTTGTACGAGCTTTATGAGCTATCCGAGTATCCTTATTGATTCTGAACGATTCAACAGGCAAAAATACGACAAAGAAAAAAATTGCGAGTTCGAATTAAACGATTCAGGTATGTTTGAGTTTATATGAAGTTTGGAAGTAAAGGTAAGTGTTGTTGTATAAATTGATAATGTGAACTAATTTTTTAAATGTGATTATTCATATATGTGTTTGAGATTGGGAGTATTTAGCCTACTTGTATGAATCATATATGTTCTTTGATAAATTATTTGCTTATGACTTACTAAGCTATTTAAGCTTACCCTGTGTTTGTTCATTCGTTGTTTTATAGATTTTGGAAGCTAGTTACGAGCTCAGGGATCGTCAAGGAAATCAGTCACACTATTGAATGCTATTTTGGTATTTTAAAAGCTTGAACTATGAACATATGGCATGTATAGTCTAGCATTTGTTTTGGTTGGTTTTGAAGTGTATATATGTATAAGCTAGTCTTAATATGTTTGAGCTTGAATTTGTATGTATATCAATAGCCATGCGAAAATGGCTTGATTATAATATTATGGCTTGTGTGTATTCGGTCATGGACTAAGATTATTTTGGAAGTGTGTTTTATGCTATAAACTATGTGGTGGATGGATATTTGTTTCGGCAATGTGAAGTATTATGTATGATTTTATAATGTGGATTGGCATGAGTTGATATGATGAGTATGTATTGAATGTGAATTGGCTATATAGGTTTGGTTGTTAAATGACATTCGAGGAAACTGTTTCATGTTAATTTTGCTAGCCGAATTGATAAGAAGCAAGTTGGTTATGATTGAATGGCATAATTTGTACTATATATGTGGTTAACCTTGATAGCCGAATAAGCAATGAATGAATTTGCTAAGTGTGCATAAATTTTGACATGATTATTAGCCTATAATGTTATTATGGATAATTCTGCATTGGAGTTTATTATAGCTATGGTTTTTTTATGATGACTTGCGCATATTTCCATAAAACTAAATGTACATAGACTTATGTTGTAATGTTAGTTAAGGTTTTATAAGCTAATGATTATATAACCATGTGATATGGATTGGTATGGCTATTTATGTGCTTAGCTTATAAAATGAAACATATATAGTTTTAATTTAAGTGTTCGAATATCATGGGTTTAATGGCCATATTGTTTTTAAAAAAATGTTTGCTTGATTCATTGTTTGGATTGGTTCATGTTTTAGGTATACAATATTTGTGATTCATGATTAGTATTGAATTATTGATACGGTAAATATATTTAGATATGGTTTTGGCATTACGAAATTCACGCATGGTATAATGGTAATTAAAGCATGTTTGGTCATGTTTTTATATCACCAATGCCGCATAAATGAATGAAAAATTTAGTAGTGAAATATGGTTCGTTTGATGTTTAATTTGTACATGTGGAAAAGCTTTATAATAATTGGTTTGATATTCAACTAATGAAATAGTTGTTTTGTTATATGTTCTGTATATGATATGTTTTGATATATGCTAGAATATGTTTTAATTATGCAATCTTATGATTGTTATGATTTCAAGACTCGATATTTGATTAAGTTACGAGCATTGATGTGATTGAATTTCAAGTTGTGAAATGTAATGATTATCTGTATGAACTGTAATATGATCGGTAATGCCTCGTAACCCTAATTCAGCGACAGATACGGGTTAGGGGTGTTACATTTAATTAGTATCAGAGCTACGATTTATTCGGTTCTAGGATTAACGTAGTTCGTGTGAGTCTAGCTATACATGCCATATTGATATACTGCGATAGTGTGATGATTCCTGACAATTAAAAAGTGTTTTTGTATAGTAAATGGATCCTGATCGAGCCGTAGCAGATGACTTGGAAAGGAATACACTCGCTCCCGGTCAAGGGGCAGTGCAATCTGATTCTAGACCTATTACGAGTAGCCACGAGGGAGAGGCTAAACAAGCCTTCTTCCAGATGATGAACGATTGGTTCACACAATATATCCGTACAAATCCGGCTGTTCAACAACCCAATCCCCGCCTAATCTTTCTCAGACATTTGTGATACCTCAAGTTATTGATCCGATGAGATTAAATAAGCCATCAGTTGATAGAATTAGAAAATACGGGGCCGAAGAGTTCAGAGCTACTGTTGATGATGATGCTGAGAGAGCTGAATCCGGGCTTAATAATATGATCCGTGTGTTCGACGAATTATCTTGTACCCCTGATGAGTATAAAATTTGTTATATCATTGCTACGAGACATCGCATATCAATGGTGGAATACACTAGTATCGGTGGTTCCAAAAGAATGGGTTACCTGGGAGTTCTTTCAGACTGAATTCCAGAAGAAATATATCAGTCAACGGTTTATTGATAAAAAATGCAAAGAATTCCTCGAGTTAAACTAGGGTCGCATGACCATTACAGAATATGAACGGGAATTTGTGAGATTCAGCAGATATGCTCGGGGATGTGTATCAATCGAAGCAATAATGTGTAAAAGATTCGAAGACGGGTTGAATGAAGATATTAAGTTGTTAGTCAGGATTCTTGAAAAAAAAGAGTTCGTGGTACTAGTTGAGTGAGCATGCAAAGCTGAAGAGCTCAGGAAAGAGGAAAGAAAGGTTGACTTTGAAGCTAAGATTCACAAAAAATATCATCGAGTAAGCCATTTCAGTCGGCATCAAAGAAATTTTGAGATGACTTTAGCCGTTCAAAGGCTACTGCGAGCTATTCTAGACGTGATCGAGACAGACCACCTGTGAGCTCGAGAGCTACCTGAGTAGCTAGTTTTAGTAACATCCAACCGAACCAACCTGAGTGCAAACATTACGGTAAATGACATCCTATAAATTGTAGATTGAATGATCAGGCTTGTATTAAATGTGGATCGATGGATTACTTCATTTTTGAATGCCCTAAGTTAGCTGAGTAAAACATAATGCAGAGTATGAGACCGAGTAACATGTCAGCTCGAGGTAGACCACCTAGAAACATGGGTAATCTGAGTGACAACCAGAGGGGAACTGAAAACACGGTTGTTAGATCTGGGGCTCACGCACCTGTCAGAGCTTATGCTATTCGCGCTCGTGAAGAAGCTTCATCTCCAGATGTGATTACCGGTATTTTCATTCTCTATGATACTAGTGTTATTGCATTGATAGATCCTGGATCGACTCATTCTTATGTATGTGAGACTTTAGTATCTAGTAAGACTTTGCCTGTAGAGTCTACTGAATTTGTGATTAGAGTATCGAACCCCTTAGGCCGGTGTGTCTTGGTTGATAAAGTATGTAAGGATTGCCCATTGATGATTCGAGATTCATGTTTTCTGGCTGATTTGATGCTGTTGCCATTCGATGAATTTGATTTAATTCTGGGGATGGATTGGTTAACGTTGCATGACGTTATTGTGAACTACAAATGGAAGATTATTGATTTGTGATGCGAGAATGATGAAATAATTCGGATTGAGTCTAATGATCTGAATGGTTTACCGGCACTGATTTCTTCGATGTTAGCTCAGAAATATGTGAGAAAGGGTTGTAAAGCTTACTTTGCCTATGTACTCGATTCTAAAGTGAAAAAATAAGAAGATTGAATTAGTACCAGTCGTGTGTGAGTATCCGTATGTGTTTCCTGAAGAATTACCAGGTTTACCACCGATCTGAGAGGTAGAGTTTGGCATTGAGTTAGTGCTGGAGACAACTCCGATTTTGATACCTCCATACAGAATGGCACCGACCTACTTAAAAGAGTTGAAAGCCCAGTTGCAAGAATTGACAGATAGAGGTTTCGCACGACTGGGTTTTTCTCCCTAGGGTGCACCGATTTTGTTTGTGAAAGAGAAAGATGAACTATGAGAATGTGCATCGATTACCGACAAATAACTAAAGTGACCATAAAGAATAAATATCTTCTGCCATGTATTGACGATCTGTTTGATCAGTTGAAAGGGGCTACAGTGTTTTCAAAGATAGATTTGAGATCAAGTTACTATCAGTTGCGAGTTAAAGACTCCGATGTGTCGAAAACTACTTTCTGAACGAGGTACGGACATTCTAAGGTTTTAGTTATGCCTTTTGGACTAACAAATGGATCTGCTGCTTTTATGGATTTAATGTATCGGATCTTCAGACAGTATTTGGATCGATTTGTGGTTGTGTTTATAGATGACATCTTGATATATTCTCACAATGAATCCGAGCATGCCGAACATCTGAGAATAGTGCTTCAGACTTTGCGTGATAAGCAATTGTATGCGAAGTTCAATACATGTGAGTTCTGGTTACGACAAGTCAGTTTTCTGGACATGTTGTATCAGCATCGGGTATTAGAGTTGATCCGAGCAAAATTTCTGCAATTCTAGGTTGGAAGCCTCCGAGAAATGTATCCGATGTCTGAAGCTTTCTGGGACTCGCCGATTATTATAGATGATTCGTAAAAGGCTTCTCAATGATTGCAACCCCGATGACGAGACTACTTCAGAAAGATGTTAAGTTTGAGTTGTTAGAAAAGTGCCAGAAAAGTTTTGATCAGTTGAAATCTTTGTTGATAGAAGCTCCAGTACTAGTTTAGCCAGAGTCGGGAAAGGAATTTGTAATCTATAGTGATGTATCGTTGAATGGACTGGGATGTGTTTTGATGCAGAAGGCAAAGTCATAGCTTATGCCTCGAGACAGTTAAAGTCGCACGAAAAGAATTATCCGACGCACGATCTGGAATTGGTAGCTATTGTGTTTGCGTTGAAAATTTGGCGCCACTATCTGTTCGGTGAGAAATGTCACATCTATTCTGATCACAAAAGCATAAAATATTTGATGAATCAGAAATATCTAAATCTACGACAGTGAATATGGTTAGAGTTATTAAAAGATTACGAGTTAGTGATTGACTACCATCGGGGGAAATCCAATGTTGTTGCTGATGCTTTGAGTCAGAAGTCTTTATTTGCCCTACGTGCGATGAATACTCAATTGGTCCTATCCGATGATGGTTCACTTGTAGTTGAGTTTAAAGCGAGACCGTTATTTATACAGTAGATTTGCGAGGCTCAGAAAGTTGATAATGAATTGATAGCAAAACGAGCACAATGTGGTTCGAACCTTGATTTAGAATTTCAGATTGATGCTGATGATTGTTTAAGATTCAGAGGCCGAATATGTGTTCCGAGAAACTCAGAGTTGCTTCGGATGATTTTGAATTAAGCACATAGCAGTCGATTATTAGTTCATCTGGGAAGCACAAAAATGTAGAATGATATGAAACTGCTTTCTGGTGGCCTGGTATGAAGCGTGGTATCTCTGAATTTGTTTCAAAATGTTTAATCTGTCAGCAAGTCAAAGTCGAAGAACAGGTACCGTCTGGGTTAATATAACCGATTATGATTCCCAAGTGGAAATGGGACAGAATCACGATAGATTTTGTTTTGAGTTTGCCTCTTCCCCGAGTAAGAAAGATGTGGTCTGGGTAGTGGTTGATAGACTGACTAAATTGGCTCATTTCATTCCGGTACACGCAGATTATTCGCTTGATAAGCTTGCTGAGTTGTATATCTCCGAGGTTGTGAGATTGCACGGAGTACCTATTTCTATTGTTTCTGATAGAGATTCGAGGTTCACATCGCGGTTTTGGAAGAAACTACAATATACATTAGGTACGAAACTACATTTCAGTACTACTTTTCATCCGCAGTCGGATGGTCAATCCGAGTGTCTTATTCAGATACTCAAGGATATGTTGAGATGTTTCATTCTTGAGTTTGAAGGTACGTGGGAACGATACCTGCCACTGATTGAATTTGCGTATAATAACAATTTTCAATCGAGTATAAAAATGGTACCTTACGAAGATTTGTATGGTCGCAAATATTGGACACCTTTGTATTGGACTGAGCTCAATGAGAATAAGATGCATGGGGTCGATTTAATCAAAGAGACTAAACAAAAAGTAAAAGTGATTGGTGAAAGCCTGAAAGCAGCGTCAGATTATCAGAAATCGTACGCAGACTTGAAATGGAAAGATACCAAGTTTTAGATCATGGATAAAGTGTTTTTGAAAGTATCTCTATGGAAGAAAATACTCCGATTCGATCGTAAAGGCAAATTGAGTCCGAGGTTTACTTGACCGTATGAGATTATTGAGCGTATCGGGTCGGTTGCTTACAGATTGTCGTTGCCACCTGAATTAGAAAAGATTAATAATTTATAACGTATTAATGCTTAGGTGATATCGATCCAATCCCTCGCACATGATTTCCCCGTCTGAGATTGAGATTCAATCCGATATGACATACGAAGAAAAACCGATTCGAGTTTTAGATCGCGAGGTCAAAGAATCGAGAAATAAGAAAAATTCATTAGTAAAAGTCTTATGGCATTGACACAGGGTGAAAAAAGTTATGTGGGAGCCCGAGGATGCTATGAGAGAACAATACTCGGACCTTTTCACTGGTATTATTTTTGGGGACAAAAATCCCTAAGGGGGGAGAGTTGTAACAGTCCAGTTTTAGCTAAATCAGAATAGTGATTTTGGATTCACAAATCCAAAGTGGTAAAATTATTTTAATAATATTTTTGGTGTTTATAGTATGTGAATTAATATGTGTGAAAGTTTTGTATGAAAATTTTATCGTTTGTGTGCTCAATTTGCTCAAAGGACTTAATCGCGTTAAATGCAAAAGTGACTTCCTAATTGTTAAAGTGCTATGTTGCTATAACTTTAATTATGTGGGGCCCTTATGTTTTAATTTAGCCATTGAACATTAGCATGGACGGTAATGGACATAAATTATATGATTTTTATGTTTATTTATAAAGGTTAAAAAGGTAAAATGGCTTTTATAATATATTAACTAAAATAAAACATTAAAGAAACACATGCATATTCATCTTTATTTGTCGAAACTTGAAGAAAAAAGAAGCCATTTTTGTTGTTTTAGGTTTCACACTTTGAAGCTTTAAATTCGGTATGTTCTTTGCTCGGTTTTTGATAATTTTTACGTTTTTGAGATCGTTGCTTTGAATACTAGCTAACCCATGTTTGAACTTTTGAATTGGTTGTGGATTTTATGATTTTTCATTGATGAGAACTTGTTGTTTTTGTTGTTCGATGATGAAAATTAAAAATATATTGTTAGATTGTTATGATTAATTAAGTGATTTTTTTTTGTAAAAATGTGTATTAAAGATTAAATTGTGAATTTTGTAAATTGAGGGGTAAAAATGTGAAAGAAATGGGCTTCTAGGGACCTTAGTGAAATTCGGCTATGCTTGGGTGTGGTGAAATTTTGAATATTTTGTGTTTTGTGAAATAGAGACTAAATTGTGAAAAATGTGAAATGTTAGGGGCTAAAGAGCAATTTTCCCATTTATATGTTTTTGAACGAAATTCAATGAATTTATGATTAAACAAGTCAAATTTGTATTAATTTAGATCAAGAAAAGAGGAAATCATATTTGGATTGAGGAAAATCAAAAGTTGTCGAATAGTTGTTCCGGTCCGTTCGTCTCAATACAAGGTAAGTTCATAACTAAATAAATGTTGTAAATTTGGAATGCATATGTTTTAAATATGTCGAATTGGTATGTATATATATTTGACATATTGTCAAATTGTTATAGGCATGGTGTGACTTGTATCGAGCTCGAATCGATCAAATTACGATGTTTGAAAGCCCCGTAAGAACCATAGGAATAGTTAGGATACATGTGTCATGAAATAGGATTCCAATATGAAATTTTGTGTAAGACCACATCTGGGACGTTGGCATCAATTTGAGACTTACGTGTAAGACCATGTCTGGGACATTGGCATCGTATATGATTTCATGTAAGACCCTGTCTGGGACAGTGACATCGATATTTGTTTCCAAGTAAGACCACGTCTGGGACGTTGGCCTTGTACGAGCTTTATGAGCTATCCGAGTATCCTTATTGATTCTGAACGGTTCAATGGGAAAAGATACGGCAAAGAAAAAAAACCGAATGTGAGTTTGAATTAAACAATTTTGGTATGTTTGAGTTTCTATGAAGTTTGGAAGTAAAGGTAAGTGTCGTTGTATAAATTGCTAATGTGAACTAATTGTTTAAACGTGATTATTCATATATGTGTTTGAGATTGGAAGTATTCGGCCTACTTGTATGACTCATATATGTTCTTTGATAAATTATTTGCTTAGGACTTACTAAGCTATTTAAGCTTACTGTGTGTTTGTTCGTTCGTTGTTTTATAGATTTTGGAAGCTAGTTACGAGCTCAGGGATCATCATGGAAATTAGTCACACTATTAAATGCTATTTTGGTATTTTAAAAGCTTGAACTATGAACACATGGCATGTATAGTCTAGTATTTTTTTTGGTTGGTTTTGAAGTGTATATATGTATAAGCTAGTCGTAATATGTTTGAGCTTGAATTTGTATGTATATCAATAACCATGTGAAAATGACTTGATTATATTATTATGGCTTGTGTGTATTCGATCATGTTCTAAGATTATTTTGGAAGTTTGTTTTATGCTATAAACTGTGTGGTGGATGGATATTTGTTTCGGCAATGTGAAGTATTATGTATGATTTTATAATGTAGATTGGCATGAGTTGATATGATGAGTATGTATTGAATGTGAATTGGCTATATAGGTTTGGTTGTTAAATAACATACGAGGAAAGTGTTTCAGGTTAATTTTGCTAGTCAAATTTATAGAAGCAAGTTGGTCTTGTGTGATATTTTGGTACAATGCATAATATGTGTAATAAACATGATTTGATTCGGCATTTATGCTTATGAATTAGGATGAATTGGCTTGATTTCATGATTATATTATAAACATGTTGTATTGGTTATATGATTAGTTAATAAATGAATTAAATGCATGTTTATATTGGGCTAGTAATTGGTTTAATTAATAATTTATGCCTATGAAGTCATTGGTTGTGAAATGATCAACTTTGTTATGATTAGGAAATGACATATTTTAGCTTATGGTTGAATGGCCATATTGTTTTAAAAAAAATGTTTGCTTCATTCATTGTTTGGATTGGTTCATGTTTTAGGTATACAATATTTGTGATTCATGATTAGTATTGAATTATTGATTCGGTAAATATATTTAGATATGGCTTTGGCATTACGAAATTCGCGCATGGTATAACGGTAATTAAAGCATGTTTCGTCATGTTTTTATATCACCAATGCTGCATAAATGAATGAAAAATTTAGTAGTGAAATATGGTTGGTTTGATGTTTAATTTGTACATGTACAAAAGCTTTATAGTAGTAGGTTTGATATTCAACTAATGGAATAGTTGTTTTGTTATATGTTCTGTATATGATATGTTTTGATATATGCTAGAATATGTTTTAATTATGCAATGTTATGATTGTTATGATTTCAAGACTCGATATTTGATTAAGTTACAAGCATTGATGTGATTGAATTTCGAGTTGTGAAATGTAATGATTATCTGTATGAACTGTGATATGATCGGTCATGCCTCGTAACCCTAATCTGGCAACGGATACGAGTTAGGGGTGTTACAGTTGGTCTTTGGGAAAGCCTATCATCTGCCCTTGGAGTTAGAGCACAAAGCTTACAGGGCTCTCCAACAACTCAACTTGGATCTTAAGCTTGCTAAAGAGAAACAGATGCTCCAACTCAACGAGTTAGAAGAATTCAGAATGTTCTCATACGAGATAGCCAAATTACTCAAGGAAAGACTTAAGAGAAGGCATGATAAGTGCATTCGAGTTCGAGAATTTGAAGCAGGTCAGCAAGTCTTGTTATTCAATTCCCGATTAAGGTTCCTTTCAGGTAAGTTGAAATCACGTTGGTCCGATCCATTTACGATTCACTGAGTTTATCCATTTGGAGTTGTCGAACTTCAAAGTAAGGGAGGTAATTTTCGAGTCAATGCTCAGCGTTTAAAACATTACTGAGGGATAAAATTGAACGGGATCAAATCTCGTTCGTTTTATTAGATATTTAATTTTTCTTCTTTTCCTTTTTTAATAAATGATTTAGGGTATACTTTCGAGATTAGTATGTTTAAATAAATTCTGTTTAGGAGATTGGAACTTAAACGGGACCACTTGTGACCCCTCCAATCTTTTATGGGAATTGATTTTAACATAATCTTTCGAGAAATTATTCCCTAGATGACAAAATAAATTTTTAGTTCTCAAATAAAAGGGTTAATTTTAAATTGCAACTCAATTTTAAATTTTCATTAAGTCTAGTTTATTTAATTGAATTGTTTTCAAATTTTGGTTGCTCGTTTTGTAAATATTAAAAATTAGATGACTCTTTTTGTAAATATTTTCAAGAGGCATCTAGAATAAATGTTTTTAATTTAATAAATAAGATAATAATCATTATTATATAATTATATCCATTATAATATATATTAATTATTATCAATTTTGCATAGAAAAAGATTAGTTTAAATTTGATCATATTTTATTTAATAAGTTTATATTTTAATAAATTAATTTAATATACATTGTTGTTAACTTTATGTAGAATTAGAACTTAGAATATTTTAATTATTAATTTTTTCTAAGAATTCTAATTAAACTCCTACTCCTTTCACTATAAATTTCACCCACCTTTTCCATTTTTTTTCACTCATCCCTCAATTAAATCCTAGCATCCACAACCCACCAAGCATCAAATCACCTAGTGCCGAACTCTCTAACAGCAACACCGCTCAGCTCCACTCAGCACCCTCACCCATTCGGCCAGTAGCCCCCACGCACAACATTCGCGCCAGCAACCGCTCTGTGTCGTTGCACCTGCCACCCGTCCAGCTCCAGCAGCTCGCCAAGCCTGCTCGATGCACTTGCTTGCTGCCCACTTTTCTACATCCGCGCAGCACACGCATGCCCTGCTGCTCCTTTGCGTGCCACTGACGCCTTGCTACTCACACCACACCATCAAGACACCCTACAACCATCCCTAAACCAACCTCTTTTGCTTTAGATTTATTTTCTTTGAGTTCTTATTTTTTATAAAAAGGAGGTAAGACAAATTTTTCTCCTAAATTTTAAAATTTATTTAAATATTTAATTTTTCAAATTACTGAATTATTAAAATTTCGAGAAAATATTTGTTCTATCTTATGATCAGGTTAATCATACCTCTACCCGAATTGACGAATCATAAAACAAATTCAACTGTGAAGAAGCTAAAGTGAGATACAAAAGCATTTTCAAGAATCAACAGATGCACCCAGAAAAAGGCTTTATGCTGAAAGAAAGCAACTATATTGATTTCATGGAACACATTCGTCAAGTTGCTGAAGCTCTCAATTGGGAGTTTTTTTGTGAGAAAAGACCTAGTGTGGATGAGGAGTTAGTTCATGAATTTTATGCGAATTTAATCTCAAGCAAATTGATGGAAGTTTCTGTTCGCGAAACCAAGGTACCAGTAACCTCAAACGCTATTAATGAATTCTTTAAATTACCTGATTTTGAAAGCGAAAAATATTCTTCCTTGATAAGCAATATTGAGTCTGAAAATCTGCAATAATTTTTCAAGGAACTTACAGTTCCAGGTTCTAAGTGGACTATGTCAAAGCAAGGAATTCACATATTTCATTCGATTTAGCCTTATGCTTATTTCACATGGGACTACAATTTCATTAGAGCGAATGGTCTTATTATACTCGATTTTAACTGGAAAGACCATTGATGTGGGAAAAATCATCATGGGAGAAATGTGGAATTGTGCCACTAGACGTTCTGGCCTAACTTACTTCACCTTTACGATAACAATTTTGTGCTTGAAAGCTAAAATTCTTGCAAACGTAAAGAAGACTGGTTATAGCCAGGGCACAATCACAGATTGGGACCTCTACCGGATAGCCAGAGACTTTGTTATACAACAACGAGTTGAAGAGAGCGAGGATCTCGAAGAAGAAGAAGAAGAAGATCCCATAGAGGTTGAACCAATGTGGTTAGCTGAGGTCCCTGACAAGGCAGAAGCAATGGAACTAGTAATTGAACCTGATGTCGCAACTTCAATGTTCATAACTCAATCGCCTTGCCCAGGTCTTCGAGATGAGCTGTCAAAGTTGATGAACATAATGCAACATATGCAGTGGCAGCAACAAGCTTACTGGAAATATTCAAAAATACAGGATGACTCAATGAGAAGCACTCTTACGAAAAAATACAATGACCCGTTTATTTTTGTGCTTGAGTTTCTAGATTTCATATTTGAACCATGGAGTCCACTAACGAAGAGGGAGTGAAGCGATTCATGCAAAAAAAAAGATGATGGAGCAAAAGATGAGTCGAATTTGGAAAGATTTGCAAATAAATAAAAAATAGGGGATCTTGGCTTTATTTTATTTCTATTCTTAGGTTATTTAAGATGAGTCGAATTTGGAAAGATCTGCAAATAAATAAAAATAGGGGATCTTGACTTTATTTTATTTTTATTCTTAGGTTATTTAATATTTTAGGATTATGTTTTATTAGGAATTTTTTATTTTCGCATAATAAAACAAGAGGTGGAAATCATAAATAAAAATGAACAAGTTACAAAGTGTAGCAATAAATATATACATGTCTAGAATTGGATCTAGAGAGAGCCTTGTACTTAAGCAGTCAAATTGACTCACCTCCTCCTTTATAGAATCCTACCTGGTGTATAGTATCTATTCACTTTTAACAACGAGGACATTGTTCATCTTAAGTAGGGGGGACCGAAAAATTGAAATTATTTCCACTCAGAATAAAATTTTCTTTTAATTATGATTAGGTTATAGTTTGTTCAAAAATTTGAAAATTTGTTAAGTATGCTAAACTTCAGTATTAATAAAGTTTGATTATTTCAATAATTTTTATGTTAGCTGAATTATGATATAAATGTATTTTTAATAAAACATGCAAATCATACCATAAAATTTTTAGTTACTTAGGGAAGTTAGGCATGCATGAAAGTTTAAGTTTCTAGAATTGACTTAGTAGTCTCTTGAGGTGAAATCCTAGGAAGTATGGAATATTGAAAATGATTTAGGCAACTTTTGTTTGGACCGTTTAAGCCTTTCAAGCCAACCTTGATGAAATTTTATCCTTTGAAACCCAACTTTGAGACTATATGGCCTAATTTTATTTGAACACTTGCAATATTTAGCCATCACTTTTCTTTTAATTATCTTTAAATTGTCCCAAACACTAGACTCAGTACTATTCAGAATGTTCTTTGAAAATAAGTTTGGGGGAGTTGAAAAGAAGTATCAAATGCTCAAAAATTTTGTAATACATAACCAAAATGCTCGTAAAAAAAGAAAAGAAAAGAGAGCATACATACTTGAAAGAAAATAGATGTACAAAAGAGCATGTGAAAGCAGAGTTAATTAGTGTATTATTCCGAAGGTCCAATTGAAGTTGAGTCTAGAGTTTTTAGCCTCAATTTATCTATCTTTTACCTACCCCTAGCCTAGCCACGTTACAAACTTTTTAAAGACCTACTGATTCAAGTTTCTATGCTACCTACATTAGGGGAGAGAAATTGCTTTGTTCAACATATGAAGGCATAAGTTAAACTTAATGATTGCAGCTTAATCTTGAATAAGGGAATAAAATCAAATTGGTAGGGATTAACATTAGGAAGCATTTAGTCTATTTTTTCTATCATAAGAATGATTATGATTAATTTGAATGATATGTATACATAATTAGCATAGTTATCAAATTTCTTGTTTTGGAGCATAAGTATACTAAAATCATAATTTTGGGAAAAATGTAGTTCTAGAGGAATTTTTCAAAGGTATTTTCGAGAAATTCTTTTCAAATTTGTGCATTACTCGGGATGAGCAAAGAATTAAGTTTGGGGGTGTGGAAACATGAAAATATACACACTTTTTCATGCCTTTTTTAACTCAAATTCATGTAGTTTCGGTAAACCTCTTGTCGAATAATATATAATAATTATAAAATAATTAAATTGCACTCAAATTGTGAACATGTTGAATTTTTATTAGTTTTATATCAATTTTTATTAATTTTGATTTTTTTGACAGATTTGCAAAAAAGGGCGAAAAACGGCTCGATAGACACTACTGAAGCACAAAATCGAGAAGCAATTTTGAAGCATCAAGGTGAAATAATTTTTCAGCATAAGATAGTCCAAATTATGTCTATTAATTCATAATATAATTAATTTTAATTTTAATCCAATTTAATTTGGGTTAAATAAATTATTATTAATTAATTATGAAAAGGGTCCCAGTTGAGCTGAACCAAGGAAACCGAACCAACCAAGCACTGGGCAACCCAAAATCGTCCCACATGTTGACCCAATAAGTTTGCTTGGCTGATTATTTGGCTTTCAAAATGGCCCTTGAAGACTCCTTCAAATTGCAGTCAAAACCCTCCACTATTTGTGTCTTTCTAGATTTGCCCCTACCTTAAAATAGGAAGTTTCAAACCTTAAAACTTGCCACATGTATGGCCGACCATGGGGGGACTATATGGCTGCTAATTTTTTCTAATTTTGGCAGCCATATCAACCTATAAATACCCCCCTTGGCTTCTCACTTCAAACACATGTCAACTCTTCTCATCTCTTCACTTCTCTCTCATTTTTCTCTCTTCATTTCCTTGTCGATTTCACCTCCTGAAAAAAAATTCATTTATCCACCATTTGGAGCAGCATTCAACTTTTCGTGGAAGTCTCGGTTCAATAGGAACAAGCGGAGAAGGAGGAGCGGAGCAAACTAGTCAAGCCTCGGAGAAACACTGGATTTGATTCTTATTCCCTATCCTTTTAATTTTGTTGTTATTATGATGAACACATCTATGAATATTTGTGATGTTGATATGTTTAATTTAATTAATATGGCTTAAATTTAGTTCATGTTAGGTTGATTTCATTTCGTCTACTTAATTTATTAAAAAAGTGTTTGTGTTGTTATAGGCCTCAGTAAGATGTTTGATTAAGTAAAACCATGAATAAGTTATTTTTGCATTACAATTGTAAGGTAACTAATGAATTAATTGTTTAAACGGATTGAAATTGTAATTAATTGACACAGTACTTAATCAATGCATGTTTAATCATCTAAGGTAGCTGGGGGTTAAATTAGCAACGGTATCTAACGATACGTTAGTCTTGCATAACTTTCAAAATTATTGTGATTAAACTGTTTTAAGGTAGAAATACGTTGTTACCTCACATAATCTTTAATGTGCTTATGAGATTGAATGAATTCTTTGAATTGACATAAAGATATGTACAAGAGATTATTTTAATTTCATAAGTATGTATGTGCATTAACACATTTGCTTATTAAAATTTGTTTAATCGGTTGAATTGACATTGAGATATAGTCAAGAGATAAATGGATTTTTGGTAAGTAAGTATGTTCATAGGTTAGGAAATTACCGAGTTGCCTTGAATTTATTCGTAACAACATAAACATGAGTTCAATAATTCTAAGTTAAGAAATATAATTAATCTCGCACAATTATGTTATCTTGACTAAAATCATCTTTTAAAATCGTGTATTGGAACTTTTATTTTATTTTTATTTATTTTACTTAGTTAAATTCCTAGTTTTTAATCACCTCCTCAAATCAAAATATTTTTCTTCACCAAAATGTTTTTAAAATTGCATTCATAAATAATTCATTTCACAAACCCTATGGGTATGATAACTCGACATTTACTTGTCACATTATAAGTTGTTGCGATTCTGTACACTTGTACATTTCAGTCGTTCTAATGGCACCGAAGGAGCTTACAGAGCTTAAGGTTCAAATTTAAGAGCTTTTGGATCATGGTTTCCTCTGTCCTAGTGTGTCTCCGTGGGGGGCACCGGTTCTGTTTGTAAAGAAAAAGGATGGTACCATGAGGATGTGCATTGACTACTGGTAGTTGAATAAACTGAATGTGAAGAATAAGTATCCACTTCCGAGGATCGACGATTTGTTTGATCATTTCTGAGGGGATTTAGTGTTCTCAAAGATAGATATTCGATCTGGATATCATCAGCTTAGAGTTAAGGAGGTTGACATTCATAAGACGATATTTAGGAATCGTTATGGGCACTACGAGTTCCTAGTTATGCCCTTTGGTTTGGAAAATGCTCTAGTTGCATTCATGGATTTGATGAACCGATTTTTTCAATCGTATCTGGATCAATTCGTCGTGGTCTTCATCGACGATATCCTGGTTTACTCTAAGGTTGAGGATGAGCATGATGGGCATCTTAGAGTACTGTTTAAGATACTCCGAGAGAAACAACTCTACGCTAAGTTGAGCAAGTGTGAGTTCTGGTTGAGAGAGGTAACTTTTTGGGGCACGTGGTTTCTGCCGAGGGGATCCAAGTTGATCCTAGAAAGATTTAGGCTGTGCTTGATTGAAACAATCTAAGAACGTATCTGAGATCTGCAGTTTTCTAGGTCTTGCAGGTTATTATAGGTGTTTTATTGAGGAGTTCTCTCTCATTGTAGCTTCTTTGACTAAGCTTCTATGCAAGGGTGTTCCTTTTTTCTAGACTAAGTGCAACAATCAAGCTTCGAGAAGCTCGAACCTGTTCTAACTCAGGCTCCTATTCTGATACAGCCTGAATCTGGTAGGGAGTTTGTAGTGTATAATGATGCATCACAGGTCGGTTTGCTATTAGTTGAGTTCACCTACAATAACAGTTTCCAGTCTAGCATCCAGATGGCACCTTACTAGGCTTTGTATGGTCATAAGTTTCGTACTCCGCTATGTTGGACTGAGTTAGGAGATCGAAGGATTTTGGGTCCAGAGTTAGTTTCTGAGACTAAAGATAAGATTAGACTAATTCAAGATCATCTGAAGGCAGCTTCTGACAGACAGAAGTCTTATGTAGACTTGAAAAGAAGAGATGCCAAGTACGTTATGAGTGACTTCGTATTCCTTAAGGTGTCTCCGTGGAATAAAGTTCTGAGGTTCGATCGTAAGGGCAAGTTGAGCCCTAAGTTTATTGGGCCGTATCGAATTCTGATGCGTGTGGGACCGGTCACTTATCAGTTAGAGCTACCTCCGAAGTTGGACCGCATCTATCATGTGTTTCATGCCTCGATGTTGTGGGGGTACCGGTCTGATCCATCTCATTTTGTCTTTGTTAAGGAGATCGAGGTTAGACCAGATTTGACTTTTGAGGAAGAGTCGGTTAAGATTTTGAAGCAAGATATTAAGGTTCTAAGGATGAAGTCTATTCCTTTTGTTCAGGTTCTATGGTAGAATCATGGCACGGAGGGAGTCATGTGGGAACATGAGGACTCGATGCGTTAGCAGTATCTTCATCTGTTTGGACCAGGTAAATTTCGAGGCCAAAATTTCTTTTAGAGGGTAGAGTTGTAACGACCTGAATAATTTAAGTCTATTTTTGTGAAATTTGATACAAATATGTATCTATTTCAATGGTTAAGTGTTTTGGGTGTGTGTATGAGGTCTTGGGTTCAAGTCTCCCTTTTGGAAAATTTTGTTATTTTAGATCTAAGCCTTATCCTTATTGAGTGGGCTTATATAAAATTGTCTGCTAATCCATATCAAAATGAGCTTGCTTGTTCGAGTGGTAAGGAGTCAATGTGTTGGAGGTCCTGTGTTCGAATCCCTGCGTGAGCGTGGGTGATAATTTTTGCTCCAGTTGTCTGTTAGAGGTTTGGTGGAGCTGGGAGTTTGAAGTAGTTGGATGTGGTTAGTGGGGAGGATTTTATGGGATGTGACTATTGTGGGGAGTTGGGATATATTTTTCTCTCTTATTTTCCCAAGAATTTCTAACGTTATACTATTCTTTCCCCACCAAAAATATTTCTTTTCTTTTCCTTTGCTCCTGTCAAAATTTCCCTTTCAAAATTTCGATAATACGAACCTCTGATCGCGTTGCACATTTAGGTAAGTGAAAGTGGTGATTTTCTTCTTAGATTGGGGCATTGGTTAAAGTTTATTTCAGTCGGTTTTGCTTTTCATTAGTTTGATTTTTTGATTTAGTAGCAGTGAATCGTGAGGAACTTGGTTCTTCTCTTGCGGAATTGCAATCAAAATCGTTTGTGGAAAGCGGGTAAGTGATGACCACTTTTATTTCTCCTATTATTGGTTTGTGAGTTCAGTAATTGGGGTTTTAGACTGATTTTTAGGACTTTGTCTTATCAATTTTTAGGTTCTGATGGTCTCGAAAGTGTTTTCGCATAAAAATGAACCAGGTGTATACCATAAACACAAAAAATTGAGGTTCGGTATAACCCTAAAAAGGGCATTATCGACGCCACACGGGCATGTGCTTGGCTGTGTGGTTGGCCGTGTGCAAGACACGGCCGTGTGTTTGATGAAGGCATGGCGACATGCAGGACACAACCGTGTGATGGTGTGAGTGTGGCCGTGTGGGCCACACAGGCAAGGCCAAATTAGGCATGTGAGCCCACACGGAAGGTTGGTAAGGGCTAACGAAACCCTATTCTGTGTGATATGTTGTTCTGATAAACTGATCTGAGTGGGATACTAAATGTATGTCTGACTGTACTATCTAAGTATGTATGTTATCTGTATACAAGCATGTTAAGCATGTGAAATCTGTTATTTCTGTATCTATATTCTGTAACTATGTTTGGGGTGGGACTTGTATATATGGAGGAAGTGGTCTGTGTGGCGACACTTCGCCTATATTCTGACAACTCGACTGCATATTATTTGTGATGTGTCGCATCGACACTATATGGTGTGTAAGGATGGGTGGGTGTTTTGAACCCCACATGGTGTGATGGGATGGTCGGAGATGGTGTGTAGAGGATGGGGGTAGGACTCACTATATCTATTGTGTTTATTTGATTCTAATAACTGTATCTATTCAGGACTTAGGTCCCAATTTGTATCTAACTGATCATGAAACTCTGTGTATGATGCATTTCTATTTTTTTTGGTTACACACTGAGTTTACGAAAACTCTCATCTCTTTGTCTGTTCTGTTCAGATAATCCTCAGACATAGGCGGACCAGTGCGACGGAGTCTCACAGTGACCATGAGTTTGTGAATTGTTTTAAATAATGGTTTATTTGATTTAAGGATTATTTTCTGAGAGTTTTGTAATTATTGGACTCTCCGAACTATTTGATTTTTATTTTGGATGCTTTTTAACTCTTATTACGACATTTGACTAAAATCAAGATTTTACGAAAACAAAGGCTTTTCCAAAAATGCGAACTGGATTTCCAAAATATAACGGTTTCTTTGACTTCCGCTGTAAGTTATGTTTTGGCAAATGAATTAATTAAATAATGCTTTCAGTAATAGTTATATAAAACTTGGATGATTTATCGATCAACTATACAAAGCTTTATTGAAATAACATTGTTTTCAAAACCCTTCCTCGTAAGATTCTCGGATTCGACAATAATGTCTAGGCCAGGTTTGGGGTGTTACAATACCAGTAGTGAGGATGATGAAGATTAAAGGAGAAGTGTGTTTGTGGCAAACAGTAAGGGATCTGAAGAGGTGCAATCAAGTCTTCGAGGGACTAACCTTGAAAATTTGGCAGTTGTGGCTTTGGTTGACAATTAACATTGTTTGAAGAAAATGTTGTCCTTATATTCTGCCAATGCTATTGGTGAACAGGACGACGTGATGTCACATGTTCAAAGGTTAGGCAGGGAGATCAGGAAGGTTGATCAACTACTAAAAAGGGTGGAAGTGTTGAAGGTTTCAAGGGTGAACCAGTTGATAGTGAACTTTTTTGGGTCCATCTTTTAATATGGGACATGATGTTATTTCTAGCCCTAATGAGGTTGTGTAGAATGAGGCCTTGAATGGGATTGAGGGTTTGGGTATACCAACTATCTTTATTATTAGTTTCATTCTGTTAATCTTTCCTTCACCCCTCATCCTGTAATTGTTATCAAAGCTTAGTGTAACAATTTTTAAAGAAAAAATATATTAGTATACATTGTAAAAAATATATTAATATACATTGTAAGTTCTATCTTTTATTTCACTTCTATTTATTTCATTGTTTTTTATCTTAAAGCTCATATATGTTATTATGTCTTACTGTTACTTGTTTTTATCTTAGTTGAGACAATTGGATTTTTATAGTAAGAGAAATTTAATAGATAACAGACGGTTTTAAGTACCTAAAATAAATGTCATGGAAGAAACAAGTTGTCTTTATTGGGATAAAAGTTGTAATCACACTATGCATATTAACTCTAAAAACAAAAATAATCTTTCATCAATTAGTAAAGGTTTTAATAGTTTAATTGATATTGCTTCTATATATTTTCATAGGTTATATAATAAAGTTAATAAAATAGAACAACAAATAAACAATTTAGGAGAAGTAACTAAATTAGATTTGAATAACAAGTCTAAAAATATCTTATCTGAAGTTAACAATAAATTAGAACAAGTTCTTACTAATAAAAATATAGAAAAAGAAATAGATTTACGACCTTTGTATTATGGTAATTGCAGTATAATATTAGTTTTGTCAGAAGAAGAAGACACTTCCTCTGAAAAATCATCTACAAAAAATGAAATGCATAAAAAATCTAAAAAACAAAAAAGAAATTTTACATATCAACAAAAATATGAAATTTAATCTTATAAAGAACTTATAGAACATTGGAAAAATAAATTTACTAAGACATTTGATAAAACTAAAAGAATAGAATATTTAAAACTTATAGAACAACTTTATGAAAAACATAAAGAGTTATTTGTGTTATTAAATTATCACTATATGCTAAACTATGATTCTAGAGATAGTAGTAATAGTTCTAATAATTCTATAAACCTAGAAGATATAAAAGTTACAAGTTATAAATCTGATGAAGAAAATTCTTCAATAGAAGGAGATGAAAATAAGGATATACCCGAACCAATGGAAACTGATCAAATAGATCAATATCTTAATGGAAAAAGAAAGTTAGATTCAAATATTTTAAAAGATGATTATTTAATATTCTTTAATAGAATTTGTGAACAAGTTGAAAATACAACTAGAATGTTTGGTAACCAAACTAAAAATACTACTACTAATGAAATAAAATATGAAAATTTAGAATAGTCATCTACCCAACCTGTCTGACATAGAATAGACAATCTAAATAAAAGAAATGTTACTTAAGGAGGAATATATTTAGATCTTACAAATATTCTAATAATAGACTATGAAAAAACCATAGATGATTGGGCACAGTCTATGACTATAGTTGTAAACAACAATAATTGGTCACAAGAAATTTTTTAAAATTATTTTGTTGGAAAATTTTTAGGAGATGTTTTATAATTTTTATGAAGATGGGAAGAATAAAAAAAAAGGGAGTGAACAAAAAGGATGGTTAATCAATCAGATTCAAACTCCCAAAGATGTATTAAAAGGATTTTCCTATATTCTAAAAATAAAATTTTGTGGTTATACTGATAAAAAAGATCAAGATGGTCTATCTAGTTATCTGTTGTCAAAAATTAAATTATGTGATATTAGATATTTAGAAGATTTTTCTAAAAAATTTCTTCATGAATATCAAAAATTAAAAAATGAAAATATTAAATTTTGGAAAAAAAATAATATTTTCATAAATTAACACCACCATGGGATGAGATTTGTATAAAAAAATACGATTCATATTTACAAAAACATAGCAAAATATTTGGTGTAGATATAGATACTATAGGAAATATAATTATTTTTGCAAAAGAATGAATAATCAATTATTGCTTACAAAGTAAGGCTTCTAAATAAGTAAAGCATAAACTAAGCAAACATTGTACAAAAATTTTAGATAATGAATGGGAATTAGGATGTAAATCAGTACATCCTAATACCTATAAAAAAACATACAAAGAAAAATAAGAGATATAAGCTAGTTAGATGGAAACCTTGGAAACTGATAAAAATCCAAATAATAATAAGAAAAGATTTATTAAAAGAAAAACTTTAAAAAATCCTAAAAGAAAAAATGTAAATGTTTTATGTGATGAAGAAAGTCATATAAGACTAAATTGTCCCAATAAAGGGAAAAGTGCAACAAAAATATTAATACACTTTATGAACAAAATTTAGAAATTTGCTGCGAAGAGGAAATAAATCCTGAGGAAATATTATATGAATTAATATCATAAATAGATTGTGATACAGATAGTGAAGAATATATATTTATGTTTATATAGGAAGTAGTTTTAATAATTCGTTAGAAGAAATTCCTAATAATGAACAAGATATAAAATTAGGAAATATAATCAGAGAAGAAAAATATTTTTCTGATGAAATGATAGAAAATATTAATAAAAATCATATTTCCAAAGAGAAAATTTATAAAATATCTAGACATAAAATTTGGTGTCAAAGACATATAGAAAAAGTTAATGGTAATATAGTTGCCAAAGATACTAAAGGTTGATTAACAGAAATTCCATTATTCACTAAAAAGAAAATTAAGAGGGTTAAAAAGAAATATCCCCAAGTTAGATATATACATTTAGGCATTATAATGATAATTATAAGAGCTTTATTTAGAAAAGGATATGATATACCAATAACAACAATATTATTAGATAAAAGATTTGAAAATCTAGTAAAAGCACTTATTGGAGGAATTCAATCAAATTTGCATTCAAGAGTAATAGGATTTAAAGTTAAACCTAATTACTTTATATCTATTACAAATATTTTGATAGAACAATGTTTATGTCTCAGAATTCAAATAAAAAATTCTGAAATTAATTATTTAGCTGAAGATCTAGCAATCAGTGGGAATTGTATTAATGAATATACTAATACAACAAAAGTAGAAATCAAAGAAATTAATAACAAACTTATTGAACTCTTTGAACCTAACAAAATTACTACTGAAATACAATCAAAATTATTACATCTAAGAGATCTATCTATTCCAAAAGATTGGATTATAGAAAAATTAATAGTCCAAGTAAAGCTAAGCGAGTTAGTACAATAGAAAGTGTAGTGTCTGGAGATAAAATATATTTTAAAAATGCGACAGTAACAAATACTAACCATAATCTGGTTTTACCCTTAAATATACAAATAGATGAAGATGAAGAAACTCCAAATTCTTCAACACCCATAAGAATGAAAACAGTTCATATTCCTATATTTCCTACAAAACTAAGTAGAAGTTCTATATCTTCCAAAAACACTAGAGTGGAAGAAATACAAACTTAAATAACACTCCAACAAATGAAACTTGGAACGAGAGATGTAATTACATTCTCAAATTTCCAATCCAGAACTTCTAGAAACACTAAAGTGGAAGAAATTCAAAGTTCAATAATACTCTAACAAATGAAACTTGGAACGACAGATGTAATTACATATATTAACATGCTTTACATGCTTTACTAGATACTGGAGTTACGACTGGTAGTTGCAGAAAAAATGTTATTCCTCTAGAAAAGTAGGAGCCTATGAAGCATTTAATAAGAGCTATAGGAACAGATAATAACGAAACCATTATTCAATATAAAGCTACAAACATATCAATTTACGTAAATAATGTTAGATTTATAATACCTAAATTATTATGCTATCCAGAAATGCGTGGAGACATATTATTAGGTAATAATTTTATATATCAACATTTTCCATTTTCTATTGATAAAAATTTAATTATGTTATTTGTAGAAAAAAAAACTTCTATAAAAATACCATTAGTAGAAAACCATAAATTTATATGTGACAAAAAATTTACACCACTAAGAAAAGAACAAATTAAACAACTAGAAACAAGTCATTGGCTGTTTAATATATTATATAATAATTTTAGTGAAGAACCATTAAAATTAAGGCAAAGTAGCCCTAGATATGTAGTATACAATTGGAAAATCCCAGTAAAATTATTAGAGTTAAACTAATTATTTATACTAAACAAGATATAGAAGAATTTGATATACAAGTTAAGGAATTATTAGTTAAAGGATTGATAGAAAAAATTAATAGTCCACATTCTAGTCTAACCTTTATGGTTAGAAATCATGCAAAAATAAAAAGAGATGGTCATTAATTATAAATGATTAAATCAAAATATTATTTTTTATGTTTATTTCATTCCAAGAAAAGATGTATTAACTAATCAGGTTAAACAAGCAAAATACTTTAGTAAGTTTGACTATAAATCAGGATTCTAGCAAATCATGCTAACATAAGAATCTAAACATTTAACACCTTTTATGCACCCAATGTACACTACCAATGGAAAGTGATGTCATTTGGATTATGTAATGCACCACAAATATTCCAAAAATGGATGGATTCTATTTTTAATAAATATAAGAAATTTTATGTAGTTTATATATATATGATATTTTGATATTTTCACATACTCTAGAGTTACATAGAAAATATTTAAATATTATTTCTCAAGAATTTATAAAACATGGAATCAAATTAAGCCCTAAGAAAATAGAGCTAGAAAAAATAGAAATTGAATTTTTAGGATTAAAATTATCTGAAGATAGTCTTAAACTACAATACCATATTATAGTAAAAATAAAATAATTTCCTGAAAAGATTGAAGATAAGAAGCAGCTTCAAAAAATTTTAGGCATTATAAACTATGGAAGAAATTTCTTTTGAAGCCTATAAGAAAAAGTAGGTATATTTTAAAATTAAAAAAAGGATAAACCCTTTACTTGGTCTAAAAAAAGACTCAAAAATTATAAAAAAATTTTAAAATATAAAATAATTCAAATTCCAAAAGTTTATTTACCTAAAAATGAGATAAATTAATTTTGGAAACAGATGCCTCACAAAATTATTGGGGCTGTATTTTAAAAGCTAGAACAATAAATAACGAAGAAGTAATATATGAATATAGCTTAGGAAAATTTAAACCAAATGAAATTAATTATGTCATATTGAGAAAGAATTATTAGTTATAAAGAAAGGAATAACAATTTTCCTTATATATTTAGCACCTGAAAAATTTCATAAAAACTGATAATTAGATAGTTAAACATTTTCTTACTAACAAAAATTTGAAAATTGTACCAAGAAGAATTAGATGGTATAATGAATTATGTACTTTTAATTTTTAGGTTTTGTATGTCAAAGGAACTGACAATTTTATTGTTGATTATCTTAGTAGGCCTTATGGATAGAGGTAAACAACCTCTAGAAAAAGTTGGAGAATGGGCTATCGTTAATAAAAAGCCCAACAAAGGGAACACCTTCAAATCAAAATATCATATTTAAGGATTTGTGTCAATACCTTCTCAAGTACCATTTTATACTAATCAAGGATATTCTGTTCCATATCCAATTATAAGACAACCAGTTGGAATTTCAACCAAAATTTCAATTACACCACAGTGGGTAAGTTAACTACCATGGTCTCAAGATCCAAATTCAGTATACCAAACAATTATGTTGAAATTATTCGAGGGGTAGAAAAATTTTGTGTGGGAAAACCCAAAACAAATACAAGAAATAAGACATTTTTATAGTTTATGTTTACCTTAGATTTATATAGTTTTATTAATGAAATATGGAATAACCTATATTACTGAGCAAAAAGCAAATTTTAGAATAGCTCTTACTAAGCTTTCACAATTCTTAATTGAAAAAACAACTAAAGAACAAGAAGCTCATGATTTATTGTTAAAATCTATTTTATATTTTGATTGGGAAGAACCAGAAATTAATTTTTTAAATATTAAGGAGATAAAAAATCTTCTTGATATATCCCAGTATTTTATTAAGAAGGGAACATTTAATCCGGTTATAAATAAAATATTTAGATTATATTTATATAATAAGACTAGAATTATCCTACCTATAGAAATATTTTCTAAAATAAATGGAGCAATTTTCAACTAGAAAGCTTAGTTTCAAAAAGCCTTTTTTGAATATTTTTCACAAGCTTATGTTTTTAAAAATTATTTAGATAAAAATTTTCCTACTATAAAATTTAGACTTGATCATGAACCATTTGATATAAGTTACACTGAATGAGGCTTTGTTAAAGAAATAACAATTCAAAACTTTTCTTTTCATTTATTAAAAACTTTCAGCATTTATTAAATCTATGTTATTACATATGGTAGATAAAGATGACTTCTTTTACTGTTTTCATCTTGAAATTTGTAGTCTTATTGGTATAGCTGAGCGAGAAAAATTTTATCAGCCATATCAAATTTGGACTATCTCAAAAATGATCACAGCGAGCAACTTAAGAACACTTGACAAAATATGTCAGGTGTTATAATAATCTTATTTATTATCAAATGCAAGCATGAATTGATCTACTCACCAAAGCTCAAAATTTACTTCAACAGAAAAGCATATAGATTTTGGACTAGTGGTCAAAGATTACTAGTATATGATACTGGAAATCACTAGGGTGAGAATTTTAGAAGGTATGGATTTAGACAAGGAGATAGCGCGTTTGATTGGGCTTGATCCTAATTCTACCATTGCTAGGACTGGTAAATGGAGATCGTTGAAGGAAATTGTTGTTATTCTTTTCGAGGGTAAGAATTGAATAAAGACAGATAATAAAGGAAAGAAGACAAGTAAGAGAACAAGTGAAAAGATGTACACTGTGTCTTGAGAGGGGAGTAGGACTGTGAATGCTTTTTTATCGAAAAGGGACATTATCAATCGCAGCCAAGACAAGAGGAATTTGGGAAAATATTTGGGGTTAGTCGCGTCTGGTGATGAAAATGTAGTTCTAAGTAAGATCATTTAATTGCAAAAGAATGTTATGAGGAATTGATATCCACTTACGAGATGGATAGAGTTTTAGTGGTTTTCAGAGCAAGAAACAAGTTGATGTAGACACTGCTTTTGCAATGGCTTCTAAAGTTGTAAAGCTACTGAGTTTATTTTTCTTGGGGTTGCTATAAGATGGAGAGTCTTTTTGTTTGATCAAATATTAAATTAGTACTATTGATGCTTTTGGTATTGGTTTTGTTGATGCTTTTGGTCTCAGTTAAGTTTGATAAAAGTTGGGTATATCAAGTTTTGGTTTTCTATGGTGCAAGATTACCACTATTGCTGATGTGTTTTGCAAAAAGAATGTATTTTTCTCTCTTTGTTGTTGTTGGTAACTGATCAAGGAGTGTTGTGTTTTTTGTTTGGCTTCATAACTATTACAGACTTTAGATGCTTTGGATGTTTAAAAATCTGTGTGAGCATTATTGTCTTATGGTTGAGTCTGATCCAATTGCTAATTTGTCTTAGGACTCTGAATGATCGGTAGTGTCCATTGCATATGGAGGAATTTTTAAATGAGCTTATGTAAAGTTTTCTATTTAGGAGAGTGTCTTGTGAAAGTGAAGTGATGAATGGTGGATGCAATTTCCTAGTGTTTTGATCAGAGCTTTTAATTTCTTGGTTTTATGCTATTTTCTTTTCTTTTGTGCTTATGGTGTTTGTTTTTTATTATCTCAGAGTGTATGTTAGGTACTATATCACAAGGGTATGTAGGGGTTATCTTTTGGTTTGAGATACAATCTGTGTGAGATTTCTTGGCTGTATTGTGGCATCTTGCTTCCTATTTCTTTTAATAATAATTTTATCTTTTTGCTTAGCAAAATAAAAAAATAAAAATCAGAAGGGTAAATTTCACCTACATCCTTGTATATTCTACTTTTAAAACTATTTGGATAAAGTTTCATTTTAGAAGGGTTCAACTCTTAATTTCATATGAAAATTTATTAAAATACTATTTACCTAAAAATTTATTAAAATACTTGATGCTTCTTGGGTCGATGGATGGGTGGCTTCTTAATAAAAGTAGGGAGTCCCTACTAGTGCCACAGGGCTAGATCTTTCATCTCGGGATCCGTGCGGCCTTAGGCGATCCATTCGTCCTATGCACCAATTTATATAGCAAACAATGAAAAAAAAAGCCACAAAGAACAATAGAAAACCACAGAAAAGAACGCACACAAGGTGTTTGAGTAAATGCTCTTAGAATTCTATTACTCTTAAGAATTCAAGTACAATGGAATGATTTAAAAGTGAGGGGAGGCTCTCTATTTAGAGTTGATCTCCCCAAAAACCGATGGTCAAGATTAAATTACATCGATGGACGAGATTAGCCTACCCTTAATTTTGGGGATTTATAGGATTACATCATATCATATTAAATCTACAAGATATAATTCCCCTACTTACCAAAAATAGACTAAGTTGTCATATCTTCATTATTGGGCCAACCAGGGTTCAATCTAACAGGCTTCTCCAACAGTTTTTTGAATCGGGCTGGTTCTCGTGGGCTAAATATTTCTCATCTAATCGATAGACCTCTATGGGCCGCATCTTGTGCCATGGTTACAAACTTTGCACTTTGACCCGTGACACTAGGAAATGGTTAGAGGGCAGCGGACTTGATATTTTGAGATTTTTTTTGATGTTTAAATCAAGGTTGAATTTTGTTATTAGTCTATATATTTTATAAAATTTGTGGATTTAGTCCATCTATTTTAATTTGGTCATTGTTAATCTTTATACTTTTCAAATTTTCAAATTCTTGTTGACCTAAATAAGTTGATAATTGAAAGAAACAGGATATGAGAAAAAGTGGTTGTGGAAATGGGCACTTTTGCAAGCATTGAAAAAAATAGAACAAGAAAGAAGGGATGACAAATTGATTATGCAATGTAGTTTCCCTACGTTTTTAGAGGCTAGCTTAGTGACATGAATCCACTATCTCTGAATCAATACAACTAGTGATCCAAATTTTAGCACACCCAGTGAATAATCCTCACTCTTATACTTCGAATATTAGATCTCTCACCATTAAATTATATCTCTAAAGACTTAGATTGTAAAACCAACAAAATTAGGTTTTACAGTCTCAAATGCACTCACAAAACAATGTTCCTCTATGAACCGAACTGTTCTTTCTACCTAGTTCTAATTTACACAAGCCTCTGATATATAAGAGTTAATGGTTTTCTAAGATAAAGATAAATTACAATTTATATCCTACTAAAATAACCTCATAAAAATTCTTTACAAATATCCTATTAGAGCCCAAAATAAATCAAAGATCTTCAAGATAAGTCTTCAAATCAATATTGATTAGATCTCCATAGTTCACAGGATTCGATTGTTTGATTTGATCTGATCGAATCTTCAAATATTTGTTGCTCCATATGATGAATCTTCAAAGATTTGTGATGTAAAATTTCCAAGACACATTTAAAACATGTTTTTGAGTACTTTTACAAGTATTTGAAATGCTTTGAAAATGTCTGACAAACTTTCCAATCATATTTTCCCCAAATGAATTAGGAAATAAAATATATATTTTATCTTAAATGTTGTGTAACACCCCAACCCCTACTGGTGAACTGAGCCGTTACATTGAAAGTAGACTTAAACTTGTTTGTACTTTTATTGAGGTTTCGATGTATAATCACTAACTGGGGTGTTAACCCAAAAATTTTAAATGACAAAACAATTAGGGATGCGCCATATAATATAAAACATAATTGAAAATGAACTTTCGGCAGAAGTTTTACAAAAGTCAATAGGTCTATATAAAACGCAAAGTGGGTTATTTCTCACACAATAGTTTCCAGTGCATCATTGGTAGTTAAATATAATTTAAAACAATTTGGAATGTATGACTAAAAGATTATCAAATAAACCATAATTTACAAAGGTTTAACCTATACTTCAAGAGTACACAGACATTCTCTTAAAACAGTGATTTGGCAGAAGATGTAAATTATTACAAATGTCGGTTACAAAACAGAGTTACACATCACCTGCCCAAAATGAAAGGATATGCATCTTACAAAAAAACATAAGTGAGGCTCACAACAGAGGCAGTTATCTTTTGGCTAAGTCCCTTCCACGAGCCCTCAACATCATGGGAATACTTGGAAAGCGGAAAGAAAAGCGGGTAAGTTTGAAAGAACTTAGTAAGCTCCAGAAATGTAATTGTTCAACCCTTTCTAAACAAGTTCATAAACATGATTACTGAACGTATATATATATACATATATAGAAATAGAAATAAGTCAACAGACTTCACGCCAAGACAATTGAGCTTATACCCTCCTATATATAACAATGACGGATACCTATCCTTGAAGGGCAGTATCCCCTAGTGGACTCAATCATCTGTCGAATGCAATTCACAACTACTTTCACAAAGAACAATTGCCTTAACATCAACAGAACAAATACTTCCATTAAGGAACAGAAATGCTACCAACTCTTACCATTATCATCTTAGACATATTTATTGACTAGTACTTACACGCCTATTGAATTCGATTTCACTAGGACAGATATTGAATGCCAAGCACAACAACTAAGCGGATACGCTACGTACTCAACACAGTAATAGGATTAAGATTTTCCAGTCGTCATGCAATATTATCATACACTAAAATTTCATTATCAAACATTCTTTCTCAACGTCTTCTTCCTCTATTCAGATATACATAACATGCATTACAAACAAAAAATCAGAATTTACATTTTCTTACTCTTTTTCCCTCCCTTCCTTATGATAACCTCGGATATCATATTTACATATCAAAACAGATATCATAATCCATGTTATTTCGAACACATGCGTGTTCCCATAAGTTCAGGGATCTTTGTCATAGTTAACAACTAACATGCCCTACCGATGGCAGCACTCATATCGTCACGCTGGTTAGCAACTAACATGCTCTACCAGTGTTATATTGTAACAACTTCAAAGCCAGTGGTACCGAAAAGTATGGTTTTGGGACCCCATTTTCGTAAACCAGACTTATACATATTTACAGAATAATTTTAAGAGTGAATTGAATTTCAAATAGGTAATTTTGTCAAAATAATGTTTAATTAGAGTACAAGGACTAAATCACATAAGTGATAAAAGAGTGAATTAATATTAAATTATAGGGTAAAACATGATTAAGGAACTTTTGAAGCAAATAGACCAATGGTCTAATAACAGTGGACGATAGCTTAACTAAACTAAAGAAAAAAATGATAAAAAATATATTAATTAAAATAAAACAAATAAACAAAGCTTAATAAAACAACCAAAGTGGATTCAAAGAGAAATTAAAAATTCTCTACATTTCCTTCTCATTTCGAAGCAAAAAGAGAGAAAAGGGAGAACGCATGGCCTAGGGATTTAATATTCCAAGCTCAAGTTGCTAACATCGACCTGGATTTCTTGAAAAAGAAAGGGAAAGACAAAGTTGTCGACAAATAGCTCGGAGTTTATAGTTTGTGTTTCTATAATCAAAACTATTTCAATTGTTGCATTTACACATTGCATTATTTGCTAAGTAGATAAGGTGAGTTGGTCCATTGGAATAGTGTTGTGAAATGCTAAATTTGAATTGAGATGTTGCGATCAAATGATTATTGATGACAAAGGATTAAATTGCATAGTTGTAAAAATAATGGATATTGTATGTGAAATTAAATTTGATATGGAAATGAGACATTTTGTTATGTATATGAAAGGATGATTGAATTGGTGAATTTGTGATATGTAAATGGAGAAATGTTTATGAATGAAATGTGACAAACTATTATCCTATTAAATGTTCGGGCAAGGTCGAGTATAATTGGTATGCCATAGGATAGGAAGAGTTCAGGGTTCTATGACTACGTGTCGGAGAGTGCTGGGCACCCAATTTGTCGGTTATACCGACTAGTGTTGAGCATATTTATTGTCGATTTTATTGACTAGCGCAGGGTGATATTTATTATTACGAATTTATTCGTCAGGCATTAGGTGCTAATTTGGTGTGTTGGTTGGATCCACATATCCATAATGAATGTGGAAACTGGGATTATAACTTGTGAAATTAATTGAAATAAAGTTTATTATGAACTTAGTTTGCATATAATGAATCTTGAAATGAAATGATAAATTAATGATGAATTTTCAATGAATTTGAGTTAAAAGGACGATGATCCATGTTAATGCTTTGATTTGGGTTAGAAATTGAAGCTATGAAAATGTGAAAGTACACGTAAAAAGTGCATATTGTTATTTACATTTAACTTATGCATTAGTATGTATCATAATATGTTTAATGTTGGTGAATTGTTCATTTTGGTCTTGACATATACCTTGGATGTTTAATGCCTGTAATGGTGAGTTGGTATCTAGTTAGCCTTTTAAAGATAGTGTAAACATATATAAGTATGATGGCAATGGTCATGTGGTTGATAACTTAAAATGTTGCTTTGGTTATATGCTTAATGACTTCTGTAACACCCCTCACCCGTTCCGATCACTGGAACCGGGCAATAGAATGTTACGAATCAATACTATTCAATGCAAACAATTTAATATTTATTATTTAAATTTACACTACAACACACAGATAATAAGATTATACATAACACACCGATTTACAAATTTTTCAAACATAGTAATTTGAAAACAATAAGAATTTATTTGTAATAACTTAGGCAGGAAAAGGTTTTAAAGAGTAAAATTTCAAAGCTTAAAAGTTAGTATCGATATTTCATAGTTGGTATCGATACTGTACCGGTACCTTACGAAAAATCAATATGAATTTATGATTTTGTTTACTATCTCAAAACATAGGTATCGATAATTATTATGTGGTATTAATACTATATGAAAAAGTATCGATATTCAAATAAAAATTGATACCAATTTAGCATTCTGCTTGTTTTAAAAGTTGTTCATATGGTCAGGTATTGATACCAAATGTCAAAATATCCATATATTATTTCAAAAGTGTAAAATCTCATCCCCACCAAATTCAATTCATCCCAAGTTCATCAATAAAGCAAAAGATTATAATTTTACCTATGCTAACATCCAAATATCTAACCAATGTGCCTGAAATGGCAGCTCAATTCAAACACCTAATCAATCCAAAACCAAGGCTAAGTTCCCATTTCACAAGCATACACCAAATGTTTTGCATTTAAGCTCAAAGAAACATATATTGACTCATATCAACTTACCATTCCTCTTACCATTTAAAACATATTCATTTATACCATAACTGAAACACTTTATAAGGTTTAAATCAAGTGATCAACTAAGACAACAGGACTACAATACACCAAGGTCTAAAATAAGATCACATATAAACGCACAATCAAGACATATATAATTTTTCACATATTACATGCCATAAGCCAAAGCAAAACACTTTCAAACTATTCACTAAATTTACCATTTCCGTCAAACACAAATATATATGATTATTTACATACTTAGAGGACCACCATAATACTAAATAACCCAAACCATCATATTTAACCTAGGTACATGCCAAAATTAACAAAAAGAGACCATTCATAAATATTTGAGTTTGGGATCGTCGATGGATGCTGAGTCGAAGATAGATCTACTAGATATCTAACCTGCACACGAGAAAAACAAACGTATGTTGAGTATAACTCAGTGGTATTTTTATAATCCGAACAATTAAAACTTGATGTTAAAGAATAAAAATGTAAGATGCAATTACGAAAAGATATATAGAATATCAAGTTCATCCTACTAATTTTTTCATTCTTGTTCACATCCAATCTATATAACACATGTTAATATATGGAAATAGCATTTCATAAGGCATCTAATAAATCATCTCATACAAAGGCATTATTCATTTCCATTTCCAATCCATGAGTTCATTACTCATAATTCAGCAATATTCACAAAAAAATCCACCATTTCATATTTCATTTCACATCTCATCCTTTTCCATTCAAATATCAAGCACATAGATTTTTATCATTTATTTTCCCATATTAACACGACTTGGACTTGGACGGATACACAGATCCAACCAAGACACCAGTTTGGCACCCTGTGCCTCATTGAATAAACCAGAAGTGTAACACCCCGAACCCAAGACTGACACCGGAGTCGAACACGAGGTGTTAACAGACTTTAAACCCCTTATAAAAAAATATTTCCCAGACACTGCCAATCTGCATACTAGTCGCTTTAAAAATCATATCTTGAGTTTCACAACTCGAAAATCAGTTTCGTGATTTTTCCCTGAAACTAGACTCATATTCCCATCTACATATTTTTTTCTAGAATTTTTGGTTGGGCCAATTAGTACAGTTTATTAGTCAAATTCTCCCATGTTACAGGGATCGACTACACTGACCTTTGCGCAATACGACTTGGATATCTCCCTGCACAGAGCTTCAATACTGATGCCGTTTGTTTCTATAGAAACTAGACTCAGAGAGGAATCTATACATATATGGCATGACTTATAATTATCTCTGGTTAATTTATAATGAATTTCCAAAGTCGGAACAGGGAATCCAGAAACCGTTCTGGCCCTGTCTCACGAGAACCTGAATATCTCTTAACATACTGTCCGTATGATTGTTTCGTTACCTTCCTATGAAAATAGATTCATCATGGTTCGTTTACATAATTTATTCACTATTTAATTCCATTCCTACTATTTTTAGTGATTTTCTAAATCTACATCACTGCTGCTGTCAGCATCTGCCTTTAAGGTAGACTTTACCTATTTCATGGTTTCCATGATTCAACTAGCCCTTTTTGCATAAATAGCACAATTTATGATAGTGATTAACCATTCCCATGGCCAATCCTTGTCAAGCATATCCACACCAAATGATTATAACATTATACTCAAACACATATAAGCCATTTTCGCATGGCTATCCAAAATTATACAAGTCCAAAGGGTCCACGACCCACAACAAACGGGTAGTCCTATACATGCCATTTCGAAGTTCAACCAAAATTGTACCAAAAGGGGGGGGCTTTGATAGTGTGGGCGACTTTGACTTCAAGATCCCGAGTCCGATAGCTGGAGAACCAAATCTATAAAACAGAGGAGCAATGAAACGGAGTAAGCAATTTATGCTTAGTAAGTTTTGAGCAAGGAATTCCAGCACAACAAAAGTATAGATTCATATAGCTAAACGGATAATTTCATATGCACAAATTTTCGATATCATACTTGCT
Organism: Gossypium hirsutum; assembly: GCF_007990345.1. Taxonomy (NCBI): domain Eukaryota; kingdom Viridiplantae; phylum Streptophyta; class Magnoliopsida; order Malvales; family Malvaceae; genus Gossypium; species Gossypium hirsutum. The sequence goes on along the minus strand of NC_053448.1, from coordinate 36,015,390 downwards.
TCACATTACCAACCCTTATGTACATACACAAAAGATCAACTTAGCCAAAGGCCGGTAGCTCGTTTATCAACTGAGCGAATACTTATTTGTAAGGGCTCAACTAAATTCAAGCACATACGAAGCATACCTCAATGTTGGGATGTTTCTAGAGTATTAACTGAAATTTTTACAGCAAGATCATTCATTCCCAAATCACGTACCTTCGGAATTTAACCGGATATAGCTCCACGTTCAAATGCCTTCGGGACATAGCCCGGTTATAGTAACTCGCACAAATGCCTTCGGGACTTAACCCGGATTTAGTAACTCGCACAAATGCCTTCGGGACTTAACCCGGATTTAGTAACTCGCACCAATGCCTTCGGGCTTAGCCCGGAATTAGTATCTCGCACAAATGCCTTCAGATCTTAGTCCGGATATGGTCACTTAGCACAAAGCCTTCGGGACTTAGCCCGGACATCATTCAAATAACCATGCACATTTAACAATAAATCATGGCACATTCGTATTTCATTTTCGTTAGCAAAACTCAAACACAAGACACTTATCATTCTTGTAATTTCGGCTCAATAGCCACACACAAAGAGCATGATTTTGATTTGCTTAAAACATGATCTAATCAAATCTTAATTTAAGCTCTCTTACTCAAGAACTTACCTCGGATGTTGTCGAACGATTCCGATGGCTATTCGACCACTTTTTCCTTCCCTTTATCGGATTTAGTTCCCCTTTGCTCTTGAGCTTAATTAAACAAATAAATTGATTTAATCATTTGAGCATCGAAAAGAGGAACACAAGGCACTTAGCCCATATTTATACATTAGACATTAAAGTCACATATGTACGGAATCATGAATCAAACTCAACATTTTAGCTAATTTTCCCCCTTGGCCGAATTTTCTAAGCCAAGACAAAAGCATCAATATGCTTGCCTCCAACCGAATACATGCAACACCAAATCTTCTTCCTATGGCCGAATATGCATGTCTATGTTGGGGCCGATTATATGCTTAATACTTCCTACAAGTATGGTTACTTGTATTGATTATAAATATCATCTTGTTTCAAGTTCAAAACTTGGCTAATACACACATATATACACTAGTAAAGCATCCTCTCCCTTTCCATCAATTTAACACATGCATTGCTCATTAACATACAAAAGTTATATTCGGCCTTAGCACACAACTTGCTAGCCGATTCTTCCCCATCTAGCAACCAATGCACATATGTGCTCACTCAAAAATGCTAAAAAGGAGATTCAAGAATCATCAATCCACCATCACATGCATCATTACAAAGCTTTACACTTAGCATGCAAATGACATCAACACAAATCCACCTTAGCCGAAACTTAACTCATCTTCATGCCTCATCACCACAACATCAAACATCAACCAAGAATGATGCATCCATGGCCGAGTGTCATTTCCATCACATAGCAAGATTTAGACCATGGGCTAGGTAGAACTCAAGCTAACAACTAAAACATGCATGCATCTCATGGAACATCATCAAACATACCTTAGCCTAGCTACATGCATGGCCGAACCTCTTCAACCTTTCTTCTTCCTTCCTCCTTAAAATTTTTGGCCAAGGATGAACCAAAGGATGAGCACTTTTTTTTTGTTTTTCTTTCTAGTTTCGGCAAAATGGGGGGGAGAAACAACCACACACTTTTTTTGTTTTCATCATATTCCCTTTCATTATTTAATTTCCATGCTCATTATTTTATTTTTCCTAACATACCTCACTAACATAACATGTTTGTGACATGTTTCCACTCATGATGCACTAACACAACATGTCTATGACATGTCTTGCCCATCACACTTGGTCTACCATGCTTGTCATGGCCGACCACTACTAATAGGGGGGAAATTGACATGCAAGTCCCCCCTTTTTCAACATGCACTAATAGGCCCTTATGCTTTGACCTATCACATTTCAAAATTTTCTCACATAAGTCCTATCGACTAAATTCACATGCAATCGACTAAATCGAAGCTTGAAATTTTCACACATTCATAATTACATATTCTAGACAATAAATATCACATTCAAACATTTCGGTGACTCGGTTTAGCGGTCCCGAAACCACTTCCCGACTAGGGTCAATTTTGGGCTATCACAAGAAGCAAGTAATTGCACTCCGCGCTATAATAAGTTGAGACCTAGTGTCTCATTGGTTAAACAGAAGTAAATTGGCACCCAGTGCCTCATCGACTCGAAGTCAAAGTAATCCCTATACTCTTCCTATCCTATGGCAGGCCATCTATATCTGACTTAGCCCGAAATAGTTAATAGGGTTTCATTTTACCTTCCAATACAACCAATGTCTCAATTTCATAAATGTATATTATCACATATAAGCTTACATTCAATTTGATAATAACCACATTTTATCAATACATGTATTCAGTTCGACAGTCATAGAAATATCACATATCTCAATATTCATAATCGAGTCATTTTAATCATCATTTAATTCAATTCAACACAAATGTAAAAGAGTTCTCTCCTCAATTACTTACCACACACAACCAACTCAATATGCAATAATTCACAATTTAGTTCGGATTATAGAAACACAAACTGTATATTCCGAGCTACTCGACGTCGACCTTGTTTTTCCCTTTCTTCCTCGAGGACTTTGGAATGATGTTTTCTATGGAATTAAATAATTAAATAAATTAATAACACAACTCAATTTTTACTAAATTTCAAATTTTATACCACATTTTGCTTAACCTTCAATTTAGTCCCTAAATTGAGACTAATTTTAAATCTCCATATTTAACGTCAATTTTTTATACTAATTTTACTCTAAGCTAAATTTAGCTCCCTATTTTCAATTCTACCCCTTAATTTGAAATTTTTACAATTTAGTCCCTATTGCTCAAAATTAACAATTAACTCCGCAACTTAGTCCTTTTCCACTTTTAACTTAAAAATCTATCAATAAAATCCCTAAAGCTTTAACTAATCAACAATGGTAACATCATTAGTCTTGAAGAATACTAAAAATTGCATCATCGGTCGGCTAGTTCTAAGTACCAAAATTTTGAAAACGTAAATTACAAGAAAAGGACTAAATTGCACTAACCAATTTTTTATTTGAACTCCAAACCCCCTACGCCGTGCGTTCCCTTACTATTTTCTTTCATTCTTTTTTTTTCTTTTAATGTTTGCATGTAAATAACTCCATCCCCTTCCACTTTCATTTTTATTTCACTTATTTTACTTTAATTCATTTTCCTTCTTTATTATAATATATATATTAAAGTTAACTTAAATGTATAATATATATAATACACATAACATTAATGGCCTTCCACTACAATTAAAATGATGTTATAATTGCTACTTTAGCCCCTTTAATTTTTTTTCAATCTATTATTCAATTTTTAACAACTACACAATTTAGTCCATGTACCTTAATAACTCCTAATTTCAAGAAAATTACCTATCCAAAATTTAATTCGCCTCTAATATAACTCCGTAAATATTAACTAAAAATATTTACGAGTTCGGTTTATAGAAATAGAGTCCCGAAAATACACCTTCCGACACCCTAACTACCAAATTGTTACAATTCTCCCTCTAAAAAAATTTTGTCCCCGAAATTTACCTAAAAAGAGATGAGGATATTGGGATCGCATCGTCTCTTCTAGCTCCCAAATCGCTTCTTCGACACTATGACTACACCACAGGACTTTCACTAATGGAACATGCTTATTATGCAATTCTTTCACCTCATGAGCTAAGATTTCAATCGGTTCCTCGTTATAGGACAAATTAGGTTGAATTTCTATATCTTCTACCGAAATAATGTGAGACGGATCTGATTAATACCTCCTAAGCATCGACACATGAAAGACATAGTGCAATTTCTATAATTCTGTACGTAATGCCAATCGCCAAGCAACAGGTCCAACTCTTTCTCTGATCTCATACAGTCTGATAAAACGAGGACTCAACTTTCTCTTTTAGCCAAATCGTAGGACTTTCTTCCTAGGTAAAACTTTTAAAAATACTTTGTCACCTATAGAAACCTTAATTGTATCCTCAGTTTCATGTATCAATTCAAGGCCAACCATTTTTCTTTCACTCAACTTTAACCAGCAAACAGGTGTTTGACACCTACGATCATATAAAGCTTCGTACGGAGCCATTTGAATGCTCGATTGGAAACTATTATTATACACGAATTCAGCCAAAGGTAAATATTGTTCCTAACATGACACAAAATGAATTACACAGGCACGAAGCATATCTTCTAAAATTTGAATAACAAACTCAGATTGTCCATCTGTCTGAGGGTGAAAAGCTATACTGAAATTAAGTCTCGTACCAAGAGATTCATGCAACTGTTTCTAAAATCTTGGAATGATTTGGGGATCTTAATCAAGGATAATAGACATAGGCACGCCATGTAATAAGATAATTTCTCGAATGTAACTTTCAGCAAGTTTCGGAAGTGTCCATTCGGTTTGACAACAATAAAATGGGTTGATTTTGTAAGTCGACCAACTATTACCCATATTGCATTCTTCTTGCTCGGAGATATGGTAACCCTGTTACAGAATTCATCGTTATGCACTATCATTTCCATTTAGGAATAGAAATAGGTTGAAGTACACCAGTGGGAACTTGATGTTCTACCTTAACACGCTGACAAGTTAGACATTTAGCTACGAACTCAACTATTTCTCTTTTCATCCCGGGCCACCAATAAAACTCTCGAAGATTGCGATACATTTTCGTTTCGTCGGGATGCAAAGGAAAAGGGTTGTCGTGGGCTTCATGAATTATCAACTTTTTTAATTCAGCAACACCTAGGACACAAATTTGATTACGAAATCTCAGACAATCACAATCATCAATGCTGAAGTTTTCCAACAAGCCATTTTGGATCATTTCTTTTTTTCCCGCCAATTTAGAATCAACAAGTTGCGCTTCCTTGATATGATTAAACAACATTGGTTTAACTTTCAATTCGGCCAACAACCCACCATTATCACAAATACTGAGTTGAGCAAACACATCCACAACTTAACTATTGCCTTTCTACTTAACACGTTAGCCACAACATAGCTTTACCAGGGTGGTAATAAATTACGCAATTATAATCTTTCAGAAGTTCAATCCAAGGACGTTGTCTCAAATTCAGCTTCTTTTGAGTTAGGAGGTATTTAAGACTTTCATGATCGGTATAAATGTAACATTTTTCACCATACAAATAATGTCTCCAAATCTTTAGAGCAAAAACCATTGTAGCTAGCTCTAAATCGTTCATCAGATAATTACATTCATGTGTTTTCAGCTGATGAGAAGCATACGCAATCACTTTACCTTCTTGCATAAGAACACATCTTAAACCGTTTAAAGAAGCATCACTAAATACCACAAAATCTTTTCCTGATTCAGGCCTAGTTAAAACTAGCACTTCAGTCAACATATGTTTTAATTTCTCAAAAATTTCTTGGCATCGATTATTCCAAATAAACTGAATATTCTTTTGTAAAAGTTTTGTCCTCGACATAGCTATTTTTGAAAATCCATTTACAAATCTTCTATAGTAACTTGCTAAACCAAGGAAACTGCGAACTTTCGACACATTTCTTAGTGATTTCCACTGAACAATGGCCTCGATCATTTTTAGATCGACTCTAATCCCCTCAGTCGAAATAACATTCCCAAGAAACACAACTTCGAACAACCAAAATTCACATTTTCTAAACTTCCCATATAACTGTTTTTCTCGGAATACTTGTAAAACAATTCATAGATGTTGTTCATGCTCTGCTTCAGATTTTGAATAGATCAAAATGTCGTCAATGAAAACTACCACGAATTGATCCAAATAAGGTTGGAAAATACAGTTCATGAGATCCATGAATGCCGTAGGAACGTTAGTCAAACCGAAAGGCATTACTAAAAATTCATAATGGTCGTAATGCATACAAAACATTGTTTTAGGTACGTCACTATCTTTTGCTTTTAGCTGATAGTAACCTGATCTCAAATCGATCTTGGAAAAGACAAAAGCTCATTTAGATTGATCAAACAAGTCATCAATATGAGGTAGGGAATATCGATTCTTGATCATTAACTTATTCAATTGTCGATAATCTATATAAAGTCGCATTGAACCATCTTTCTTTTTAACAAATAATACTAGAGCTCCCCGGGTCGATATACTAGGTTCTATAAAGTCATGGTCCAATAAATCTTGCAACTGCAATTTCAATTCCTTTAGCTCCATTGGTGCAATATGATAAGGGATATTAACACAAGAGACGAACCAGGAAACACTTCAATTGCAAACTCAACCTTCCGATCTGGTTGTAATCTCGATACAGGTACAATAGGTACAGGTACAATAGTAGGGGTAACTCCCACAGCACACTAAAGTGCATCAGCAATAGCTCAAAGTAAATTTGAATCACTTGAACCATCACTTTTAATTCTAATAATGTCAAGATGTCGAGCACCAGCTGAATTAACGTTTGGTGCTAACGACTCACACCCATCTAATTCCTCAGTAGAATCATCACCAATATGAATCTCCTAATCAACTTTGTTATTAGATTCATCTGACATCTTTTAACTATAAAACAGAAACAATTATAATCAACATCCAAATCCCAACTCAAACTCAACTCAACTTTGGCATGTATCTCTAGAATCAATTCTGAGCTCAATTTAGTCCGAGAATCATCTAAACCTGAAACTCTGATAGCACTAAATGTAACACCCGTCACCAATTTCAATCGTCGGAACCGGCCAATAGAATGTTACGAATCAATACTATTCAATACAAACAATTTAATATTTAGTATTTAAATCTAAACTACTATTAACACATAAATAATAAGATTATACATAATACACCGATTTACATATTTTCAAACATAGTAATTTGAAAACAATAAGAATCTATTTGTAATAACTTAGGCATGAAATATGTTTAAAGAGTAAAATTTCAAAGTTTAAAAGTTGGTATTGATATTTCATAGTTGTAATCGATACTATACCGATACTTTACGAAAAATTGATACCAATTTATGATTCTATTTACTATCTCAAAACTTAGGTATCTATAATTATTATGTGGTATCGATATTCAAATAAAAATTGATACAAATTTAACATTCTGTTTGTTTTAAAAATTATTCATATTGTCAGGAATCAATGCCAAATGCCAAAATATCGATACATTATTTCAAAAGTGTAAAATCTCATCCTTAAACAAATTCATTTCATGCCAAGTTCATCCATGAAGCAAACGACTATAATTTTACCTATGTTAACATCAAAATATCTAACCAATATGCCTCAAATGGCACTTCAATCCAGACACCTAATCAATCCAAAACCAAGGATAAGTTCTCATGTCACAAGCATACACTAAATGTTTTGCATTTAAGTTTAAAGAAACACATATTGACTTATATCAACTTACCATTCCTCTTACCATCTAAAATATATTCATTTATACCATAACTCAAACACTTTATAAGGTTTATATCAAGTGGTCAACTAGAGCAACAAGACTACAGTACACCAAGGTCTAAAACAAGATTACATATAAACACACAATCAAGACATATACAAATTTTCACCTATTACATGCCATAAGCTAAAGCAAAACACTTTCAAACTATTCACTAAATTTACCAATTCCATCAAACACAAATATATAATTATTTACATACCTTAGAGGACCACCATAATACTAAATAACCCAAACCATCATATTTAACCTAGGTCTCTGCCAAAAATAACAAAACGAGACAGTTCACCAATATTTGAGTTCGAGATCATCATGCTGAGTCGAGGATAGATCTACTAGATATCTAACCTACACACGAGAAAAACAAACGTACGTTGAGTATAACTCAGTGGTATTTCTATAATCTGAACAATTAGAGCTTCATGTAAAAAATAAAAATAAAGATGTAAGATGCAATTAAGAAATGATATATAGAATATCAAGTTCATCATACTAATTTTTTTAATTTATGTTCACATCAAATATATATAACACATTTTAATATATGCCAATAGCATTTCATAAGGCATCTAATAAATCATCTCATACAAAGGCATTATTCATTTCCATTTCCAATCCATGAGTTCATTACTCATAATTCATCAATATTCACAACAAAATCCACCATTTCATATTTCATTTCACGTCTCATCCTTTGTCATTTCAAATATCAAGAAAATCAATTTTTATCCTTTATTTTCCCCTATTAACACGACTCAGACTCAGACGGATACACATATCCAGCCAACACACCAGTTTGGCACCCTGTGCCTCATCGAATAAATTTGAAGAAAGTAATTACCCTCCACGCTATAATAAGTTGACACCTAGTGTCTCATCGATTAAACCAAAGTAAATTGGCACCCAGTGCCTCATCGACTCGAAGTCGAAGTAATCCCTGTACTCTTCCTATCCTATGGCATGCCATCTATATCCGACTTAGCCTGAAGTAGTTAATAGGGTTTCATTTTACCTTTCAATACAACCAATGTCTCAACTTCATGAATGTACATTATCATATATAAGCATACATTCAATTTGATAGTAACCACATTTTCTCAATACATGTATTCAATTTGTTGTGCGGAAGCGTGTAAAAGAGTAAAATTATTGTACTAAAAAATCACATTAAGTTCAATTCCAAGAAAAGAGAGGTGGATCACAAGGATCGCTTAAGTACCAAGTCTTTCCTAGCCAGAATATTCCTCAATCGTAATTTAATAGCACAATAAATCACTACAATCACACAGACAATTCATACAGAATAATACAATAAAGAACACAAGAATTTAACGAGGTTCAGCAAATTTTACCTACGTCCTCGGGCACTACCAAATATATTTCACTCCAAAATACAAGTGAGAATTTACAAAGAGAGAGAGAGAGAGAAAACAATGCCTTAAGTAGAGAATGGCAAATATGAGATACAGAATTAGAGATGGTTATGCCTATTTATAGTTGAGGTTCAGGGATCAACTTGCAAAGTCACTTTACAATTAGGGACCAAATATTGCAAATATCTCAGATTTCTTATGTCAATATCTCGATACCCATATCTTTGACTTTCCAATAATTGATACCCATACCTTTGACTTTATTTGATACCCATATCTTTGACTTTCCATAAATATGGATGATTTCCAATAATCTCCACCTTGAAGATTTGATTCGAATAATCTTATCTTCACACAATTCTCTCTGCCTTTGTCAACAACACTTGATAGTGTCTTCTTCAACTGTTAAACATGCAGAATATTGATCAAGTTCAAACACTGTTCGAACTTGATTGTTGTTACCACCTTGGTCATCATATCTGTGGGATTCTCTACAGTCTTAATCTTCTGAAGGTGAATTTTCCCCTCATCAATAATTTCCCGCAAAAAAAGGAAACGTACATCGATATGCTTTGTACGTGCATGATAGTCTTGATTCTTTGCTAAATGAATAGCACTTTGACTATCACAATACACGTTAATATGCTCCTGAACCAATCCCAAGGTTTTAACCATACCTTGTAACCAAATAGCTTCCTTTACAACCTCTGTTACAGCAATGTATTCAGCTTCTGTGGTTGAAAACGTAACTATAGACCGCAGTGTAGACTTCTAACTTATTGGTCCTCCAGCAAGTGTAAACATATAACCAGTGGTTGATCTTTGTTTGTCCAAATCACCGGCATAATCAGAATCAACGTACCCAATAACACCATTACCAAGTGTAGTATCCTGCTTGAACGTTAATCCAATATCCATGGTATTTTGAATATACCGTAGAATCCATTTCACAGCTTGCCAATGTCCTTTTCCAGGATTATGCATATACCTGCTCATTATACTAACTGCCTGTGAAATGTCGGGCCTTGTACACACCATTGCATACATCAAGCTACCTACTGCATTAGAATACGAAACTTGTAACATGTATTCTTGTTTCGTATTCGTCAAAGGAGATAGTTGTGCAGAAAGCTTGTAATGAGAAGCCAACGGGGTACTTACAGCTTTTGTCTGCTCGTTCATGCCAAACTTCTGTAGTACCTTCTTCAGATATTGCTTCTAAGACAAACTAACTCTGCCATGAGCTCTATCCCTACATATTTCCATGCCAAGAATCTTCTTAGCTTCACCTAGATTTTTCATCTCAAACTCAAGGTTGAGTTGAGTCTTCAATCTCTCAATTTCAACTTTACTCTTAGATGCTATCAACATATCATCAACATATAAGAGCAAGTATACGAAAAATCCTTCTTGTAGCTTTTGAAAATACACGCAATGATCAAATTTACTTCTTGTGTACTTTTGCCCTTTCATGAACTGATCAAATCGCTTGTACCACTGCCTCGGAGATTGTTTCAATCCATAAAGTGACTTTGTCAGTTTGCAAACCCAATTTTCTTAATCAGCAACCTTGAATCCATCTGACTGAGTCATATAGATTTCCCCTTCTGAATCACCGTGTAAAAATACAGTCTTCAGATCGAGCTGAACTAGTTCAAGATCATATTGCGCAACCAAGGGTAGCAAAATCCGAATAGACGAATGCTTCACAACTGGAGAAAACACTTCATTGTAGTATATTCCTTCTTTTTGAGCGTAACCCTTTACTACCAATCTAGCCTTGTATCGAACTTCATTTTTACCAGGAAATCCTTCATTCTTTGCATATACTCATTTGCATCCAATTGCCTTCTTTCTTTTGGGTAGTGTCATCAACTCCCAAGTCCTATTTTTATGAAGAGACTGAATTTCTTCATTCATAGCTTGCTTCCACTTTACACCATCAGGGTTACTTCTTGCTTTTGTGTAAGTATAAGGAACATCATTATCTGCAATTGGAAGTACATAGGCCACCATATCATCAAAGCGAACAGGCATACGAATCTCTCTTCTTGGCCTTCTATATGCAATTGAATCATGTTGCTTTAAAAGCTCTTGGGTCGAAACTTCATCATCATTTGTTCCTTCAATATTAGCTGGATCATTATTAACCTTTTCAAGCTCTACCTGCTGCAAAGTGCCACTGGTTTTGTTATCCTTTTGTGAATTCTTGTTCTTCATCATGGTTGATTCATCAAAAGTCACATCTCTACTGAAAACAATCTTCCTTGTATCAGGACATCAGAGACGGTATCCTTTTACTCCACCGGTTATACCCATGAATAATGCTTTCTTTTCTCTTGGGTCTAACTTAGATTCTTTTACATGATAATATGCAGTGGAACCAAAAATATGTAAAAAATCATAATCAGTAGCAAGTTTACCAGTCCACCTCTCCATAGGACTTTTTCCATTTATTACAGTTGATGGCAACCAGTTAATTAGATGGCATGCATATGTAACTGCCTCAGGCCAAAATTCCTTGCCCAATCCAGCATTGGACAACATACATCGAACTTTCTCCAGTATAGTCTGATTCATACATTTTGCCACCCCATTCTGTTGTGGTGTATCTCAAACAGTGAAGTGTTGCACAATGCCCACATCTTGACATACTTGTAGAAATGGATCATTCTTGTACTCAGTATCATTTTCTAATCGAAGTCGTTTGACCTTTCGACCTGTCTGAGTCTCCACCATCTTCTTCCATTTCAGAAATGCATCCAAAACTTCAATTTTCCTTTTCATTTGATACACCCATACTTTTCTTGAATAATCATAAACAAAAGTAACAAAATAGTGCATACCTCCCAAAGAAGCCACTTTAGTAGGTCCCCATACATCACTGTGAACGTAGTTCAGAATTCCTTTTATATTGTGAATTGCTGAACCAAATTTTAGCTTCGTCTGCTTGCCCAGAACACAATGTTCACAGAATTCCATTTTACAAGAATTTGCACCTTTCAACAAGCCTTGCTTCGCCAAACTCTGCAAAGCTTTTTAACCAGCATGTCCCAATCGCATATGCCATAACCTGGTAGCCTCTGAATCTGCATCTTTTGCAGAAGCTATTGATGTTGATCCAATAACTGTACTTCCATTTAAATAGTACAGATTATTCCTTCTTGTGCCTTTCATTACCGTCAATACCCCAGCTGCTACCTTTAGTAATCCATCTCTCAAAGTAATTGTGAGCCCTTTAGATTCTAGGACCCCTAATGAGATGAGATTTTTCTTCAAGCTAGGTATGTAGTGAACATCTGTCAAGACTTGAATTGAGCTGTTGTGATTCTTCAATTGGATTGTACCTACTCCCATTGTCTTACAAGCGCTGTCATTGCCCATAAAAACAACTCGGCCTTCTAGTTCTTTAAGACTAGTAAACCAATCCTTATTAGGACACATATGATAAGTACATCCCGAATCCAAAATCCACTCATCTGTATGACATGCCATTGCCATGCCAACCAAGCTAAAGTCTGACTCCTCATCATGCTCCGCTACACATGCATCAGAAATAGCCTTGCCCTTTTATAACTTAGGACAATTCTTTTTCCAATGTCCTTTCTCACGACAAAAAGCACATTCATCTTTGAGAGGTCTCCCTTTGGACTTACTCATTCTACCAGATTTGTTGCTGTGCGAACGACCTCTTACTCTTAAGACTTCTGTAGTTGTATCTCTGTGATCTTTTTTATCTTTCTTTCGAGTCTCAGATCTATACAACGCACTACAGACTACATCAAATGTGATCGTATCCTTCCCATGAAGCAATGTGCTGGTAAGATGATCATATTCATCAGGAAGAGAATTTAACAACAGTAATGTCTTGTCTTCATCTTCAAATTTCTCATCCAAATTTAGCAAGTCTACTAAAATTTTATTGAATGAGTTCACATGGTCATTCATCGACATACCGGGTGCATACGTGAATCAATAAAGTTTCTTTTTCATATAAAGTCTATTTTCAAGACTTTTTGTTAGAAACTTTTCTTCCAGTGTATCCCACAACTTCTTTGCTGATGTCTCCCTCATGACCCAGTACTTCTGCTCTTTGGCCAAACATAGGCGAATTGTTCCACATGCCTATCTATTGATCTTAGCCCACTCCTTGTCATCCATCTTGTCCGGTTTTTTCTTCAAGGGCTATATCCAGCTCTTGCTGACATAAGACATTCAGGATCTCACATTGCCACATACCAAAATTATTAGTACCATCAAATTTCTCTACTTCAAATTTTACATTAGTCATAGTAGTCTTTGCTGATGACAATACATTTTCCATGTTTCTCCTAAATCCCAACTACTGTACGTGAACAGTGCTGTGAACGATTGTATTCCCCAAGTATGAATCTAGCTCTGATACCAATTGTTGTGCGGAAACGTGTAAAAGAGTAAAATTATTGTACTAAAAAATCACACTAAGTTCAATTCCCAAAAAAGTGGATCACAAGGATCGCTTAAGTACCAAGTCTTTCCTAGCCAGACTATTCCTCAATCGTAATTTAATAGCACAATAAATCACTACAATTACAATCACAATTCATGTAGAATAATACAATAAAGAACACAAGAATTTAACGAGGTTCAGCAAATTTTGCCTACGTCCTCGGGCACTACCAAATATATTTCACTCCAAAATACAAGTGAGAATTTACAAAGAGAGAGAGAGAGAGAGAACAATACCTTAAGTAGAGAATGGCAAATATGAGATACAGAATGAGAGATGGTTATGCCTATTTATAGTTGAGGTTCAGGGATCAACTTGCAAAGTCACTTTACAATTAGGGACCAAATATTGCAAATATCTCAGATTTCTTATGTCAATATCTCGATACCCATATCTTTAGCTTTCCAATAGTTGATACCCATATCTTTGACTTTATTTGATACCCATATCTTTGACTTTCCATAAATATGGATGATTTCATATACAATTCGATAGTCATAGAAATATTACATATCTCAATATTCATAATCGAGTCATTTTAATCATCATTTAATTCAATTCAACCTAAATGTAAAAGAGTTCTCACCTTAATTACTTACCATACACGAACAACTTAATATGCAATAATTCACAATTTAGTTCGAATTATAGAAACACAAACCGCATATTCTAAGCTACTCGACGTCAACCTTGTCTTTCCTCTTCTTCCTCGAGGATTCTGGAATAATGTCTTCTACGGAATTAAATAATTAAATAAATTAATCACACACAACTCAATTTTTATTAAATTTCAAATTTTATACGACATTTTGGTTAACCTTCAATTTAGCCCTTAAATTGAGACTAATTTTAAATCTCGATATTTAACCTCAAATTTTTATACTAATTTTACTCTATGCTAAATTTAGCTCCATATTTTCAATTCTACCCCTTCATTTGAAATTTTTACAATTTAGTCTTTATTGCTCAAAATTAACAATTAACTCCGCAACTTAGTTCTTTTCCACTTTTAACTTAAAAATCTATCAATAAAACTCCTAAAGCTTTAACTAATCAACAATGGTAACATCATCAATCTTAAAAAATACTAAAAATTGTAACTTCGGTCGGCTAGTTCTGAGTACTGGAATTTCAAAAACATAAAAACTACAAGAAAATGACTAAATTGCACTAACCAATTTTAGATTTGAACTCCAAACCCCCTAGGTCGTGCATTCCCTTGCTATTGTCTTTCTTTCTTTCTTTTTCTTTTAATGTTTGCATATAAATAACTCCATCCCCTTCCACTTTCATTTATATTTCACTTATTTTACTTTAATTCTTTTTTTAATTCTTTTTCTTTCTTTCTTTATTTATTATAATATATATTAAAGTTAACTTAAATGTATAATATATATAATATACACAACATTATTTTCCTTCCACTACAATTAAAATGATGGTATAATTGTTACTTTAGCCCTTTAATTTATTTTTATATATAATTCAATTTTTAACACCTACGGGATTTAGTCCCTGTACCTTAATAATTCCTAATTTCATGAAAATTACTTATCCAAAATTTAATTCGCATGTAATATAACTCCGTAAATATTTACTAAAAATATTTACGAGTTCGGTTTATAGAAATGGAGTCCTGGAAATACACTTTCCGACACCTCTGACTATTGGGTCATTACAACTTCATAGTTAGAAAAATATTATGCTAGGCATGGTATTTCGGTTGATGCTTTGTTTTGGTATGATAGATAATATACTTAAGTTATGTTAGGAAATGTTTTGGTAGGTTTGATACTTAAACATGTGATGGTTGAATGGTTGAATATTATTGGAAAATCAGGTTTGGAAAACGCAGCGGAAAATAAATTTAGGGAAAAGCAAGAGTTTAAAAAAATCCAAAACAAGAACTTGATTGTGATATCTAAAGTAATAAATACTTAATCAAAATTTTATCTTTTCAATTTATCTAAGATGAACGCTTCGACCGAGTAGTCTTCTCCGCTATTCTCAAGCTCATATCCACCGAGTGTGGGCTTGCTTCGAATCAGAAAATTTTTCACAATAATTATCGGTGAGGAAATTTAACAATTTCTCTAAACTTTTGGGCCAAGTTCTAAATAAGAAAAATATCTCTAGAATTTTTCTGAAATAATTTCTTCAGAGAATTTTCTATCTACAACTTTATCTTGAATTCAAGTGTGTTAAAAAAAAGAGTCAATGCTCTCTTTATATAAAGAGAAAAGTTCAACTATGATTAAACTTAATCACTTTAATATTAAATTAATATAATATTTATCAAGAAAAATATTAGATTAAATTTAATATTAAATCTTATTTAATTAATAGAATATTTATCTTCAAGATAAACATGAAATTAAATTTAATATTAAGATACTTACTTTAATATTAAATTAATAAAATACTATTAGGATAACTATTAAATTAAATGTAATATTGAATCTATTAAAATAATATTATTTTTTTGAATAGTTAATCTGAAATCAAATTCTCTGGTAGAGTCCCAATAGGAGCGTTATTCTTCCACTGCTCAACCACAGAAGACCCACCACCGCCGACCATTTTTCGGCCATTGAAATGCAATTTTCATAACCGCCGACACCCTGAGCAGGTTCAGTTGCTGTCGATTCGATACGGGCCAGTGATAACCTGACCGGTGCGATCTAGCCACTAGTTGGACTGTCGGGCCGATTTCATATACCAAGCCCGATTCGACCAGTTTTTGGGTCTTGGTCTGGGTTTTGGGCTCACAGACCCAATGTATGATCCCAAGTTCAATTTTCAAGTTCAATTACCCATTGGGCCAATTGTCTAACTTGAAAATTAATTTCCAAAAATATCATATTAATTTTAATTAATTTCATTAATTAAATTTTACTTAATCAAAATCAATTTTCCCAAAAATCACTTAGACTTTCTAAATTAATTTTTCAAGAAAATTCTCTAATTGAAACATTCTTACAACCACCTAATTTAATTTCACATCAAATAAATCGACTCAGTTAAATTCTTTTCAAAGTCGAAGAATAA
Source organism: Gossypium hirsutum (assembly GCF_007990345.1). Taxonomy (NCBI): domain Eukaryota; kingdom Viridiplantae; phylum Streptophyta; class Magnoliopsida; order Malvales; family Malvaceae; genus Gossypium; species Gossypium hirsutum. The sequence continues at coordinate 35,998,961 of NC_053448.1, read as the reverse complement.
TTTATCATTCAAATGTAGTTTGATTGAGGTTTTGTTAAGCTAGTGGAGGGACCAAATGGACATATACAATTAGGCTCTAGTAATTGCAATTATTTCTAGAAGAATTGTTCTGATAATGCACAATTACTTAATTATGAAGTCAGTTCACAATAAGTACCATGATTGAAAACTCCTTATTGTATACTCTTTAGGAAAACAATTCATCCAACTACTTTATCCAATGACCTCGTCATGTGTGTGTTACCCTTATATGATATCATTGATTCCTTTGAGTCCAATTTGCTAACTCAAAACAATCATATTTTATCTCATTGTCGCCATTGTGTCTTCTTAATGATTAATATGATCACCGTCAAAAAATTGCTATGATTAAATTGTTCGTTTGAGAATAAGAAACCTGTGACCTCAGTTCATATTTACCAATCCACACAATGCCAATGAGAAGATATCGTTAACTAGTACATCCATGCCATACAAAAGTCATGTACCCAACATACCAGCTATCGGCTCGATCATCTTTAGAGCATAAGCCTCCACTTATATCAAAGCACATAAGTTACATATGCATGGTCAATGACTAACTCAGGATTTAGGTAAATCACATCATTAATGTCACAATTGAATTAATTCACAAACGGATTCAGAATTAATTCATTCTGGTTCCAGTTCAATGTATCATTCTACCAATGAATACATCTATGTCTCTACTCGTGGAGTCAACTGCTCCAATAGCCAAGACTAGTCATCTCCTCAATTGGAATTGTAAACGACATAATAATCCTTCTTAGTATTTGAATCAAAAGTTCAATTTGATTCTTTTACAAGATTACAGACTCGTTTAGATTATCTACTGAAGTAATTTTTCTTTCTCACAATGTAAATGTTCTTACAATGCCACTTACCATCAGTTTGAACTTATACAATCAATGAGCTAATATTTTATTGTCACAATTTTGCTATGCATGCAAAATATGAAAGATAAAAATACAAAAAGACATAACAGTGAAATGTTAAATTTATCTATTCATCGCTCAAATACATAGAAAATAATTACATGTTTATTACAATATGGGCACATTTCTCATATTCTCGTAACGTAAACGTTCTTTACAATGCCACTTATCTTCAGTTTGAGCTTTAGACAATCAATGAGCAAATATTTGCTTGTCACAATTTCGCTATGCATGCAAAATATAAAAGACATAAATACAAAAGACATAATAGTGAAATGTGAAATTAACTTTATTTATTTATCATTCAAATAAATAGAAAATAGTTACATGTTTACTACAATATGGACACATTTCCATGTAATTTAGAGCGGGTTTCTTTACATGTCACAATTCATAAGTTGTCTTACAAGTAGACTTGGATGGCAAATCATTCAAAATATAGCAAGTCGTTTGTATCGCATACCCCTAGAAGGAAGTAGGGAGTTGTAAATAGGTTAACATTGAACGAACCAAGTCAAGAAAGGATCTATTCCTTCACTCAGCTACGCCATTCTACTGTGGAGTACCTAGCGTAGTCAACTGGGATAAAATTCCATTCTTTATAAGGTATCCTAAGAACTTGTCAGACAAGTATTCCCCACCTCGGTTAGATCGAAGATTTTTTTATGGATAAACCTAAATGTTTTTCCACTTCTGCACGAAAATCTCAAACTTTATCAAAGGTTTTTCTTTTGCAGTGCATTAGATACACATATCCATATCAAGAATAGTCATCGATGAAAACAATATCATAATTGTAACTTCATTGGGCACTGATGCTCGTAGGACGACATACATTAGTGTGTACAAGTTCTAAAGGTTGGTTGGATCTTTTACCTTTCGCATTAAAAAGCCTCTTAGTCATTTTACCTTTCGCATTAAAGCTCTTTTAACTGCAAGAAGTACTGTGGAAGACTAGCTTCCTTAAGCATACTTAAGGGATCATCTTTCACGAGTCTAGTGATTCTTTCTTGGTTAATATGACCAAGCCTTAAGTGCCACAGGTATCCCACATTAGAGTGAGAAGTTTTAAGCTTCTTATTCACTATTTCAATTTGAAGCATCGAGTAGTTAATTGTTTTGATAAAGTAGAGATGGTTTCCCATCCATCTATTACAGATTAAAGAATGATTTTTTTGTGAATAACAATCCCTTTATTGAATGTCACTATATAACCGTCATAAAATAACCATGCTACAGAAATTAAATTCCTCTTAAAATGAGGTACATAAAATACGTTCTTTAAAACAATCTTCCTAAAATTATCAAAATATAAAATAACTTCTCCTACTACTTAAGCTGAAACAAAGCTTCCATCTCCGGACCACAACAAGAGGCTCCTGTCACACAGACTTCTTGTTTTGCTAAACCCTTGTAAAGAAACACACACATGGTTAGTGGCTCCAGACTCAATAACGCAGTTGTCAATTGATTCTTCCCCTAACAAAGCTTCAACCACTAAGAGTTTCATACATTTGCCTTTTTAGTTTGGTAACCCAAATACTTCTTGTAGCGATTTGAAATGTCATTTCCTATTTTAGAAGAAACATTTGATCCTTTTAGGATCTTTGACTTCTTAGCCTTCTACATATCCACACGAGGTGAAACCGAAGACTTAGTCGATTTCTTCTTTCCCTTAGCTTTCTACTTCCCTTTAGAGGATGAGGGGCCCATAAAGAAGCTTGTTTTACGTTTCTCCTGAACCGATTTACCTTCATTTAGCATAAATACATAGGATTGTAATTCATTCATAAGCTAAGTTAAGGTAAGCGTCTTGTTTCCCAAGTTTTAAGCGGCTCTGAAACTACCAAACTCCTTGGTTAGGGATTCGAACACTCTTTCAATATGTGTGTTCACATCTATTTCAGCCCCATTGTCCTCTGTTTCTGCAAAGAATCTCATAAACTTAAGCATAGGTTCTATGATCGGAGTGTCGGGTTTCTACTAAGAGTTCATCAAATATGTAATAACGGATTAGGGAGCCAATGTGACTTGACCTCCGAGAAAATCCTCTAAATTTGTCATGATCTCTTTGGCGATACGAAAATTCAAGTGTTGCTTTTGCAACACACTACTTATGCTCGCTAACATAGAATATCGAGCAATCAAATTAGAATCTCTCCAATAATTTGTCACTTTGGGCTGAGCTTCAAGAGGGCATATTTCATCAAGAATGAATTTGTGTTTCTCACAGCTGAAAACTATGAGCAAGTTCCGTTTTCATTCACGAAATTATCCTTATTTAATTTATTCTCAGTAATAATGCTAATAAGAGGAGTATGAGACATATTTGAACTCAAAAAATAAAGATTCACTAATTACTATCTTTGTATTAAGCAAATATTTTCATTTCAGCAACATATCAAGAATGCAGTATGATGCATGTGTCTTGTATTAAAACCTTGAAAAAAATTATATTGCTACGATCATTCTAGCACCCATCAATCGTGTCGCCTTAAGGTTCAATGATTAACTAGCAAGATAATGGATTACATCCAATCAATTCCTGAATATTAGTTTTTAAGACTCCACACGAACCAATGATTGTTTAACGTTTGACCATCATCTCTACCTTAAATATCATTTCTTGGAAAACTATGTAATAAAAGAAGATCTTGAATGTGTAACTATTGACTCAACACATATCATGAACATGATGTCCTTTGTGAGTCATCTTTGGACAATCTGACTGAGAGTCATGCATGACTAGTTGTCTTTAAAATGAAATCTCATCCAATGAACCCACATGATAAAATTTACCTTAGGGTGCGGCCAAAGTAGGAACCGACTTGAAACTTTATCATGCTATCACTTAGGGACCATCAATGGAGGTCGTAGGTCTTGTTCAATGACCTTCTCCTACTAAATATTTTAAAATAACATGGAAGGTTTTTTTATCCCATATTTCAAGAATGATCATACAATAGTCCTAGTGACATTCTTACCTAATCTATATGACATGCTTCCAACATATGTATGGCATGCTATGGCAATTTTATAATATTCATGTTCACTTAATCCAAAGAATCAATCATAAAACAACCAATTTTGATTCTTCACAGATTTTCTTTTAAGGGAAAAATCAAAAAGGTGAATCCTAGACATGCACATTCTCCTTACCACACTTCTCACAGTAATCGAATAACCTAAAGAAGTGAATAGAACAATACAACACATGTATTTTCTCATTACCACACTTCTTATTTTTTGTAATTGATCAACTTTAGATCATCTCATATATATTTCACAATTATAACATTACATAGTATAAATATTATAAACAATTATAAAAGAGATAATAAGGAGATGGGTAAATAAAATAAAATTGTCAACCAAGGTTTCCATAGTTCTATTTCTAGAAAATAAATAAAAAAGTAAAATTACATAGTTTTTCCCCACAAGGCATTCCTTGGGTCTTCAACCACCATCACTCCAGCTTTTTCTTGTCATGGATTTCTTATGGAAAAATTAAATTTAAATCCTATGCCTGTTTCTGGCTCATAAGAATTCTATCAATTAAAAAAAATAGTCCTACGTGGAGATAATAGTCCATTGTCTATTTCCTACGAACCACAACCTTGGCAAAAAAATTATAAGAAATATATAATATCACATTCATTCTCATATATAACTCAAAAATGCATAAGATCTAAAGAATTTCACTCTATATGAAATCAAATCATTTAAGAAGAAGAGAAATTTATTTTGATTATATGTTTATACTTATAGATAGTGCACAACCTAAATATGCTACCAATTGTTGGAAAATCGATTTTGGAAAACGCATTGGAAAATAAATTTACAGAAAACTCAAAGTTTTAAAAAAATCCAAAATAAGAACTTGGTTTTGATATCTACAGTAATAAACACTTAATCAAAATTTTATATTTTTTATTCATCTAATATGAACGCTTCAACTGAGTAGTCTTCTTTGCTATCCTCAAGCTAACGTCTAACGAGTGTGGGCTTGCTTCGAATCAGAAATGTTTTTACAGAACTTATCAGTGGGGTAATTCACAATTTCTCTAAACTTTTGGGCCAAGCTATAAATAAGAAAAATTTCTCTAGAAATTTTCTGAAATAATTTCTTCAGAGAATTTTCTCTCTACAATTTTCTTTTGAATTCAAGTGTGTGAAAAATAATGACTCAAGACTCTCTTTATCAATATAAATATTAAATTTAATCACTTTAATATTACATTAATATAATATTTATCAAGATAAATATTAGATTAAGTTTAATATTAAATCTTATTTAATTAATAAAATATTTATCTACAAGTTAAATATTAAATTAAATTTAAAATTAAAATAATAAATTTAATATTAAATCTATTAAAATAATATTATTTTTGGAATAGTTAATCTGAAATCAAATTCTCTGGCAGAATCCTAATAGAAGTGTAATTCTTCCACTGTTTAACTACCAAAGACCCATTGCTACCAACCATTTTCCAGCCACGGAATGTCGTTGTCATAGCCGACAGCACCCTGAGCAGATTTGATTATTGCCAGTTTAGTCTAGGCTAGTGACCCCCTGGCTGGTCCAGTCCAGCTGGTCGGCTCGGTTTCATATACCATGCTTAGTTCAACCATGTTTTGGGTCGTGGTTTCATTTTTGGGCTCCCGGGCCCAATTTATGATCTCCAATCCAATTTTCAAGTTTAATTACTCATTTGGCCAATTGTCTAACTTGAAAATTAATTTCCAAAATTATCATATTAATTTTAATTAATTTGATTAATTTAATTTTACTTAATCAAAATTAATTTTCCCAAAAATCACTTAGATTTTCCAAATTAATTTTTCAAGAAAATTCATTAATTAAATTATCTAGTTGAACAATTCTTACGATCGCCAATTTTAATTCCACATCGAAGAAATCAAATCAATTGAATTATTTCCAAAGTTGTAGAATTTTCTTCTAATTCAAATGCACTCTAATCCAAATTTAATTATCTAGCCAGAAACATCTAACATGCATATCGGAAAGTGACTTAGCCTTCGATTTTTTGAGAATCGGCTCAACCTAGGCTTTGATACCAAACTTGTAACACCTTAACCCCTACTGGAGGACTGAGGCGTTATACTAAAAGCAGGCTTAAACTTGGTTCGTACTTTTATTGAGGTTTTGGCATATACTCATTGAATTGGAGCGTTAACCCAAAAATTTTAAAAAAAAACAATCAAATTAGGGATATGCCATATAATATAAAACATAATTGAAAATTAACTTTTAGTGAAAGTCTTACAAAAGTCGACAAGTTTATATAAAATGCAAAGTAAGTTTCTTCCCAGACAAAAATTTCAAGTGCATCACTGGTAGTTAAATATCGTTTAAAACAATTTGGCATATACGACTAAAAGATGATCTCATAAACCTCAATTTACAAAGGTTTAACCTATACTTCAATAGTATGTAGGCATTCTCTTAAAATAGTGATTTGGTGGAAGATGCAAATTATTACAAATGTCGTTTACAAAATAGAGTAACAGTTACCTACCCAAATTGAAAGGATATGCATGTTACAAAACAAACATAAGTGAGGCTCACAACAGAGGTTGCTATCTTTTGGCTAAGTCCCTTCCACGAGCCCTCAACACCATGGTATGCTGGAGAAACGGAAAGAAATGGGGTAAGTTCGAAAGAACTTAGTAAGCTCTAGAAATATAAATCTTCAACCCTTTCCAAACAAGTTTCATGAATAAGATTACTAAACGTATATATACATATATATAAATAGCAATAAGTCAACAAACTTCACGCCAAGACAATTGGGCTTATACCCTCCTACATACAACAATGGCAGATACCTATCCCTGGCGAACAATATTCCCTGGCGGACTCTATCATCTATCGAATACAATTCGCAACTACTTTCTCAAAGAACAATTGCCTTACCATCAACAGAACGGATACTTCCTTCAAGGAACACAAATGCTACCAAACATTATCGTTATTATCTAAGACATATTGATTGACCGGTACTTACACACCTATCAAATTTTATTTCATTAGGGGGACCCTGTATGCCAAGCACAACCTAGGGGATACGCTACATACTCAACACAGTAATAGTATTAAGATTTACCACTCATCAAGCAATATTATCATACACTGCAATTACATTATCAAACATTCCTTCTCAGCGTCTCCTTCCTCTCTTCAGATATACATAACATGCATTACAAACAACAAATAAAAATTTACAATTTCTTACTCTTTTTCCCACCTTTCTTGTGTAACACCCCTTACCCGAGACCGTTGCCGAAATCGAGCAAGAAGCTTTACCTAACTTATCTTCCTAATTCGAAGCATAAAAATTTACTTTCAAAATTAATTCGCTCACGTTCAATCAATATGTCCCTAAAAAGGATCCTCGAGACCCTAAAACATGCAATGAAAACAATTCGGGTCAAAACTGAGAACATTAAAAATTTTCCAAATACTTAAACAAATTAAAATAATTTATTTCACTATTCACAATAAAACTGTCCAACTGCGCAACAGTCACTAAACTAATTATAACTTGAGTTACGAAACACAAAATTTAAATCTGTAAATTTTTCCTAAAACTAGACTCACATAACTTATTACCATAAAAATTTTAGAATTTTTTGGTCTAACCAATTAATACAGTTTATTCATTAAATTTTACCCTGTTTCTTTACTCGATAGTTCTGACCCCTCTTCACTAAAAATTAATTATCTCATTGTATAGATTTCATATGGTGCTTCTGCTTATTTCTACTAAAAATATACTCACCAAGGAATCAAGAAATATAAATTATAACTCATAATTATTTCTGTACAATGTTTAATTATTTTCCAAATTCACAACAGGGGACTTTAGAAACCATTCTGACCCAGTCAGACTAAAATTCAAATATCTCATAATATAAAATCCTTTTGCCTGTACTGTTTCTTTCATATGAAATTAGACTCAATAATATTTAATTATATATCTCATTCACTCCGTAATTCCATTTATACTAATTTTGGTGATTTTTCAAATTCACATCATTGCTACAGTCCAAAAATTGTACCATTGCAAATTTTTACTCTTTTATTATTTCTTTGTATTAACTATCATTTAGGCATACATAACATCAAACATACTCCTAATTAGCCATTTCAATAGCTAATTGTTATCTAATATTTTCATGTCATTCTTTAGCCATAACATAAAGACATACACACAAAATGACTAAGTCCCTATACATGCCATAACTTAAAACGTTTGTCAATGAAAATACCCAATTGGTAACTTGAAAGTTGATAGTGTGAAGCGATCTCCCATGACCTCCAACCTGAGCTTGTTTGATAAGACTCTGAAACAAAGGAAAGGAAATAGGTAAGCTTAAAAAGCTTTGTAAGTTTACATGTAAAATAACAATCATCAGTAATGAATTTAGATTATTACTAAGCTTTCATAATTTGCATAAATAACGTTAAGTTCATACTTTCCCATCTTACTCATCGGTAACCTTACCAAAAGCTGAAAATAAAAAAAGTAAAGCACCTCACTTAATAGCTTGCTTACGTACCTACAACATTTCATTTAACACATTAATACTCTTTCATAATATAGGCATATTGTTAATCATGTCACAAAGCATCATAAGTATAATTGAAAACTTATCACTTACTTAATACTTGAATATACTCATTAAAATACTTTTAATATCATCAACTTAGAACCTCAGTATTATTAAGCCTTATGTACATACATGTACTCTTTCCTCATGATCTTACCTTGTCATCGCTCTGAATTATTCTTTGGATTACTCAAGTACCTTTCCTTTTAAAACTTACCATTGCCATGACTTGACATGGTCTCATGTGGTATCCTTGTCTTATGAACTCATCAATTCCATGCCTTGGAATGGTTTTACATGGGATGTTTCCTATACTCCCAATGCCATATCCTAGAAATGGTCTTACATGGGAGTTCTCATATCGATACCCATGTCATGTCCCAGCAATGGTCTTACAGGGGACCTCTCATCTCGGTTCCAACACCATGTGCCAGACATGGTCTTACAGGAGACCTCTCATCTCAGTGCCAATGACATGTCCCAGACATGGTCTTACATGGGACCTCTCATCTCGGTGCCAACGCCATGTCCCAAACATGGTCTTACATGGGACCTCTCATCTCGTGTTGACATGGATGAACCAAGGTACTTTTCCGTCATTTCTTTCTTAATTGCCATGTTATAAACATGGACTTTTCCGTCATTTCTTCCTTCATTGCCATGTTATAAACATGGACCTTGAGATATCAATGCCTTGACAAATCATAGCTGAAACATACTTGCTCAAATTCTCAAGGTCTGTCACATAACTCAATAATAATAATAGCAACAATTGCATAATAATAAAATGCTACTCAACTTACATACTTACATTCTCAATATCACTGAAAATCGCTTAGCAAAAATCGTTTCATAATTCTAGGCTTCATATTCTATCATGAAACATCAAAATACACACTTTTCATCTATGGGTAATTTTCCAAATATAAACCCTAGCTCGAATTAATGGTAGAATTAGCTTAAGCGAGTTATCAGGATTCTAAAAATGTAAGGAACACGAAAAATGGGGCTAGAACGGACTTATTATGAAGCTTGGAAGATGAACAAACCCTAGCCATTGTGTTCCCTTGCTACATTCAGCCATATAGAAAAGAAATGAAGAAGATGATAGCTTATTTCATGTTATTTTGTCTTTATTCATTAATTAAGGCATTTTACCAAAATGCCCTTAAATACCTTACTTAGTAACCATGTCTATTTTTGTCCATCAAACTTTAATGATCTAATTACTATTTAAGGACCTCTACCTTAAACCCCCATTTCAATTAAGTACTTTATGAACTAGAACACATATTTTGCAACTTTTGCAAATAAGCCCTAATAGACAAATTAAACATGCAATCTATAAAATTTCTTATCGGTAGTCTTAACACATGCATCCAATCAATCGGTAAATCATGATAATTCATCGTAATAAAGTTTTCTATTTTAGATTTGTGGTTTGTGCAACCACTATTTTGTTTAGGCCCTATTTCGAGATGTTACATTTCTCCCCCTTAGGGATTTTCGTCCCCAAAAATCTTACCAGTTGACGGATTAAAGACTGATTTCACAAGGCATTTTTAATTTCTCGTATAGTCTCGGCATCCCTAGCATCTTACTGCTCAAGCTAAGATTATGAATTATACTCTCTTATCATAGACATATTAATCACATTACTAATCCTTCTCGGATTCTGACTGAAATACCTACTGATAAGTAACTAACCTTATTCTTTCTATAATCTTGTACTCTTCGATCAACCGTAACTCACTTTTCTCTACTTACCAAAATAAAAAAAATTATATTAATAAAATACATTCAGAAGCACCTAACACTCATCTGAGTTTCAATATTCTAGCCTTTCGATTCTATACACAATTTCTTATAATCTGTTTTTGATCTCAAAAATCAATTTTCACCTTTCTCTAATCTTTCAGCTTAAATTAACCCTGTGAGTTTCTCTTTCTCAATTGCTCTTAATATTTAAAACACGATACAAACTTACCTTTCTAAGAATCTGAATCATTTCCTTAATTTAACTATTAGTACTAGAGTGACACACAATAACATTCAGAAATCTCGTACTCAAGGCTTACTGTACCTTTCTTCTGGATTTATAATACAAATCTCGGATTTCAACCATAACCAATGAAAATTTGGGCTTTGTATAAACTGACAACCTCAGGATAAATAACTCAGATAACCCGTCAATAGAAAAAATTGGTCATACTGAGAAAAATATACATAAACTTCCTCGAGTAGATAGATAATTATCATTGTGTCAGACTTTATAACTATTGCATAATCTCTTTACTCAATTCAGATTGAATCATAGCAAATACTTCGGTCATCAATTTCTTCAGCTGTTTATAACTTTACTAACATGGATTTAAGCCAAACTAAACTTCATATAATGAGAACTCTAGCAATCGGGCAACTTGGATTGGCAAAATCATACCCCAAACGTAACCCTTCCAATGTGTGTATATCTATATATATCTCTGTATCATAACTTCTAGAGTAGGTACTCTTCACTCAGGTCATTTATCCATTTATACATAAACAATCAACATTTAATTTTGGAACTATGAATAATTCTAACATACATATAACTTAATCAGACTGCTGAACTGAATCGATTTTGACTAATAAACAATAACTTTTCAAGAACTGCTCTTCTTTATGCTGTCATAATATCTTAGACATACATCCTGTCATGATCTCTTTAAAGAGTTAACTACATATCATTATCACTGTAAAACTCGAAAGAACATAACATTCGATCTTTAACTTGCTGATACATGTATAAAGATCATTTAAAAAAAGTAAAAAAAATCAATACCCCAGTCTAAGCTGAACTTCCTATCACTCACAGTTTACCAAAGTCACTTTCTCTTCAAATCTAAGGAAAGATTAAACATATATTAGAATTTACTTTAACTATTTCTCATCGAGGCACTGAACTATACTGAGGCCACAATATTGATTCAGCTTAAAAATTACGGTGCCATAATAAGACTGACTTCTCAATTACTTTAGTAAATGACTTCCCAGCTCTGTACTTTCATTATCAGGTCCAAACTCATATTCATTAATAGAACATTTCTTGCTAATATCTCACGACTATTACTTTGAACAGTAATTTTTTAAGAAACGTGGGATAATAAAATCTCGGAACATGGAGCTATACAGAATTTCTGGAAATCACATCTCATGTAGAACAGTTAAGGTCTCGATGGCATCTCAGAAAATTTCCAAAAGGGAAAGATAATACTCACAAGCACTAAAATCAACTATAACAAATACCATACAATTTTCCTTTATATTTATTAAACAATAGCTAGTAGAACGGGACGCTAACATCATATGGACCTTACCGTCAACTTTCCATCTGCACACTGTAGTAGAAAACCAAAATAGATAGAGCAATATCAATCACAACTCAAGCAAACTACAATGCTTTCATCTGTCTATAAATTTAACTGACATCCTTATACTGTAGGAATTTCATCTGAAATCTTGTAGATATAAATATATATATACCTCTGAAAATAAATGTACACACATATAATAGTCGAAAGAAATATCTGAAATTTTCTCAACCAAAAACTCTGCATTCAACTATTAATACTGCTCAATCATTATTCCTCTGTCTAATTCTGTCATTACTGAATCAACATTATCTCATTCATAATCGAAATTTATTTGGAAGAAAATTCAGTAATCATATACCTTACAAATCATACCTGAATGAGTGCATTAGCTGTACCTGACTTTTCTTTAACTGTAACATTTCAGAATCTGGATGATCTTCATATTAACCTGGCATCTTTTCTGTAACTGTGTTCATTTGCTAAATCATTCACAACTCTAATTATATTTTCAACTAATCTGCCACTGAACTCTTTAGTTTTTCACTTGTAAGCCTATTCAATCTGAATTTCATGTAATCTCTTTCTGATATACCTTGTTGGAAAGGGGAGTTGAGGTTGGGACACCTCTGATTTACCTCATATATACTCATGCATATAACTTAATACTCATCAATATATAATATTATCACAATTGTACAATTTGCTTCAAGCAACTTAGCATGCACATTCATAATACAGAGACTTCATGATCATCTTATGAAAACTAGTGCACATATACGTGCATTCATGAATCTCAAATAACATTACTCATAAAATTCACTTAACTTCTCTAGTTATACATATAACATCATACAAATGCCAATTTAACATGAACACTTATCTCAATATAAAATTTCATTTCATCTTATCTCATCTTTCATATTTCCCGAACAATTCTTATTCACAATTTATTCATTCTAACATGGACATCATGAACTATTATTCTTACCTTTTATGAGCCCCAACTCATCATAAACATACTATCTGTACTATCAAACTCCGCTCGGTTGGACTGCACATCTGTCTGACAAAACATTTTACATCTGGGTCGGGAGTCGTCACACTATCACAGTTTAATATGGCATGTATAGCTAGACTCTTACGCATGCTAGATAGCCCGAGAACCGACTAAACTCTTGGTCTGATACCAACAAATGTAACACCCCTTACCTGAGACCGTTGCCAGAATCCAGCATGAAGCGTTACCTAACTTATCTTCCTAATTTAGAGCATAAAAAATTTCTTTTAAAATTAATTCACTCACGTTCAACCAATATGTCCCTAAAAAGGATCCTCAAGACCCTAAAACATGCAATGAAAATGGTTCGGGTCCAAACTAGGAACATTAAATATTTTCCAAATACTTAAACAAATTTAAATAATTAATTTCACTGTTCACAATAAAACTGTCCAACTGCGCAGCAGTCACTAAACTAATTATAACTCGAGTTACAAAACTCAAAATTTAAATCCGTAAATTTTTCCTAAAACTAGACTCACATAACTTATTACCAGAAAAATTTTAGAATTTTTTGATCTAGCCAATTAATACAGTTTATTCATTAAAGTTTACCCTGTTTCTTTACTCGACAGTTCTGACCCCTCTTCACTAAAAATTAATTATCTCATTGTACAGATTTCATATGGTGCTTCCGCTTGTTTCTACTAAAAATATACTCACCAAGGAATCAAGAAATATAAATTATAACTCATAATTATTTCTGTACAATGTTTAATTATTTTCCAAATTCATAACAGGGGACTTTAGAAACCATTCTGACCCAGTCAGACTAAAATTCAAATATCTCATAATATAAAATCCTTTTGCCTGTACTATTTCTTTCATATGAAATTAGACTCAATAATATTTAATTATGTATCTCATTCACTCCGTAATTCCATTTATACTAATTTTGGTGATTTTTCAAAATCACATCATTGCTATAGTCCAAAAATTGTACCATTGCAAATTTTTACTCTTTTATTATTTCTTTGTATTAACTATCATTTAGGCATACATAACATCAAACATACTCCTAATTAGTCATTTCAATAGCTAATTGTTATTGAATATTTTCATGTCATGCCATAACTTAAAACGTTTGTCAATGAAATTACATAAAGACATACACACAAAATGACTAAGTCCCTATACATGCCATAACTTAAAACGTTTGTCAATGAAAATACCCAATTGGTAACTTGATAGTTGATAGTGTGAAGCGATATCCCATGACCTCCAACCTGAGCTTGTTTGATAAGACTCTGAAACAAAGGAAAGGAAATAGGTAAGCTTATAAAGCTTCGTAAGTTCACATGTAAAATAACAATCATCAGTAATGAATTTAGATTATTACTAAGTTTTCATAATTTGCATAAATAACGTTAAGTTCATACTTTCCCATCTTACTTATCGGTAACCTTACCAAAAGCTTAAATAAAAAAAGTAAAGCACCTCACTTAATAGCTTGCTTACGTACCTACAACATTTCATTTAACATATTAATACTCTTTCATAATATAGGCATATTGTAAATCATGTCACAAAGCATCATAAGTATAATAGAAAACTTATCACTTACTTAATACTTGAATATACTCATTAAAATACTTTTAATATTATCAACTTATAACCTCAATATTATTAAGCCTTATGTACATACCTGTACTCTTTCCTCATGATCTTACCTTGTCATCTCTCTGAATTATTCTTTGGATTACTCAAGTACCTTTCCTTTTGAAACTTACCATTTTCATGACTTGACATGGTCTTATGTGGTATCCTTGCCTTATGAACTCATCAATGCCATGCCTAGGAATGGTTTTACATGGGATGTTTCCTGTACTCCCAATGTCATATCCTAGAAATGGTCTTACATGGGAGTTCTCATATCGATGCCCATGTCATGTCCCAGACATGGTCTTACAGGGGACCTCTCATCTCGGTTCCAACACCATGTGCCAGACATGGTCTTACAGGAGACCTCTCATCTCAGTGCCAATGACATGTCCCAGACATGGTCTTACATGGGACCTCTCATCTCGGTGCCAATGCCATGTCCCAAACATGGTCTTACATGGGACCTCTCATCTCGTGTTGACATGGATGAACCAAGGTACTTTTCCGTCAATTATTTCTTAATTGCCATGTTATAAACATGGACTTTTCCGTCAATTCTTCCTTCATTGCCATGTTATAAACATGGACCTTGAGATATCAATGCCTTGACAAATCATAGCTGAAACATACTTGCTCAAATTCTCAAGGTCAGTCACATAACTCAATAATAATAGCAACAATTGCATAATAATAAAATGCTACTCAACTTACGTACTTACATTCTCAATCTCATCATATCTGCAATTTATCTTACTCTCCGCAAATTATGCTATTCAATACTTTCTTGATTTTATACAAAGCAACTATGGTCTTATATGTAAACTTATTTGAATTCTCATTTTTAATGTCGAATCATTATCGAACATTTCTCAACTATTATCATTATATTCAAAAAGTAATACTAAAGTATTTATAACTAATATATTAATTTAGCATTCAAACATGCTTAATTAAATGCATATTAAACACATGAACTTACCTCGATACCAAAACAACCATTTGATCAACTTTCCCGATTTTCGGTTTTTCTTCCATTCTAGCTTCAAATCTCGTTTTTCAAGATCTAAAACATCATATGTCACTTATTTAATCAATTTACTAATCATTTCAGACCTAAAACATATTTTGACAAAATTTATATTTTTCCCCTAAACTTTTGCATAATTATGATTTTCCCATGGGCTCAGAAATTAAACTTTATTCCCTTTCTTATGTTTTATGACATGCTGAAAATTTTTCCCTTCTATGGAAACATCAAATTCTTGCTCTAACATGCACTTATGAACAATAATAATTTTTACTGATTATGTCGTTTCACTCGTTTTCCCTGAAAATCGCTTAGCAAAAATTGTTTCATAATTCTAAGCTTTATAATCTATCATGAAACATCAAAATACACACTTTTCATCTATGGGTAATTTTCCAAATATAAACCCTAGCTCGAATTAATGGTAGAATTAGCTTAAGCGAGTTATCAAGATTCTAAAAATGTAAAGAACATGAAAAACGGGGCTAGAACGGACTTACTATGAAGCTTGGAAGATGAACAAACCTTTGCCATGGTGTTCCCTTGCTACATTCAGCCATGGAGAAAAGAAATGAAGAAGATGATAGCTTATTTCATGTTATTTTGTCTTTATTCATTAATTAAGGCATTTTACCAAAATGCCCTTAAATACCTTACTTAGTAACCATGTCTATTTTTGTCCATCAAACTTTAATGATCTAATTACTATTTAAGGACCTCTACCTTAAACCCCCATTTAAATTAAGTACTTTATGAACTAGAACACATATTTTGCAACTTTTGCAAATAAGCCCTAATAGACAAATTAAACATGCAATCTATAAAATTTCTTATCGGTAGTCTAACACATGGATCCAATCAATTGGTAAATCATGATAATTCATCGTAATAAACTTTTCTATTTCGAATTTGTGGTTTCACAACCACTGTTTCATTTAAGCCCTATTTCGGGATGTTACATCTTGCGCTAACCTTGGATACCATATTTACACGTTAGAATAGATATAATAATCCACGTTATTTCGAACACTTGTGTGTTCCCATAAGTTTAGGGCTCTTTGCCATGGTTAACAAATAACATTCCCTACCGATGGTAGCACTCATATTGCTAGGCTGGTTAGAAACTAACAGGCTTTATCAAAGACCCAACATACACGCGAATCTAGTTAGCAACTAGCATGCCTACCAGTGGTCTATTACATCTGCCAATCTAGTTAGCAACTAACATCCTTTACCAGTGACTCATCCTATCCGGATTCTGAGTTTGCACACCAAGGAAATCGTGTTTGTTTCCTATCACTTACATACACATGCAATTGATTAAATGCAATAGCTTACCATATTTCATGAGGACGATTTCACTTAAACTCATAAACTATAACTAGGACGACTAGAACTTAACAGTATACAAAGACTCGAGGGAAACTTACAGACGACTAACACAAACTGGATACTCACAAAAGATCTCAAAGTGGCTAGTTACACCACATGTCTTTCGTTACACTCAACGATTTTTACTTGTTATTCAGACACGCGTTGGTTCTTCTCTGACGAAGAACTCTTTCTTAATCGGGGTAGAAGAATAAAAACAATAAAGAAGAAAGAAAAGAAGAACCCCTACCACAACAGTCACACATTATTTATAGCCCACACAGCTCTCACAGTAACCCTATAGATAGCCAGCAATTGGACATGATTCAGAATCTCTTAGTGGCTGACACATCAATCTATATACAGTCATTTCTACCAAACACCACTAATCAGAGTGGTACACTTTGCTTGTACTTATAAGTAACCAACTAAACAAGTTGTTCAATTACCTAAACACATCAAGCTATCATTTACAGTACTCTAGTTCAAATCCAACAAGGTTTTAACAAGAAACTAATTAAAACTAAATAGTATACTCATGTCTCACAAGCAAGCATGGTAAATTGTTCCACAGTTACAACCTTACCCATCGCGCTCTCAAGAAAAACTATCGAGTCCAACAATCTGCTTCTAGTGGACTCTACATACCAAGTGAAATAGACCATTTGGTGAATACTAACAGAAGGGTCCGCCAGCGTAAAGCTCACTAAGAGAATCCACTGATTGGCGGGTTCTCCACATCAACCACGCCATGATGTATAGATTAGTAACCTACATTTTGCCAAAAGACAAACCTTCCACCATATCTTTACAGACTTATCGGGATAGCCAAAAAATGCGTCAATCATAGCGCAACAATCAACACTAACTTAACCTAGCGGATAAGGCGTAAATCAGCCTTCTTTGGCTTATACTTAGCCAAGAATCCACCCACACAAACCACCAACTGGGACTATGTTGGGCGGGGTGTTATATGTTGTTATATCAAAAGTTTGAAACATCAAAGCTATCATAGTCTAATTCAATGCGTTGTCCTCCACTTCCTCAAAGAATCTCATAAGTGTAAGGATATGTTCTTTGATTGGAGTTTAAGGCTTCTACATAGAGTTCATCAAGTTGGGAATTGCAGATTGACAATCCAAAATAGTTTGACCTCCGAACATGTCTTTCAAATCGTTCATGATCTCTTTAGTTGTGTTGTAGCCATCATGTTGCTTTTTCAAAGTGATGTTAACACTTGCAATGATATAGTAAAGAGTTATTTTATTAGAATGTTTCGAATGAGCTTTTGCTTCAATTGAGATCCAGGGTGGCATGCTTCATCAAGCACAAATTTGTGTTTCTCGCAGCTTAGTACAATGTGTAAGTTCAATTTCTATTACTTATAATTGGTTCCCTTCAATTTGTTTATAGTAAAAATATTAATGAAAGGAGATGATACCATTTCGAATTGAAAAATAAAATTACCAAAGATTAATTATCTTTATATTAAGTAAATATGTCATCTAGTTTAGCAACATAAAAATACATTTAAATGATACATTCTTCTTACATTAAAATCTTTAAAACATATATAATTTATTGTAACAATAACTTTCACCGTAGGACAATCAAAATCAACTAGTAATCACTGTGGAGTTTATTATATCCCTTGAAAAAAACTTTAATTTAATGTTTTAATTTTTAAAAGTAATTATACCATTTAGCCAAGACGGCGAAACTTACTACTGCTCCTCTTGCTACACTACCCTACTTATAATGGCAGTGGTTGACACACCACCTGAGCATCGATAACTACCTTAACCTTTCTTTAATTTCATGTGATGCATGCTGTCATGCACATGATTTGCCTCTCGCATGAATATTTAGACAACTAAAAATATTGCAAAATACGATGGTTTTGTCATAGGGATTGATAACATTCATTGAAGTCTTAACATCAATAATTAATGAAGTCAAAATGGATCTTTTTTTCCTTTTTCAGTTTTGCAAAACTTTTTCCATGCTTACTCCTCCATTAAGTTCGCAATTGCACATGCCTTTCTAGCATTATGCGATAAGGTTGACTCTCTTCAATACTTTTTCAATTATTACTTAAGACAACAATTCTCACCATTCAAATCTACACCACTCATTCATGAATTATAGGTAAATAGTAATTAACTTGCTTTTAATAGTATTTTTGGATATACAACTACTCAAAACAATTACAATTTTGAGAAGGGATTGAGTTGTTTTTGGGTTATCAACACCAAATTGATTAACCATTTGTTTTTGGGTTGTTGACGATGGCGTTATTGTTTTAGTATACTCTAAAGTAGTTTAATGTCTCATATCAATATGGATTAATGGTGTGAGTATAAATTTTTAGAATGCTAAATTAAATGACACCCTATGCCAAAAAACTTTTTCACTTCTTGAATCAGAATGATAAAATGATAAAAGTAATTACTATTTTTTAAATAAATGGTAAGTTTACTTAGAGGTAGCTTTTGAAATATTTTTTTAAAGGTTTAAAAGTAAAAATAAAAACCCTTGTGAAAAAAAAATCAATAAAGCTCATTGACTTAATTTGTATCCACTTGAGCCCTTGTTGTTAGTCCCAAAAAAAAAACAATTAAGGTCCTTCGCTAACAATTTTCGTCTTTAACCTCGTTGATTGTTAAAACCAACTGACGGACCAATCAAATAGCGACACATGGTAACCCCAAATTCAATCTTTCATTTTTCTAATAAAATTTTTATATAAAATTATAAAAATTCATTACAACTTATAAAAATTCTAATAATTAAAAATTATTTAAAAATTATTGAAAATATTGAAAATTTTATTTTATTATTTTCTCATTTTAGAAATTAAGCCCCTAAAATCAAAATAAACACATGGTCTCAAACTAATAGTTGGATAATTGGAATAGTCATCACATCGTTGGGGTCTTTTCATGTTGAATTAATTGTTCTTGACCTTCCACGAATAAAACGAAAATTGCAGTGCCCTCTAATTTTATTGATAATGTATCATTTTTATTTTTGAATTTCTTATCTCTAATTTTTGAAGTATAGTATAGTAGTTTGAACCTTGAAAAGTTGAAAACTATGTGCTAAGTACTACATGTTATAATGTTTTTAGTACTATTTGATACTATAAAACTAAAATTTCGCTATCCAACAATTTGTTTAATAACACATGTTATATTGATTTTAAGGGTTTAATTTTCAAAAAGTGGAACCAATAAAAGACTTTTTTATAAAAAATAATTTAAATATTTTTATTTTTTGTTATAAGTTTTGATAATATTTATATTTTTTATGATTTTTTCCTAATTTTTCTATTTTTTATAAGTTTATATAATTTTTAAATATTTTAGGATTTTTAGGATTTTTTATAAGCTTTATTTATTCATTTTTATATATTTTTATAATTTTTTATAATTGTACTAAATTTTATAAGTTAATTTAACATTTTTAATTTTTTTATGATTTTCTATAATAGTTTATGGTTTTTTATTAGAAAAATAAAATATTAAATTAGAAGTTGTCACATAGCGCATTTTGATTGATCAAACAGTTGATTTTAATGATCATCGTAATCAAAAACAAAAATCGTTAACGGAAAAGGGGTCTAATTGATTTTTTTTACTTTTTCTTAAGGGCTTTTTTTTAAAGAAATATTATATAAAACATTTAAAAGTAAAAAAACCCTTATAATACAATCTAGTGATTTATGTATATCAAAAAAATTGTTAAGCTTCTCAACTGAATTTATATCAGTTTGACTTGTAATTCCAAACTTACTCGAGGTATAGGATAGAGTCTAAAGTAGCTTAACGTCTAGGATCAATGTGAAATAATGACGTGCAGACCTTACTTCGTATTAAGTTATATATTAGGTTGTACACGTTTAAGAATGTAACTTTTCATATTTATTACATTATTTTTTATGCTTATTAAACGTAGTGTATTCTACGTATATTTTCGTAATCACTGTATCACATATATAGTAATAAGTAAGGAACATTTTGTTAAAATTTTCATACATAATACGTATATTTGCGTATATTATCGTAACTAGTCACTACTTGTTTTCTTTCTTTCTTTTTCTAATAATTAATCACTATTGTTGCTGGTAAATGCTTCGGGGATCTTAAATTTCATACATTAATTGGTTGTGAAAAGCCGTGCGATAAATTATTCTTTGCAGAATCCATATGGCGCAAACGAAGGATTTGGGAACTTGGATCTGATCCCGACGCCTCCAATTAATGCAAAATTTGAGAACAAAATGCCGCAAGACCCGAATCATTCAATATGTTTCAGCATGTGACCGTCTTCAGAGTCCCCGAAGTAAACTATTACTATATTTTCTCTACACATGAACAAGCCCGCGCATATACCCCTTATAAAATATTACTCTCGTTCCCCCTCTTTGAGTAACCCATTTTCGTAGCGCCTCTTTCATCTCTCAAATCAAAGCAATGGCTACTAAGTTGTTCTTGTTGCTTGCTATCTGTGTCCTCCCCGTGCTCGTTAATGCAAACAATAAAGCTTTCCAAATCGTTGGCAGAGTTTACTGTGATGCCTGCCGTGCTGGTTTTGAAACATCTAAATGCTCTTACATCCACGGTATCATCATTAAATTAATTATCTTTCACCATCGATTATGTTTTTTTCTTCAATCTTTGTCTCACATCATAGCTTTCTTGGGTCTTTTTATTTTGTTTTCAGGTGCAAGGGTCGAAATCAAGTGCTTTGATAGGCCTACATTGAAGCTGAAATACAGCATCGGGGCAGAAACGGACGAAACTGGAACATATAACATTGTGGTTGAAGATGACCACGAAGACCAAATTTGCTACGCAACACTTGTTAGCAGCCCCATTCCCAGCTGCAGAATTGTGGACCCTAGACGTAATAAGGCCACTGCTATTCTGACCCGCAGCAATGGTGCCATTTCCAACCTTCACTATACAAATGCAATGGGATTCCTCCAGGATACGGTGGCGGATGGTTGCCAAGAACTGCTCCTCAAGTTGCTGCAGGATGATGAATAAATAATTTACATGATCTTCACGATTTAGCTTCTTTTATTTTTCCTTGACTTTAGGACGCAATTCATAATGATGATGCTGTTGATCGATCTATGTTCACCTGCCATTTTCTTGATGATCGGTTTTATATAATCTCATTGTGCTCATTAATAAAGAAAACTATTTTAGATTATTTCCTCTCTGGAAGGTTGTAAGGATAAATATTAAAATTATATATTAATTTTGATTCAATATGTAATTTGATATATAAATTTTGATATTATATAATTATATTTATAAAATTTTGATTGTGGTTTAATATATATGTTAAAAAATTATTTTTATTGAATTATATATATTTAAATAAATACATCAATTTATATTTATATTGAATAAATATAATTATTTAGATATACAATATATAAACATAAAATAATATTGTATCGATAATGATATTATTGGATAAACACTATATGTTAATTATTTAAGTAATGAAAAATAGCAGTATAGCTGTCATTATTTAGCGGTAGAGTTACCGCCACCGCTATAAGAAGAAAAACCGCTGTGAATTTAAATCACTATAGTAGTGACTGCAATAATTGGTATAGCGGTTAGTATAGCGGTTAATAGCTAAAGTAGTGGCTCATGATTCTCGTTTTCAAAATATTTTTAAATGAAAAGAAACGAAAACAAATGAAGAAGAGAGAGGGAACGCTACTGTTGGAGAGAGAGTGCTGTTGACGAGATGGAGAGAAGATGGAACAATGAAGATAAAAGCAAAGTAAAAACAAAAAAAAAAACAAAACTAATGTTTTAAGCTTTGACCTTCTAGGCACACAATAGAAAAAAATTGTAATGAAAGAAAGGGTTATAGAAATGATTAAGAAAAAGTACTATAATGCAATGAGTAAATTATTCAGGTTGGTGATTTAATTTTTACAGATTTTCATTTTAGGTAACTAAAATATGTTTGTAAAATAAATACTCTCCTAATATAATTTGAATATTTTGATCACTCCCATTAAAATGAGATATAACAATTATATGTTAATTTATCACTAAAATTTTAATTTTCCACCTAATTATGTAATTTCCAGTTCATTATCATACATACGCCACTACACCAAAACAGGTTTTTAGCGGTGTTTTTTTAGGTCTTTAGCGGCGCTTTTTAGCGCCACTAAAGGTGTTTGCGGCGCTTCTACAAGCGCCTCAAAAAATGCCGCTAATGACAACGTCGCTAACGTTTGCAGCGTTTACGAAAATAGACGCCGCTAAAGGTCATGTTCTTTAGCGGCGCTTAAAAAAAAGCCGCTAAAGATCATGTTCTTTAGCGGCGCTTAAAATAAAGACGCCGCTAAAGATCATGTTCTTTAGTGGCACTAGAAGAAAAACGCCGCTAAAGATCATGTTCTTTAGTGGCGCTTAAAATAAAGACGCCGCTAAAGATCATGTTCTTTAGCGGCGCTAGAAGAAAAACGCCGCTAAAGATCATGTTCTTTAGCGGCGCTAGAAGAAAAACGCCGCTAAAGAACATGATCTTTAGCGACGCTTTCTTCACGAATGCCGCTAAAAGAAATGTTCTTTAGTGGCGCTTTCTTCACAAACACCATTATAGAACACGCCTTTTAGCGACGCTTTTATAAAAAACGCCATTAATTTTGAGATTTTTGTAAAATAAAATTTTCCATTTTTTCAGCCCTCCTGTAGCAACAAATCAAAAGCAGCCAGATCTAAACCAGCCAAAAGTAATAAATTTATATAATATTTCAAATTAAACGAATAAAATAATATTAATATCAATAAATAAAAGTGAATTCATATTATTTTTAAAAAAATGTTAAAAGTTAAAATGATAAAAATATTTATGCAATACACTATGACGGCGGAAGTTGCGACTGCTGAAACATCTTCATCATACTCTGAAGCTGCTATTGGAGTTCGTCGTACTTTCTGCTCTGCTCTGCTTCTCTCGATGCCGCATCTGCTTTAAGTTGTAGCTGGAGTTCTTCATATTTCTTTTGAACCTCTGCTTCTCTCGCTGCAGCCTCTGCTTCTCTCGCTGTCGCCGCTGCTTTAAGTTGTAGCTGAAGTTCTTCATATTTCCTTTGAACCTCAACTGTGGTCGCTTGCATCTGAGTCATCTGGTCTTTTAACCTCTGAACTTCAGCTTGAGCCTGACTCCCCAAAGCCATGTATTGCTGGGAGCTGGATCCAAAATATTGGGTTGGGCTAACAAAAGATCCTTGAAATCGAACCCGACCATACCTTTCAGGACCCAAAACTTCAGTAATAATCTGGTTATCAATGTCTTCAGGATGAACAAAACTATCACTAGAAACAATCGCTTCGTACTCCGGCTTTTTATCCTTTAGTTTTTCCTAATAAATAAATCACATAGTTAGGAACGCAATATAGATTAAAAAAACAAATGCAACATAACAATAGTCGCATTACAAGCAATGAATTAAACCATTAGAAAATAAACACTATAAATAACTAAAACAAGTCAAATCGTATTAAGTAAACGTACCATAATTTCACCAGCTTCAGGAGTCATAGCAGATCCATCTTTCTTCCTATGTGTAATTTCAAAAAGTTGAAGGCGTCCAACTTTTTGACCGGACGATAGTTCCTACAATATAGTAGTAAAAATATTATTTAATGGAAAGTTATACATATTTGACAATATTAAAAAATTAAAAATACATCCGCCTCAACTACACATGCAAAACTTCTCGACCCGGCTGTGTGAGTGAATTTTTGTTTCTGCTTGCTGCTTTTTCCAACTCGTTCACGATCCTACGTTATCAAATTTTTAGTACGTAAATAGTAAATACTATAAACCAAAATAATTACAATAGTTTGGAAGTACGTCATACCTCGCCTTTCTTCGAATGCCAAAATCTAACCGCATCTTCCCATTGGTACCTCAGCATACCCGGCGGGACATTTTGCAATTTCTCATCGAGGTTTGTTTTTGTCTTATAATAATATTTTTTTCAAAGCACTTTTATGCTCTCTCCATCTTTTTCCCAATGCCTTCTTTACATAAGCATCCGAGACCTCTAAAGCAAACCTCGCCTACAAAAAACACAAGTTAATAAAGTAAATATAAATGAAACTATTTCCCAAGTATTACAGATGACATTAACATTTTGATACCTTAATATTATCGAGGGCTTGGTTTTTGTTGCTATCGGGCATTTGATGCCATGACTCGTAGTTGATAGGCAACATATTCGCATTTCGTGCTAAAATGCCCATGTATCCTGCTAAAAGTCGAGCTTTTGATCCAACAGGCTGACCAAAACTGTTTCTGCATACCTTGACACCCTCGACTAGATCTAAATCGTATAAATCTCTAAGTAGCGTACGTCCTCGACCTCTACGCGTCCCACCATTTTCAGCTGCAAATGGTATATTATAATATAAGAATTTGAAAAATAAATCAATTATAAGTCAACACGCATGTAAATTAAATGTAAAATTACTTTGAACTTCTGTAGGATCCTTAGGTGTAATCAGAACATTCGAAGATCCAATTACTGTCTGTTGTTCTGTACTATTTGTTTCTGTCGAGTTTGGATCATTTTGAACAATGCTTCCCCTTGGAATTTTTCTTCTAGGCATTTTATCTGCAATACACATAAAATAGTTGAAAACTTAATAACTAATTACAACAATAACAACACATATAAAATAGTTTGTACTCCATTCCGATAACTGTTGCTTACCCTTGACAAATTCATCCAAGACCGGTCCATTTCTTAATTCTTTAAGTCTGATGTTGGTAAAAAATTGCACGAGTTTAGGATTTAGGGATAAGTATAACTAAGCTATGAAAGTTATTATGTAAGTTAATATTTTTCTCAATGTAAGTTATGTATTATGTAAGTTATATAAGTTATGTAGGTTATGTATTATGTAAGTTATATAAGCTATGTAAGTTATTATGTAAGTTAAGATATAATATATGTTGATTATGTATTTAGTAAATTATGTAAGTTATATAAGTTATGTAAGTTATATAAGCTATGTAAATTATTATGTAAGTTATGTATTAAGTAAATTATATAAGTTATGCATATATTATAAAAGATATGTAAGTTATGTAAGTTATATAAGCTATGTAAGTTATTATGTAAGTTATGTATTATGTAAGTTATGTATTTATTTAAGTTATGTATTATGTAAGTTATGTAATGTGTCAATATTAAAAACATTAATAAATAAATTTTAAATATATACATATATTAAAACTATATATAAACATTAATAAGTTATGTAATGTGAGTTATGATATAATATGTACCATTTATTAAGTTATGTATGTATGTGACTTTTGTAAGTTATGTGAGTTATGTAAATTATGTATTAAATTAAGCTCAGCTTTGTCATTACATAACAATGCTCAAAATACTCATATTTTACAATGAACCACTAGCAATGGCTACTGCTATCAACAAACAAGGCTCATCTTTTTTTTAAAACTAGCTCTTCTTTTTTTCTTAACCATTTGCCTAAAGGTTCATGTTTTTTTAAAAACCACATCCCCTCAATTTGCAACTTTTATCATAAAGAAAAGCTCAAATTTATCATAAAATGATGCTCAAATTATACAAGTTATGAAAAACGATATTCCATAATGTAAGAACAAAAAGAAGAAAATGATATTATACCTGATAACTTGTTATTAGAATCTAACCGCAGCTTCGAGAGTGGTCAAGTTTTCAATATTTGATGGGCTTTCACCTAAAAATATAAATAAATTGGTCAAAATAGCTTCATGTTATAATTATGTTATCTTTGTCTATGTATTTTTTAAAATTTATGTTTAATGTCGATAGCTAACTCAGAAGTAATCATAAGCCATTACCTATAAACTCAGCTTTGTCATTACATAACAATGGTCAAAACACTCATATTTTATAGGTTGGTTAAAACACTCATAAAATAAGTTGGTTAAGAACTATACCTACCTCCATTCCATTGCTATCTGTCCAACCTAATTCTAAGCTTATTCTGGCTAAATTTTAACAACACTGAATTCACATGGCAATTTTAGGTTAAATTCCAATTTTAATCCCTTTGCAGTGTTTAACATTGATATTTAATATTTAGTATAATTATTTGCATTGCTAAAATAAATAATTAACACTGTAAAATACCGATTAAAATACTTTGGTTATGATTTTCATCAAAAGCCATTTAATTACTGCCATGTAAATGCAACTGAAAAAAACCGTTAGAAACTAATGCACAATACATACGGATGCATGACTGAAGAGAACTAGGTACAATATCAACCTTCATGACATTGCCTGATTCTGTATTGTAGAGGAAAAAAATAACTTAAGCCCAAGTAAGGACGGAGATTGTTGCAGCAGAGGCTATCACGAAAACTTACCGATTGTTACGGCAGAGGAGACCGACGGACGGAGACGGTGATGCGCCAGAGGAAACGGCAACGTCGCAAGAGGTCGGGTTTGGGGAAATATGGATTAGGGGAAATTTTGGGGACTTGGGGGAGAATGGGATTTTGGGGGATAAGTCACGATAGTTGGGGTTTAAGTTTTGGAAAAATGTATGGGGCAGAGGAGACCAACGGACGGAGACGGTGATGCGCCAGAGGAAACGGCAACGTTGCAAGAGGTCGGGTTTGGGGAAATGTGGATTAGAGGAAATTTTAGGGATTTGGGGGAGGATGGAATTTTGAGGGATAAGTCACGTTTAAGTTGGCGTTTAAGTTTCGATATAATGTATGGGAAAAAAACGACGACATTTTCTTATGAAAATGAAATCATTTGTGGCGCTTATAAATAAGCGCCACTAATATCAGTACAAACGCAGCCGTTTAACACACATTAAACTAAAACTTGTGACGCTTAGAGTAAAAACGCCACTAATAACATGGACAAAACGGTGCCGTTTCCACAACTCGAAATAAATATTTGCGGCGTTTTTTAAATGCGCCACTAAAAGAAAACAAAAAAATGTCACCGTCTTTGTTACACTTAAAGGAAATTTGCGGCGCTTCTTCGTAAAACGCCGGTAATACATCACCTTTAGCAGCATTTTTAAAATGCGCCACTAAAAGAAAACATAAAAACGGCACCGTCTCTGTTACACTTAAAGGAAATTTGTGGCATTTCTTCATAAAACGCCGGTAATACATCACCTTTAGCGGCGTTTTTAAAATGCGCCACTAAAAGAAAACAAAAAACGGCACTGTCTCTATTACACTTAAAGGAAATTTGCGGCGTTTCTTCATTAAACGCCGGTAATACATCACCTTTAGCGGCATTTTTAAAAGGCGCCACTAAAAGAAAACAAAAAACGACACCATCTCTGTTACACTTAAAGGAAATTTGCGGCGTTTCTTCATAAAACGCCGATAATACATCACCTTTAGTGGCGTTTTTAAAATGCGCCACTAAAAGAAAACAAAAAAAGGCACCGTCTCTATTACGCTTAAAGGAAATTTGCAGCGTTTCTTCATAAAATGCTGGTAATACATCACCTTTAGCGGCGTTTTTGCTGAAGCGCCACTAATGCCTTCCTCCAAGATTGAAGTCAAATTGATCCAAAATTAAAACAAAATTTATAAAATGAAATTATTAATTAATAAAAAGGGAGAATAATGCATTTTAAAAAAAAATTCATGTTCTAAAAAAAATTTACATCAATATATTTTTATATTGAATAAATATAAATATTTATGTATGCAATATATAAATGAAAAATAATGTTAATTATATCAATAGTTGTGTTAATATTTTACAAGATTTAGATCAAATTAAAGTTCATATATACAATTGAACATTAAACCGTTGTTCATGTACGCTTATGGGATTTAACCCATTTTGATATATATATTTTTTGAAATAATATTTTATATTTATCTTATTTAGATTTATATTCTAAAAAATCTAACCCTAAACCCTTAAACCCTAAACCCTAAAACCAACAACCAACCCCCAAAATTCGACCACCAATATACCATAAACCTTAAATCATAAATCCTAAACCCCAAACCTAAAACTCTAAAATCTAAATTGTAAACCCCAAACTGTAATCCTAAACCATATTTTTTGGAATTCGTGTGGCCAGTGTTAGTGTAGTACAAGACATATATTTTATATTATTATATTATATAATATGGGTGTAGTACAAAATGGCATGAATCCCAGTAGAATCCAAATGTTCTTCAATTTCCAAACTAAACCCTAAAACCCTTAACTCAAACCTTAAACCCCAAACTCAAAATCTAACAGATAAACAATTAACCCAAATTAATAAATATTATACCATAAACCCTAAACCCTAAACCTTAAACCCTAAACCATAGACATTAAATCTTAAATTTTAAACCCTAAAACCTAAAATAAAATGATGGATTTTGCTCAACATTTTACGACGTTGAAACCCTAACCCCTAAATCCCCTAACCTCTAAAGCATAACCCCTAATCCCTAAATCTCCTAACCCCTAAAGCATAACACCTAACCCATAAACCTTAAATCCCAAACCCTAAATCCATACCTCAGCATACTCCTTAAACTCTAAACCGTATACTATAGTGATAATTAATTCAATATTTTAAAATTAATACTATCTCTTTTACGATTATATAGGAAATTATTTAATATATAAAATAAAAAAATCAGTAATGTATCCAAAAAACTTTAAAATTATTTTAAATAATAGTATTTTAATTTTTCCATTTTTAATGAATATTTTAAATTATTTTAAATCCTTGAGCATTAGAGGCGTTTTCTAAAAAATGCCGCTAAATCCCCGAAAGTACCGAAAACGGTGCCGTTGGGCTTAGTTTTTTTTTGCGGCGCTTTCCCAAAAAACACCGCTAAAAGCCCTGATCATTAGCGGCGCTTTCATAAAAAGGCCACTAAATCCCTGAAAGCTCAGAAAACGGTGCCGTTGGGCTTAGGTTTTTTTGCAGCGCTTTTTAAAAAACGCCGCTTAATCCCCGAAAGCTCAGAAAACGGCACCGTTGGGCTTAGTTTTTTTTGTGGCGCTTTTCCAAGAATGCCGCTAAAGACCTGAGCATTAGCGGCGCTTTCGTACAAACGCCGGTAAATCCCCGAAAGCTCAGAAAAAGGTGCCATTGGGCTTAGGTTTTTTTGCGGTGCTTTCTCAAAAACGCCGCTAAAGCCCTGAACATTAGTGGCGCTTTCTTGAAAGCGCTGCTATATCCTCGAAAGCTGAGAAAACGACGTAGTTGTGCTTAGGTTTTTTACCGGCGCTTTCCAAAAAATGCCGATAAATCCTTGAGCTTTAGCGGCGCTTTCTTAAAAACGCCGCTAAATCCCCGACAGCTCAGGAAACGGCGCCGTTGGGCTTAGGTCTTTTAGCAGCGCTTTCCCAAAAACGCCGCTAAATCCCCAAAAGCTCGGTAAACGGCGTCGTTGGGCTTAGGTTCTTGGCGGCGCTTTTTGGAAAATGCCGCTAATTCTTATTTTCAGCGGCGTTTTCCATAGAGCGCTGCTAATGATCTATCTTTAGTGGCATTTTTTATCTAAACGCAGCAAAAAAAAGCCGCTAAAAGCCTGTTTTGGAGTAGCGCGCCTAAAGAACTATCATTTTAGTCACTATGGTCCTTTAATATAAATGAATACCAACCCTAAAAATTGGGGAAATTTTTCATTGCTTAATCTCCTTGTATATGGTGCACAAGTGACGCAATGGTGAAGAAAAGAAACTAGGAAGGGAAAAATTAAAGAAAGAAAGAAAGAAGTAGAATATTAGTTTTCATAAGAAACAATGAACTCAATGTTATTTATCTTGTCCTGTTATTAGCTTAAATTATTAAACTAAAACTGTCAAGAACGGATGAATAGATTTTTTTATATTTTGTGGATGCTAGAGAATAATGATACAAAAATTGAACACAAGAATTTTGAGTGCTTCGATCCCAATTGCCTACTGCACTACCTTAACTTTTCACTACTAAGGATTTTCCCAAATTTACTAATTTGACAATCTTTAAGGACAATGTTTAACCTTACAAACTCCATTAAGGTTTCTACCCTAACCTTAAGACGCAAACCCTCTCAAAGAGATACAAATAAGCAAACAAGGAAATAACTCTTACAATATCAGAATATTTGCAAATTAAGCTCAATTACAAAGAGAAACATTTGAGCTGAATAAAAATAATGAAAGTTCTCAAGTATTTAAAGAAAATTGTTGAGAATTGTAAGCACAATGTTGTTTTTTTATTTATCTTTAAGCTTGATAATCCCTTTTGTTGAGGTAGGACCTTTGAAAGCTGGTATTTATACCCCATAATTGATTTCCAATCGTAGTGGTTGTTGGAGACACGAATAGAGCTGTTGGGGATGAAATAACTATTGGAAAATCGAGTTTGAAAAACATAGGGGAAAATAAATTTAGGGAAAAACTAGATTTTTAATTTTGTTTTTCAAAAATAAGAACTTGGTTGTGATACCTAAAGTAATAAACACTTAATCAAATTTGTACCCTTTCGATTCGTTTAAGATGAATGCTTTGATCGAGTAGTCTTCTTTGTTATCTTCAAGCTCACGTTTGCCGAGTGTGGGCTCACTTCGAATTAGAAAAATTTTTACAAAAATTACCAGTGGGGTAATTTCACAATTTCTCTAAAATTTTGAGCCAAGTTGTAAATACGAAAAATATCTCTAGAAATTTTTTGAAATAATCTCTTTAGAGAATTCTCTCTACAACTTTCTCTTGAATTCAAGTGTATGAAAAATAATGATCCAATACTCTCTTTATATAGGAAAAGTTTAGAGAGTTCAACTATGATTAAACTTAATCACTTTAATATTAAATTAATATAATACTTATCAAGATAAATATTAGATTAAATTTCACATTAAATCTTATTAAATTAATAGAATATTTATGTATAAGATAAACATTAAATTAAATTAAATATTAATCTATTAAAATAAAATTATTTTTTGAATAGTTACTTTGAAATCAAATTCTCTAGTAGAGTCATAGTAGGAGTGCAATTCTTCCGTTGCTCAACCACTGAAGACCCACCGCCGTCGGCCATATGCCGGCCACGGGAGTGCCACCGCCACAGCTGCCAGTTGTGATCTCCCAAACCCGGCCTAGACGTTTATGGCTAGATTGAGAAGGCTACATTAGTCATCGAAATGGCTAATCTAACTTATGTTACTTTTGAAGACCTTCAATAAACTCATTTTAGAGAAAACTCGTAGTTGTACTATTGGGTTTGTAAAAAAAAACATTCATTTATTAAGTCATCTGTACTTAAGATTCATTTTATTATTGACAATGTTATTTTAGAAAAATCGTTTGTTCATCGCTTTAGTTTGTAAAAATTTGATGTTAGCTAACGCAACAGAAAAACCATTATTTATGTCATTTTGGAAATCTAGTTGCCTTATTGATTTGTTTTTTCAAAAACGGTTTCTTTGCAATGAACATAAATTATGGAACAATGTCAAATTTTACTTAAACCAGATATCATGTGTTTTCTGGTTATTATGATTGAGTAATCCATGCATGCAAAAATCCCCAAATAAAAAGTTACCAAGCCACAAACCAGAAATAATTTAAAATTACAAACCCAAAACCAATATAGACTTAATAATATATATTAAAAATAGTCCGATGTCCAAGGTGATTCTCCAAATGCCGAGTCCAGTCCTAGTTTTGAGGTTTACCTGAAAAGTTAAACACTATGGGGGTGAGCTTATGAAAGCTCAGTGTGAGTCGAGCAGTTATTTAAATGAACATAAATATCAAATATAGTGAAACATATTAGCATTAACAGACAAACACAGAACCATCATTGAAATTTCATACAATTACATAGTCATTATCAAATCGATGTCAAACGATGTGTGAGCATAGGTCATCATTCATTCGAGTAACAATCATTAATTTCGATACCATTCAATACCATACAATAAAATGTGTATCATAAATCAATAACATTCGAGTATGTCGTGAGCATGATGCAATACAAAAAAAAAGATCCTATCTAAAACACCTGCTACACACCACGAGTTTCCCAGAACCCGTTTGCCAAACTCTAACTTTTGCGAGCAAAGCTTGATGTGGTAGAAACCACTATATAACATAAATGCAAAAAAAAATCTGCTGAATAATGCGATAAAATCACCCATCCCCTCAATACTCCAAGCGCAACGCACTTACTATGTATAAATGTGGACTTAATATGCCGCCATACTCCACGAAACTCTTCCGTCAACCACAAAAATAACCAGCCCCAATGCACATGCATACATAGCCATAAATCAATACTTTCATATTTTATTGGCATTTTCAACATATGCCCTCAATTATCAAATACTTTCCTTTATGTGCATGTATAACAATCTTTCGAACATAACATAACAAATCACTTGTACGAATATATCATGCATAATCCTTATCTTCATTCATAAACATAGTATACATACAACAAATCATACATAAAATTCACCAAACATTCATGAGAACGTCAATCATTCAGTCAAACTAGCAATATTACTACCATGTCAAATAGTTAGGGCTCGAAACATACCTGATTCGACCACTTACAAATTAATTACTTAACTAATTAAGCACGATCAACAAACTAAATCACCAATTAAATCATAATAATTATCATTACCAATTAAGTTATTGAGTTTATGACCCACAACTTATTTACGCTCCTTCGCAGCACACTAACGAATCTTGCGATTTCTTTAATAAACATTAAAACAAACCTAAATTAAATTAAATCATTGTAGAACTTAATTAATACACCTCTTAAACAGCCCCTAAACACAAAATTATGGGTTCAATCCATTCTTCGAAACTACATCAATTTTCCGAATCCAAACTAGTTAGATTTCTTACACTGTTTTGATGCGAATTGTACTCATGAACGTCTTTCAGCTTTACTGTTGATTTAGAGCATTCGGATCAGCACCTAACACATTTGAATACTGGAAAACCAGTAGCTATTCTTGATTAAAATCATTCATTTAATCAATCCATAACCTTTTTCCCAAAATTTATGTCGAAACAACAAACTAGTTTACGATTACCCACACTTACGCTTCCCAAATTGTCAGGTCCGAATTGTCTATTGATCAAAAAATATTTTCCCTAATTAACATGTGATTAAATGATATTTCGGACGGGTTCAAGAACCCAAAATCATGCTGGAAAAATATGGTAAATAAATAAAAAAAAGTATAGCCCATTTTATTGCCTATAGGCATACACACCACCTCCCGCGGTGGCCAATTTTGGGGCTAATCTAAAACCACTTTTGGAATTGATTAAAAAGCTGGAAAATTATCCATTAAATCTTTAAACATCCCCCAAATTCCAAATTTGGGAATTTAGGTTCTTAACTTAAAAGATTCATCAAGAAATTGAAAGAAAACAAGAACTTACACAAGTTAGGTGAAAGGGCAGCAATGGAGTTCTTTTGGGGCATCAATGGAGACAGATCTTGAGTGCTAAAATTTTAGATTTAAGGCTAGAAATTTTATGATAAAATGACAGAAAGAATAGGAAAATAATGGTACAATAACCCATTGGAAAAAGAAGAGAAATTGATGGTAAATCTTGGTAGCTTGGGCGGCAGCACACAAAGGAAGAAAAAAAGAAAATTGAAGAGAAAAGAGGAGAGGAAGAGGGTGAACGGCTAGGGTAGGGAAAAATATGATTAAAGGCTGACTAAACTTGTTAAAAATAATATTTATACCTAGGTTTACAAGGGTATGGATGACACACACAAAAAAAGACAAGGGATTTTGCAAAATTTAATTATTTTGCAAGAGAAAAGATTCGGATGAAGGGATTTGAACTTTAATTTCAAGGAACGTTTCACTAACACTTAGCAAACAAACCA
This sequence comes from Gossypium hirsutum, assembly GCF_007990345.1. NCBI lineage: Eukaryota > Viridiplantae > Streptophyta > Magnoliopsida > Malvales > Malvaceae > Gossypium > Gossypium hirsutum. The sequence goes on along the minus strand of NC_053448.1, from coordinate 35,964,036 downwards.
ATACCTCAATTATTTCCTAAAAGCGCATAGATAATCTCAACAATTAGGACATGACCACTCTTTCCCTTTATTCACAAACCCGATTCTACTAAACCCTAATTTTTGGGATGTTACACTGGCACCTTAAACTGGTTTAGTTTTTGCCGGTTTGGTCAGAGCTAGTGATGGCCTAGTTGATCCAATTTAGCCACCGGTTGGACCGTCAACTTGATTTCATATACCATACCTAGTTCGATCAATTTTTGGATCTTAGTCTCGGTTTTGGGCTCTCGAGCCCTATTTACGATTTCAGGTCCAATTTTCAAGTTCAATTACCCATTAGGTCAATTGTCTGACTTGAAAATTAATTTTAAAAATCATATTAATTTTAATTAATTTGATTAATTTAACTTTACTGGATAAAAATTAATTTTCCCAAAAATCACTATGATTTTCCAAATTAGTTTTTCAAGAAAATTCTTTAAACAAATTCTCTAGTTGAATAATTCTTACAATCGCCAAATTCAATTCCACATCAAACAAATCGACTCAATTAATTATTTTGAAAGTCGTAGAATTTTTTTCTAATTCAAATGTAGTCCGATCGAGCATTTGTTGAGCTAACAGAGGGACCAATCGAACATATACAATTAGGCTCTAGTAATTGCAATTAAGTCTAAAAGCATCGTTCTGATAATTCGTAATTACTTAATCATGGAGTCAGTCCACAAGAAGTACCATGATTGAAAAATTCTTATTGTATACTCTTTACGAAAGCAATTCATACAACTGCTTTGCCCAATTACCTTGTCATGTGTTTGTTACCCTCATATGATATCATTGATTCCTTTGAGCTAAATCATTTCACTCAATACAATCCTATATTATCTCATTCTCACAATTGTGTCTTCTTAATGATCAATATGATCACTGTCAACAAATGACTGTGATAAATTGCTCGTTCAATAACAAACAACCCGTGGCCACGTTTCATATTTATCAATTCACACAATGAGAATGAGAGGATATAATTAACTCTTTAATGGAGATATGAATTCCACTATTGCTACTAAATTAATGCTAGACACAAGTCATGTACCTAACATACTAGCTATCGACTCGATCATCTTTAGAGCATAAGCCTTCACTTATATCAAAGTACATGAGTTACATATGCATGGTCAGTGACTAACTTAGGATTTAGGTAAATCACACCATGAACGTCACAAGTGAATTAATTCACAAATAGATTTAGAATTAATTCATCTTGGGTCTAGTCCAAAGTATCATTCTACCAATGAATACATCTATGTCTCTACTTGTGGAGTCAACTGCTCCGATAGTCAAGACTAGTCATCTTTTCAATTGGAATTGTAGACGATATAATAATCTTTCTAAGTATTTGTATCAGATGCTTACTTTGATTCTTTTACGAGATTAGGAACTCGTTTAGATTATCTACTAAATATGCTATCTTTCTCACAATGTAAACATTCTTACAATGCCACTTATCATTAGTTTGAACTTAGACAATTAATGAGCTAATATTTCCTGGTCATAATTTTTTTATGCATGCAAAATATGAAAGACAAAAATACCAAAGACATAATAGTGAAATGCGAAATTAACTGTATTTATTTATTCATTGTTCAAATAAATAAAAACAAATTACATGTTTACTACAATATGGGCACATTTCCAAAAAATAACCAGTGCCTTTAATTCACCAATAACTGTGAGTACCGATACTAACCAAAAAGGTATCGATATTTTTTGCATTTAATGCAAAATTTAGTAACTATTTAAGCTAAAGATATCGATACCAGAGGAATTTTATCGATACCATATGAGAAAGTATTGATATTAGATTGATACTTAGTTGAATTGGTTAAGAAACAGAATGTCAATTTGGTATTGATTTTTGAAAGGGTATCGATATTTTTGAAACTATCGATACCTAGCCAAAAAATATCGATATGTTTTGGTCTAGAGCTATTCTGACTTGTTTTAAAAACAATTTTACTGATTGAAAAAATTCTAACTTGATTGAAATCATTTTAACTTGATTTAAAAGTTAATTCAAAATTTTTGTAAGAGTTCAAAGTATAAGATTCAAAAATTTATCTCTTAGACTTCATTTGAAATATCATTTTGTCAATTTTGTTCAACTTTACCTTTTATTCAAAAACATTTAATTTGTTATATCAAAACTTATATAAAATAAAGCTTGGTATAACAATCTCCCCCCTTTTGATATAACAAAACACTTGGTAATTCTGTTTTTAAATAAATTACTCCCCTTTTATAAAAGTCATTTTCAATTTAAAGCCTTTAAAAAAAGTTGACATATATTTAAAAATTTTGCATTCATTAAAAACAAGGTCACGTAATTTGCATAAAGTTCACTTAGCACAATATCAAATATTAATAAATGAATTTACTTTTGTTTTCTCTCGTTTTTTGTTATATCAAAAATCAAATAAGGTTTAGGAGTTCAAGAATAAAAATTAAAAAAAAAACCAAGTGAACTAACATGTGAAAAGAAATCACCAAAGTATATTAAAAATACCAAATAAACATTAAGGTTCAATATAACATAGTCATGTGAAATAAGATAAAGTACTAGTGCAAATGTTATGAACAATGATATGAATATGCAGAAGTAAAGTTTTATTCTAATAATCATCATGGGGAGAAAAAGGAGGGGTCGAAGGAAAAAGAGCTAGAATTGATGCCGTTTATATCTCTAACGATGACAACCTAGTGTTAACATCATATCTAAATCCCCGAAGATCATTAATCAATGAACTAAAAGAATTAATGAGTGTAATATTGACATTGGAAGAAGAATGAGCAGCCTGAGATGGAGTAGCTGGTGGAGGAACATGCTCTAGAGCCAGAACATCCTCGAAAGCACCTTCGGCATCGTCATCTTCATGTGTAGCTGGTAGTCCAATCTTTATCCATTCACTGGAGTTAGCATCAAAATGGTAACCGGAATGGTGACGGGCCCCATAACTAATAGATTGATTAGAGATGATAGGGTGTCTCCATAAGTATTAATCCCTAATTTCTTAAAAATGTATGACAAATAAGTGTCATAGGGAAGGGTAATATTTGTAGACATTTCCTTCCCGGTTCCCTTAGTTATGTCATTGAACATTATCAGAGCTAGGTAGGGACACCTATTGGATTGGACGAAATCAATCTACCAATAATCAGTGGAGTGAAGCATGGCATGCGTTCTGATAGGATATAAATTCCAAGTAATGATGAGATGGAGAACATGATCGTGGAGATTGAGTTCGGATGCATGTCTGGACTCAATATAAAGAACAAGGTTGTAGGCTCATTTTTCATTGAAGGTAACTTCGAAAGGAAAATGAAGAAAATTTTTGACATCATCTAAAGTAAGTCAAATTAGGGTGCTCACTAAAAAGGATGTGATAACAATGGCAGTATCACTAGACTCATCATGTACGAGTTTGGCGTTTGAGTAAAAAGATCAAACAATATTAATGTAAGTAAGCGAGGAAATTTTTAAGAAATCAATCCAACCCCAACTTTGAAAAACCAAAATACAAGAAAAATTAACACCTTCTAACATGGAAAAATCTATCTTCCTAGTCTTCTAAACTCGTTTTGACACAAAGTTCCTATTGAACCCTTCTTGTTACTATTTTAAATGAAAACACTCATTAAATGATGATTTAAACCTACTAGAAGGATTTAAATAGGAGGCACGGGTTCTAGGACGCTTCTCAGGGGCCATGGAAAAGGACTAAGCACTAAAAAACATATTTAAGCTATCAAAAATTTTATTTAGGAATGTAACACCCCAAAATTTCTAATTTCCTTATTATGAAAATATGACACAAATATCTGTCAACTTTAGTGGTTATGTGCTCTGCGAGTGTTTGGGAGGTCCCAAGTTCAAGCCTTCGCTTAGGTAAAATTTGGTGTTTTGAATGAATTGGGCCTTACTCTTGTTCAGTAGGCTTTTATTTGATTGTTGGGTAAATTACATCAGAATGGGCCTGCTGGTCTAGTGGTTAAATAGTGTGATATTATGGTGGAGGTCATGGGTTCGAATCTTGGGTTGTGTTTTTTCACTCCTAATTTTGGCAAGAGTTGTGCTCAACTGGGTTTCTGAGTGGTGGATGTGTAGTGGGAAGTGGGGGAGTGAATTAGGGGATTATAGGGGAGTATATCCAAAATCTGATCATTTGTTTTCTTTTTTGAAGAAAAAGAGAGTCGTTTTTCTCTCCATCTTTCTAACGTTTTCTCCCTCCATCTCTGTCAATTTTTTTTCTTATTTGCTTCTTTCTCGATTATCTTTTCTTTTCTTACCTCTACTGCCGAAATTCCCTTGTTCCCCCTAAACCATTCTTTCCTCTTAATTTCGTAGCGTTAAGCAGCACTTGTACAAATTCAGTAAGTTGTTGGGTATCATTTTAAGAGATTATTTTGTGTTCAATAGTCTAATTCTGGGGTGTTGGCTGTAGCATTTTGCAAGGATTAAGGCTCTCATTGTGATTTTCGTAAACGTACCGATTTGAATTTTTTGCGGTAAGTGTTTATTGTTTTATGAGTAAGTATTTTAGTTTAGGGAATTTGATTAATCGTGAGGTAAGACTGATTATGGTGTTATTTGTTCAATTATAGGCTTTGGAGTGCTCGAGGACTGTTTTAGCATAAAAAAAACCAGGTCTGTACCCGAAACGCAAAAATAAGGTATTCGGCGAAAAGCCGAAATTGCTTGCAGTTTGGATAGCAGTAGTAGGATGATTTTTTAATTATCTCCATAAATTGTGGAAATAGAATTAGAGGATGAAAAACATATGAAATTAAATCTTGTTGAGTCTAGTTTCTCATAGAAGAAACAGTGTTAGTAATAGAACTGTAAATCGTGAGATATAACAAACTTTGTGAGACAAGGTCAAAATGAATTTGGGTTCCCCTGTTCTGACTTTTGAAAATTATCAAAAATTGGAGAAAAATAATTAGGGGTTAAATTTTACATGTTTAATTATTAATGAGTATATTTTCAATAGAAACAAATAGAAACACCATCCAAAATTTGTACTAAGAGATAAATAATTTTTAGTAAAGAAGAGTTGAAGCTGTCAGACAACAGAGCAAAGGTAAGTTTAAAGATTTTAATGTACTTATTGGCTAAACAAAAAATTCTGGAAATTTTATGGTATAAAGGTACTTGAGTCTAGTTTCAAAGACATCAAGTGAATCTTAATTCAGAATTCTGTAGCTCAAGATATAAATAATTTAGTAACAGTGACTCAAGTAGACAGTTTTGAAGGATCATATGAGTAAATAGTGGAAACACATATGAATAATTAACTAGCATGGGTTACATTAAAATGGATCACGAGGGCAAGGGACTGTCCATGATGATTTCCCATACGGAAAGATCATTTGCTTGTATGAACAACATCATTCTTGTCTTCCAATAAGAATAGTTGGCACTGTTGAAGTAAGGAGGTTTGGAGATATATTTTGATTCTCCAAGAAAAACTAAATTGAATGTAGATGCCATCTATTGTGGATTGATTGACTGAAAGTTAAGCTACCTCAATGATCTCTTTTTTGGTTGTTAAATCGTCTAAAAGAGACTAGCTCTAATATCAATTGTTAGCTCAAATAATCAAAATCGAAATTGTCAAGAGAGAGTGAATTGGCTTTTTAAAATTTTGTGAATGCTAGAGAATAAGGACAAAAAATTTGAACATAAGAATTTAGAGTGGTTTGGCCCCAATTGCCTACTCCACTACCTTAGCTTTCCACTACTAAGGATTTTTTCAAATTCACTAATTTGACAACCTTTGAGGATAAAGTTTAACCTTATAAACTCCCTTAAGGTTTCTACCCAAACCTTAAAATATAAACCCTCTCAAACAGATACAGATAGACAAACAAAGAAATAACCCTTATAAGATCAGAATGTTTACAAATTAAGCTCAATTACAAAGAGAAACACTTGAGCTGAATTGATACGGGGTTGCGCGTGGACCAAGATCGAGTTGCCAAGTCACGAGAAACTCCTACGAAAGCTCTAAACAATCAGATCTGAAACGAAACAGAAAATTAAAAGATTAGAACTTTGAATTTCCAGATCTGAAATAAAATCCCCAAATCAGCAAAGAATCAAATTGAGAATAGAAATAAGTGTTAATAAGGGTTCTTGAAACCCTAAAGGAGATTGTGATTCTGCCCAATTGAACACCAAGATAGTTTTCCCCAAATTTCGACAATCTAATTTCACCTAAAAAGAGTATGGAAAAACCCTAGAAATTGGGGATTTTTGGGCTGATTCCTTAAGATAGAAAAAGGCTGAAAACACAATAAGAACAGAAAATAAATTAGATAAAGATTCAGCACAAGTAGAAATAAAGAAAGAATTGACAGCAAGAAATTAAAAGATAAGTCCTAAGAAGCCTTGAAATCCCGAAAGATCTCACAACTCCCTTCAAAAAATATCAATTGCAAGAAGAAGGCTGAAGATGGCTCCCACAATCAAAAGATTGTTAAAACAACTTCTAAAGAAAACTCAAGAGAGAATTCTTGGAGAAAAACTCAAAGAGAATTCTGCACTTAAACAAATCTGATATTTTTGATATAATTGAGAAGTTCTTTACAAGGTGGCCAGCCATGCCTTTAAATAGGCCTTATAACTAGTCCTAATCTAATTAGAAAACTAAAATAAAAAAAACTCCTAATTATTTTAATATGGAAATTCAGTCAAAGGTCTTTATTTGGGACTCTTGGACTGAATATTTACATAAAAATTTAAACTAAGTAAATAAATAAATAAAAATAAAAATAAAACTTTACAACTTGGGCCACTTTGACAATTTGGCCTGATTTTCAACTAAGTATGTATGGATTTCTTGATTGGGCTGGGAATTTGCTTATTGGGCCTCGCCTTCAAGAATTTGGGCTTTTGTGACTCGTATCATTCCCCCCTTCCTCAAAAAGATTCATCCTCGAATCTGAAAAATCAAATGGACTCGACTTTCCTCGATCGAACGGGACTAATGGCAATTGAGTCCACTTTATAAGCAGAATAATAAGGATCGATTTACCTTTTCCATTTAATACAAACCTTCGCTCATCGGGGGCATAGTGTAGTCGAAGCTCTTCGGGCTCATGTAGTGTGATTTTATCTTTGCCTATGTTGATCGTTTGAAAGCGTCTTTCATTTGAGAGGTATTGAAGTTGAAAGTTATCTTTCGGTCTTTCGGGAACCTGAAAAGTAGCAACACAAGAAAAATTCATATCTTGGTTAGTGGAAACATTCCTCACTACCCTTTCCTCGTCTTTTTCTTTTGTTTCTTTTTCTAACTCATTTTCTCTTCTTTCTTCAACTTCTTTTTCAATTTTCTTGTTTGTTCACATTCCTTTTCACTCTCAATCTCTTTTTGCTCTTTTTCATTCTCTTTTTCTTTTTCCTCACTTGTTTTAACAACAGAATTTTTCAGTTTGATTTGGTCCTCATGGACTTGTTCCGGAGTGAGCGGCACTAAAGTGATTTTCCTTCCTTGATGCTTGAAAGAATACCTATTTGTACGACCATTGTGAGTGACCTTTCGATCCAGTTGCCATGGTTCTCCTAGCAACAAATGGCAGGCTTGAATAGGCACTACGTCGCACACAACTTCGTCTTGATACTTACCGATAGAAAAGGCGATGCGCACTTGTTGAGTGACCTTAAATCGGCCTTCGTTGCTAAGCTCTTGTAGTTGATAAGGTTGTGGATGCTTGGTAGTGGTTAAGCAAAGCTTTTCCACCATCGTTGTGCTGGCTACGTTCGAGCAACTTTCACCATCAATAACAACTCTACAAAGCTTACCTTGTACATGGCAGCGAGTATGAAAGAGATGTTCTCGTTGCTATTCACTCTTTGGTTTTGCCAAAGAAGGTTGCCCACGATCATGAAAATCATCATCCATTCTAGGGACACGTCGAGGGCCGCGCCTATGGGGCTGGTTATCCCTATCTTCCTTGATTGGATCTCGATAATGAGGATCTTGATTCAATCTCACCTCATTGAAAGCGGTACTCAAGGTTCGAAGTGTGGCAGCGTGTTCATCTAATTGTTGTTGGAGTTTTTGAAACATGTCATAGACATCATTATGGTCAATATCACCTTTAGACATTTTCCAAAAATCTGCAAAAATAAACACTCAACACTCAAAAATAAAAGTTAGCAAACCTCACCGTTAATCACTCAAAAAGAAAATTCAAATTCTCAATGAGGTAGAATTCAATCTTGTGAGTTCTTTATCAGAGTTTATATCAACCAAGTAGAGAATGTGAACCAAACTACCAAAGAATCCTAATTTGCACTAGGATGCCAAAAATTGACGAGACACTAATTGATTCGTGTTGCACCGAGGAAGGATTGTGCACACGTTTAAATCCTACTAACACAAGAAACAAGAAGGTGTTAGATATTGTAAAGGGAGAATAAAAGCAAACAAATGAAAACCTACAGCTAAGAATCAATAAAAATTGCTGAAAACAGAAAACCTGAAAAATTGTAGAGTAACTTGACAACTTCGTTCGAGGTGTTCCTGATCTCAAAAAATCATGAAAATAAATCTGGAATGTCCTTAGATATTTAATTTTTGATCTGGAAAGTTTAGGCACTAAACTCAACCCACTGAATATTTTTTAAAATTTTTATTGGATTTCATCTTTTTTCGATTTTTTGACTTTTTTGACTGATTTTTTTGCGGGAATAATTTTTTTATATTCAATCACAGTGCCACAAATATGTATGTAAAATTTCAGATCAATTGGACAACGTTTACCCACTCAAATGAATTTTTTTGAAAGATTTTTCTGGGTAAAACTGATGTTTTTGCTTTAAAAAATTGAGATCAGTTTAGAAATCAACCAAGAACACCCAAAACGCCCAAAATCTAATACCAAATGATACGGGGGTTGTGCGCGGACCAAGATCGAGTTGCCAAGTCACGGGAAACTCCTACAAAAGCTCTAAACGAACAGATCTGAAAATTAAAACAAAGAACAAGATTAAACTAATCAGATCTGAAATTAAATCCCCAAATTCAATTAAATGAGCAGCAAGGAACAAAGAACGAATGAATAAATGTATTCGGAGTTCAAGAAGGTGAAATCGAACTCCAATAGTGAAATCCCACAAGCCGAATCTGCCAAGAACACCAAAACAGTAAGTAGATTGAAACAATCAGATTTTTAATTGGAAGATTAGGGATTTGGGCGGCAAAAAAGAAAAGAAAGAAATAGATGAAATTGAACGGTTCAAGAAGTGAATTTAAGTTGCGATTCGGTCCAATTGAACACCCAAGATGAATTGCCCAAATTTCAGCAGCCGAATTTCACCCAACAAGAAGAAATAGAAAACGGCAAGAACCCTAAATTTTGGGAAATTTTGAATCGATTAGATGCTGCCAATAAAAGAACCGATTAAATGAAGAGTTCTTGGAGTTTGAATCAAGGCTGAAACACAAACAAAAACAGCAAAGAAATTAGATATAGATTCGGCATCAACAGAAATAAAGAAAAGAAATTGAACAGCAAGAATAAAAGATAAGTCCTAAAGATCCTTGAAATCCCGAAAGATCTCACAAATCTCTTCAAACGGCTCTAATCTTCCCTCCAAAGAATATTGATGGCAAGAAGAAGGTTGAAGATGGCTCCCACAATCAAAAGATTGTTAAAACAACTTCTAAAGAAAACTCAAGAGAGAAATCTTGGAGAAAACTCAAAGAAAATTTTGCTCTTTCAAATCTGAAATTTAAGAATGAATCTAAGTGTTATGTACAAGGGGTGGCCGGCCATGCCTTTAAATAGGCCTCAAGTAATCCTAATCTAACAAGTAACTAATAAAATTAAACCTAAGTAATAGAATAAATAAAGGAAAATTCGGCCAAGCATATATATGGGCTGTTTTTGGGTCGAATTTTACATGTATGTTCCTAAAGCTTAAAAAATTAAATTAAACAATTAAAATGTTTATAAATTGGGCCCTTTGACATTTTGGCCTGATTTTCAACTAAGTATGTATGGATTTCTTGATTGGGCTGGGAATTTGCTTATTGGGTCTCGACTTCAAAAATTTGGGCTTTTGTGACTCGTATCATGAATGAAAACAATGAAATCTCACAAGTGTTTAAAGAAAATTGTTGAGAATTGTAAGCATAAGGTTGTTTTTTATTGATCTTTAAGCTTGATAATCTCTCTAGTTGTTGTAGGACCTTTGAAAGCTGGTATTTATACACCCTAATTGATTTCCAACCGTTCTAGTTGTTGGAGACATGAATAGAGCCGTTAGGGATGAAATAACCAGTGCATTTAATTCACCTGCAACTACGAGTACTGATACTAGCTAAAAGGGTATCGACTTTTTTTTTGCATTTAATGCAAAATTCAGTGACTGTTGGAGCTAAAGATCTCGATACTAGTGGATTTTTATCAATACCATATGAAAAAGTATCGATACTGGAGCGATACTTAGCTGAATTGGTTGAAAAACATAATATCAATTTGGTATCGATTTTTGAAAGAATATAGATACTTTTTGGCCTGGAGCTATTCTGACTTGTTTTAAAAACAGTTTAATTGATTGATAAAATTCTAACTTGATTGAGATCATTTTAACTTATTTTAAAAGTTGATTCAAAAAAATTTCTAAGAGTTCAAAGTATAAGATTCAAAATTTTATCTCTTAGACTTCATTTGAAATATCATTTTGCCAATTTTGTTCAACTTTAACTTTTATTCAAAAATATTTTAATTTGTTATATCAAAACTTACTATCAAATAAAGCTTGGTATAAGACCTACAAAATTCGAAATTAAAATATGTTTATTGTTTTTGAAACTATACTCAATAACCTTCTTTCCATAAAATAATTTGAATTTACTTTAAAGTATATTAATACCGATTTTTTTTACAGTCGTCTCAGGGGCTATTATTTGGCAGCTTGAGTCTTCTTCACTGAATTTTTTTTTTAATTACCACAAAATTCTAAATCTGATTCTGTTTGTTTTGTATAAAACTAGGCTCATCAATATTTTAAAAAAAAATAAAGTTTTCTTTTTAATTCATTCTATACAATTTCAGCATTTTTTTAAAGTTGAACTACTGTTAACTTTTTTTTTTATTTCAAAACAGCTTGCATGTCATATTCACGTAAAATTTGTTCATACTTGTAACTTTCATGTCACTTAATATATCACTTACTTTAGTTCTAATAATATCTAGAAATTAATTCTCATGAAATTCTTTATGTCAATATTATTTTAATAATTTCATATGATTTTATCATTTATCTCAAACTAATTCTTTGAAAGATAAATAGGATTTATAAGAATAGTTACCATGTACCAAAAATCTTATAAATGAATAGCTATCATGACCTGCGTTCTTTGCATGTATTACAACCAATCATTTTAAAACTGAATCAGACCTGTCTTCCAATGGTTCAACCAATTTATTATCAGTTCAACCGTCAAATAATTAAAAAAAAAAAAACCTTCTCAATTCCACGATTCACAATAAATAAGCCACTTCATCATTTCCTCTAGTAAGAAAATATTTGAAATTAATTTATTATTAATTTCTTTCATTCTACTCTTCCAAATTCTCACGTCTTTTGAAAGAAGCTGTTACTTTAAATTTCTTGTTTTTTCCACCAAACTTCATTTACTCCTTAAAACACCATACAACATATTTAAAAAGAGAGTTTAGAGATGGAAGAGAGATCTGCAACAAATAAGTTTTTTCTTTTCTAAAGTTTTATGCTTATTTCTCAAAATCATCTTTTAGACCAAATTAATTAGATCACAAATTGATCCATCGATATATTCATCTAAAAATAATAATTAAATTATTTGAATCGAAAATCGTTTTAAATTATTATTTAACCGTGAATATCATCTATAAATAACCATCCATTACACAAAATCAACTCGCCCAAACAATAAAATCAACTCCCAAACAGTACGCAGCCCAAAATCAAATAAAGGATGATTGAAGAAAACTAATCTGACAGAAACTAGAAAGAATGAGTGGAGAGGAAAACCTAGTAGAAAAAAGAAAATGAAGAGATCCATAGGAAAAAAGAAAACCTTAATGAGGGATTTTATTCCACTAATTTATTTAGGTTATGTTTGGTTCACTGTAATTGAATAGAGATGTAATTGAATAAAACTGTAATCAGTAATTCAATTGTTTAGTTTAATGGAATGAAATAGAATTGTAATAGTATTCTTGTGTTTGGTTGAATGAAATGATGTTGTAATAGCATAAGGAAAAAAACTAAAATGACTAGAATACCCTTAGCATAAATTTTTTTAGGTAGATGATTATTGTTATTGTTATTAAATTTTAATAAGATTATTATTAAAAATAATTTTATAAAAGTAATAAATAATTTAACCATATTTTAACATAATTATTATTAAATATAATTTAATAAAATAATATATAATTTAATAAAATTCTTAATATAATTATTATTATATGAATTTACTAAAATCATAATATATAATACTACAAAAATAATATATAATCTACTTTATTATTTTTAAACTACAATACATATTTAATGTGCTAAAATATCATTAGTGAAACAAATAATTTAATTATTCTACAATAAAAAACAAAATATTAGAAGTAATAAATAACTTAAGAATTATATTTCACGTCCAAACATAATATTCATATATTAACAAAAAGTTACATGATTTCATTAGTTTATATGTCATAATCCATATATTATAAAATTTTACAATATAAAAAAGTTACAACATTGTAATGACATTCTATCATGTCATGAAATGAAGGAGAAGAAATATAATCACTTGCATCAGAATTTTTTTTCTTCTTCTTTGAAAATGTGGAATCCCCTTGATTTCTAGTTGGTTACGGTTGCGTAGCTGAAACATCCATGTCATCCAAAGAAACATCAGCTTCGCATTCATAGAAATCGTTTCTTTCTTCATGAATATTTGTAGTAGCTACATCCTCAATAGCTATTTCCTCAATAATATCAGTGGTTGTTTGAGCATCTTTCCTAATGACTCGATCATTTACGTAGATGGCAGTAAATTGGTCATTGTTTCCTTCTCAATCCTTCTATGAGCTTCAAAACATATTTCCATCAAGCAGCTATGTTAAATGACCGTAAGCTAGACCATTTTAATTGATTATTTGCTAATAAAGTCTCTGATTTTTTTGTAAGTTCATTAGCAAGTACTAAAATATATGACAGATTACATAAAGTCTTCAAGAACCAACTAGACAAACAACAAGACTTTAACCCCCTACTTTACACTCTTCTACAACCCACGATAACTATTACAAGAAGAGTTATATATGGAACCAAGGAAATTCTAGTAGTGCACACGATAAGAATGTGGAGGAGTCAATCATTAGCAAGTCATAAAAAATTGAAAGAACAACTCACTTTCCCTTCTTATCTGCATCAATAATTATCCTGTTCTTGGAGAGTTGTTCCTGTATTAAAATCACCTGAAAGACATTGGCAGAATCATGACATTACAATGATAAGATATTATCAGGAAACAGAACAATAAATATTTGAAAAATAAGAGACTAACAAGAGAAGAGAAAAATAAAATTCAGTTCCAACGAGAGAAGAATTCGAAAAGAAAAAGTATCAACAAATACGGCTGTGAATATGTCTATTTCAGGTAAATCAAACTCGGAATGCGCATAAAAAAGAGCCTGGGTGAAAAACAAGTACTTAAAGTGGAAAGACAAAAACAATCATAACTCCAAGAACCATTATATGAATTATTCTTAAAGCAACAAAATTTTACATGTACTAATCTTATTCGATTTTGAAGTTATCTTCCAATCATTGAAATGAAAAGGTAAAGAAGAAATTACTTAGGATGAAAAATACCAAATGGATTTAGTGTCTACATTTACATTTGTAACTACATTTATATCATCACTGCATCAAAACAATATCCTATCAGACAATCCAGAGAGAAAATATCAAGACCATTTGCTGATGGGTCCATTCGAAATACTACATCAAAAGAGTACCTCGAAATTTTCGTTCCTAATAAAATAACTCTGACAAAACAATGAAACCCATTGAAATGGGTTTCAAGCAAAGAGTTAAAAATTTCGTTCCTAATAAAATGAAGAAAAGAAACATTGTCTAACATTTTCAGTAACTTTTTTTTTCATCTTTTTCTCCATTTTCTTCGCCTTTGCTTCAGTTTCTAAATACTCAAACATTAAAGAAGGAAAAATCATAAAGAAGGAAAAAATAAATTACCTGAAATATCTAAGTTTCCTCTGCAATCAATGGAAAAAAAGGGAAACGTAAAGATGGTTGGAAAGAAAGTTACAGAAGGAGAAGATGAAGCTGAGGGCAAAAATTAGAAAATGGGAAAAAGAAAATCGAAACAGGCGGATGGAATAGCTAATCAAATCTGAAGGCAACGAATCGCTATTACAGCCTTTTCATGTAACAGGGCCTAAATGAATTCAGGCTTTAATGGTATTATAGCCAACCAAACGTTAGTTTGGTGGTGGGCCCACCGAATTGGGGGAATGCATTCCTATTTCCCTCGACCAAACATGTTGTATTACATTTATTATAGTAAAATGTTTTTATTATAAAAATAATAAAAGATGGAAAGAGAACATTGTACTTTACTAGTTAGGGGTGAGTAAAATTTGAAAAAATTAAAAAAATTTTAAATTTCGAATTAAACGAATCAAGTTATTTTAGTTAACTTGAATTTTTTTTCGAATTTCAAGTTCAAATCGAGTTTAGTTTTCGAATTCGAATAAACCGAATATCAAACTATAATATTTTATATTTTTACCTCAAACCTTTTTACTTTTCTTGAATACTTTTACTCTCTCTCACTTTCCCTCAAAACTTTTATCCCCCTCTCATACCACCCCCTGTCTACCTCAAACCCATTTCCCCCAAAATTTGTTTTGAATATTTTTCCTCCGTTTACGTTCCCCAAAAATTTTACTTTCTCACCTCTCAAAATTTTTTTACTTTTTCCTAAACTTTTACTTTTCACCCTTTACCTCCAAATAAAAAATTATCCAGAAAAAAAAATCTAAATAGTAATAATTTTATTTATATCTACTATTTATATTATCAAATTAAATTTCACATTTTTTACTATTTATATTATTGAATTATTTAATCATATTAAATGTTTATAAATTTATGTTAAAATTGAATTATTTATGATGCCATAAAATATTTATGTTAAAATTTTATCTTGGTATCAATTTCACATTTTATCTTTAAGATAACTTTTATTAAAAAAATCACATTTTTAAATGTAATACATTTTTTAATTTAAAAATACATAGTGACAAAAATCAAAAGATAATTGAAGCAACTAAGCAAACAAAGAAGCTAACCCATATATAAAAGATTAATAAATAAATTATGAGTAGATGAAAGTTAATAACAAATTTAATTACGGTGGGTAAATTTGATTATAGTAAATAACAGTGGTTACAAAGACTCAAAGTCTTTTTATTTTTAAATTTAACTCGAACAAATATATTCAATTCGAATTTCATTTCACTCGATTCGATTTGAGAAAATTTCAAATCGAGTTAGGATGATAAAATAGGATTCGCCAACTCGATTATCAAAATTTTTTCATTCAATTCGATCAAATGCTCACTTCTATTACTAGTTAAATCTTTTTATCAATTTCAATTACGTGGACAAACAACAATTGTCAACACCTAATAATGCTAGGTGTTTTTATTGATTGGAAGTTTCTTTTAATCCACAAAATTAATTTTTCATTCTTTTAATTAATCACCGCAACATTTTAATAAATATTCTTTAAATTAGTTCTGCTTTAATTTTTTACCCAATTTATACATAAATAAAAACAAATCAATGTAGAAGATATTAAAACGAATTAAAGAAATAATAATAATTTTTCTTAGGGAACACATAAATAAAAATTAAGAGAATAATATAACATAAAGGTAAAAAAAAACCTAGTAAAAAATATTTAATTGAGTCATAAAAAAAATCCAATTGAACCCTCAACGACCTAAAAAAATTAATTGACCTCTTCCATTAAAAAAAACTCTTAGTTAACCATTTTGATCGTTAACCTTGCTGACGTGATAGACAAACGTCATAAAAAACTATCACATGTCATGTCAACAAAAAAATAGAAAATATAAAATCTTATTTAAAAAAAATTAAAATGTACATATAAAATGAATTTAGACATAAGATTATTTAGATTCATTTTGACTGAGTGCAAAACTAAAAAATATTAAAATTTATAAAAAAAAGTTATATGAAAATTAGTTAAAAATTCGAATATATATAAATATAGAAAGCGTAAAAACTTAAGAAATATTTATTATTCGTTATGTTTTACTAAAAAAGTATGTTTCTAATATTGTTTTAATAACTAACTAATTAAAAATTGAAATATCATTCCATAAAATATATTATATATATTATTAATATTATATATTTCATCGTTAAGTGAAATCAGATCAAGTGCAAATCCAATCTTCCCACTGGCCGCAAACTTCTTAATTCAAATCTAGCAGGATAATAAGCAATCCAAAAACAACAAAATCAAATTCGAAACTAGCTTGTAACTACTCTATTTTAGATAAAGGTTGAAAAATACGGTTTTAGAATTCAATTCCATAAACTACGTTAATGAAATTGCAAATAGAAAAATTTATAAAGTTCATATGAAAGTATATTAACAGTAGGTTGAATAATTAAATCAAAAAAATTATTAATTAAAACATAAAGATTAAATTGTAAAAATTCAATTGCCAATGAATTTTAAATTACAAAATATAAGAGAACTAAATTAGCAATTAAGCTAAGAGCCTATTCGTTATTTAACCATTTTATTTGTAAGTTAGTGGGATATCATGGTTAACTCCAATTATTATCATAAGTTTATAATGTATTAAAGTGATCCGGGATTCTATTACTTGAATTAAAATGTTGTATTCTTCTAAGTAAGTACATTGGTATGGACTGATTTGAAGATACAATGTAATTGATAATCTAATAATTGTTAAGTACTGTAAAGGAATCCGTCAAGAGCAGTATCCGCTGAGTTTTGTTCTGGAAAGTGTATCAAACTACTATATGCAAAGAAATTATCTAATAGGATTCGAAATATGGTGTGAAGTCTGAGATCCACCGATCAGGTGAAATGTGTATAAGACGGTTAAGTGTAGAGATTGGCATATGGTTATCCGCCAACCAGGAATCACTAAAGTATCCGCCAATGTCTAAAAGGAAATCCAAAACCCTTGAGTCGAGAAATTCTACAACACTGCTTAAAGGTAATAATGACTGAGGCTCACGAAGTTCCTTTGAACTCATATGCATATTTCGGTATGTAAGTCCTAAGAATCAAACCAGTGCGTCATAAAGGACCAAGTCAGGGATACACCATGGTTGTAGATCGAGGGCAATGTTATGCATATTGAGGGACACTTTTAGAAATATGTTTTCAAATGAAAAATAATAATACACGCTACGAATATGTCTGTTTTATCAAACATTTATGTTATATGACTTTATACTACCTTAGAGAGTCTGTGACAAATGATAAATGTTTCATTCAAACCCTTTTGTCTTAAAAAGAATTTTAAATAAATAATAGGTACATTCATTATGATTTTCACAGATTGTAAAATTTTGTTAAGGATGTAAGTATTGTGAAATCTTATATTCGGATCTGGTAAATCGGGTCGGGTATAGGGTGTTACACATTGTTTCTTGTGCGTAAATTTGACGGCGAATTTCGTGAAGCCTCATCTGTTTTAGAAGTCTCCATCACATTTTCAAGGTTCATGAGTATGTATTAATGTTGGTTGTTGACTCCTATAGCTTGGTATGTACGTAGGCCGAGTTTCATTCAATAACGAATTTGAATGACTTGGTTTGTAATTCGATGAATGATAAGTTATATTATACTCTTTAAAATGTTGTGTTTATGAATGAAAATGAGTTTGAGTCATTTAAATGTGTTAAAAATGATTGGGAACCTATTGGTACAATATAGTTTTGTTTGGGAATGTTTTTGAAATGTTTTTGGGTCACTCAGTGAGTGATATGTCACAACCATAGAGTTGCAACATAGCGACCTTGGGACCCGACGTCGTGGCCTTGCATTTCTCTTGTCCTGACCTTGTTACTCAGTAGGGCTCGTGTCACAACATTAAAAGTCCCTTGTTGCGACGTCGTGCCATTGTAACAACTCTACACTATTTTAAGTTTTTTTGACTTTCTGAGGCTCGTTTTGTGTTCTAATAACCTCCAATCAACTTCGAATAAATTCTAAATGATTTTAAATTGTTTTTAAAACTTTCAATTTGCCTAAAACATAGTTTCATTATTTTATATATATATTTTTAAAACTTTTAATTCTTAAATAAATTTAAGATTTCTTACTCGTACATGTTTCGGTGGCATATCCGATCCGCACAGGTCGTCTGGAACAGGTAAGAGGTATTACAATTCATCTCATTCATATCTAGTTAGTACATTATAGATAAAGCTATTTGTTTCATCCATCATTTGAATTTGTCTAAGAATGACCACCTGTCCATCCTTAGATTTATTTTCTATAGATGCTTACTACATTGTTAAGGATTCATATATTAACATACTCAATGAACATGAGCTTGAGTATATAGATTTGTTGGAGAATCAGCTGAGATGAATGTGAAATGCGTGTTAGCATCGATAAAATATTGTTAATATATTTTGATTAATTTGTCATTCAATGTGTATTCTTTCTTCCACATGTTCAGGAACCTTTGGCAAGATTTTATGTTGTTTGAGATCTTCCTCTACAGCCATGTAAACTTCTTTCTCTTGTAGCTTCTGCGTATCCTTTTGCTTTTAGATCCTTTGAGTTGTGGTTTAAATCTCGAAAGACTCCTTTTCTTCTTTCTGCGATCTTTGCTTAAAAATAATATCCTAGGTTGCCATAATTTTTTCCTTATTCTAAAGTAGATTATGCGTGTTAATTATTTTGGCTAGACAGCCTACTTGGTTTTCTGATCTTTAAACTACTGAACCATTTTATTGAGCAAACAGGAAAATTTATAGTTTTGGCACCTGCTAATTGGATTTTATCATTGGAGCTCCATTTCGTTCTTGATTTTCTTTCTACTCTCTTTGTTGACCTCGTGTAACCATGAGGGTGCCCCAAGGCTTTGGTTACCGAAAACAAATTGCTTAAATGGTTTGGTATTTGCTTAATACTACACTCATCGATGCATCATTAGTGATAGTAGTACTAACCAAAATATTTGCTTGGTCCATGCAATGGCACAAGTTGGAGGTATGGTTATGTTGTAACCTGAAGTGGGAGTTAGCAAAGTGAGATTTAAGAAACTCGTCGTGCGATACTTAAAATCTGTCATACGCTAAAAAGAACAGATAATGTTTTACCAAATAAATATAAAATCTGTCATACGCTAAAAAGAACAGATAATGTTTTACCAAATAAATATGTTATGTTAGTATCACAATCTCTAATGGATACTAAAATGTCAAAAGTCAGTAACTCTTTCCCCTCTATTTTTGTATCTGTTAGAAATTTTTGTATTACTTGAACAAAATTTTGTAATAGAAACTTTGGCATTCACCCAGGTTGACCGGCCAAAGAACTTGCAAAAATAAATTTTTGTACAAAAATTAGTAAAAATTATTTAAATTTTTTAAAAATTCTTTAAAATTGTAAGAAAAATGTTTAAGAATTATTAAAAATATTTTAAAAAATAATACTTTCTTAAAAAATTGTATAAATTATAATAATTTTAAAAATAAAATTTTAACAATTTTTAATATATTTTTAAATAAATATTAAAATTTTCTAAATAATTTTTACTAAATTATATATATATTTTATAATTGGGTAAACTAGCAAAATAGTCGCTTTTGTTTGTTTCAGGTTACATTTTAATCACTTATGTTTGAAATGTTACGTTTTAGACACTTATGTTAACTTGTTGTAACATTTTAATCACTGAGCTGTTAATTATCATTAACGGTATAACGGTATGCTGACGTGGCATGTTAAATCATCATTTCAAATAAGAATTTTAGGTTCAATTATACAATTTTCGGTTACATTTTAATCACTTATGTTTGAAATGTTACGTTTTAGACACTTATGTTAACTTGTTGTAACATTTTAATCACTGAGCTATTAATTGTCATTAACGGTATAACGGTATACTGACGTGGCATGTTAAATCATCATTTCAAATAAGAATTTTAGGTTCAATTACACAATTGGTCCCCATACTTTTTCGTTTTGAGCAATTTAATTTTTTTTTCTTTTATGTTATTTTAACTTTCCTTTTTTTTTCATTAATCTCTTCTGCCTCTCCCTCTATTTTCCTCACTTCCATATCTTTTATGATCTTTTAACTTCTTTTTTTTTTTATGTTCCCTTCTCCCTTCTCCCTTCTCCATATTCTAATGGCAGTTTCAAGAGCTACCTCAAATGATTTTTGTGCAACCAGACCCTTAAATCCATCATATGGTTAAATGCTAGACATTAACAAGTAACCTTAAGTTGGTTGTTTGATATGATTTGCAAATGCCTCATGTTTGAAATCCAAAATTCTTTGAATTAATTATGTGGAAAATAGAGATGAAGAAGGGAGGAAAACAAAGGGAGAAGCAAAAGAGAAAGAAAAAAAAAGTTAACATAAAAGAAAAAATTTTTAAAGATTTTTTTATAACTTTTTAATATTTTTATGTATTTTTAAACAAAATTTAAGTTTTTCTAAATATTTATTTACTAAATTTTATATTTTTGCAATTTTTTTCATTTCAAAATATTTTTAATGATTTTTTAACCGGTCAACACCGGATGAATGCCCAAAATATCTAATGCAAAAATTTCTGAAATTTTATTTGAATTAATATTATTTTCTGAAATTTTGCCTATTAATTTTATTTTTCATATAAAATTCTTACGCAGGTTGTTTCATTAGGATTGAAGGCAGATTTTACTGAATAACAAACGAGCAGGAATTTACAGAATGCAATGGAGAAAAAAATGGGTTAGCTTTTTTCACAAATTTTAGTGATATGAAATCAACATAAATGTTGAGAGAACTTCACTACATGCATTTCTTGTATAAAGATAATCATATAGGTGCCGGATCTCTACTTTGCACATATTTTCATAATTACCCATTGCAGTGTGTTAGTAGCTCAAAAGATCATTTTTTTACATGCATTACCACCCTTAAAGGTAAAATTCAGTAAGTATATGGTTCACAGCATTATATCTGCAATCATTTCTTTGTACCCAAAAAAAAAAAAAAGCAACAAGTATTGAAGTTGAAAGGGGGGGACTATTGATGTGTGTGTGTTCTTTTCTGGGCCACAGTGATGTGGGTGGTGTTAATTCCTTTAATTTGCACACAAGCTGTAGTGGGACTCAATGGTTGGAAGGACTGTGTCCTTTATGCAAGCCATGGAGGCCCCTTCCTCAGTCTTTTCCTTTTAAGTTGGTAGGGAACATTAATTATTCCACCTTTTGCTCTACACCCATACATTTGTTTGCATGTGTGGCAGACACCATCTTTGCATCAATACTATTTGGGCAAAACCTCTTAAATCTTTTTTTTTTTTCTGTAACATAGATGCTAGCTATTGCCTGTTATCTGCAATGAAATCAATTCTTATTTTGATTAAAAAATACAATTGGATATTGACTATGATGATGATATTTGTAGTTTATAATTGAGATTTGAAATTTGATTTAACCTGATATTAAATAAGTATAAAATATATTAATAATATATATAAATCTGGTTCAAATTTGATCTAACCTCATATTAAAACTAATACTTAAGAAAAAATAAATTTATTTATATCGCTTAAATATCGTATTAGTTAGATAGTATAATTTCTTAATAGAAATAGAAATAGAAATAGAAATAGAATAAATTTCACACCCTTCAATCTCAATCAAAGGTAATTGACATGCAATTGTTTAACTACAACCAAGAAACCAAGATGGGACAATTTTTCCCATCATCTTGTTGCTTTGTCATCTCATTTTCACTTACATGCTGAATTATTGGACATTAAAATTTCCCCAATTGCTTGGTAATAACAAGCATATACTAAACAAATTAGATTTTCAGTTTCCAGATCCAGTTAACTCGCGAGTCATGAGAAAGTGGCTTCAATAAATAAATAAAACGATTTAATTACTTAGCCTGACGATGGAATTACAAAATTAATCTAATCCACAGATCAAGTTGTTATCTGAATTTTTTTATACCTTCGATTAAGGTGAAATCAATCATTTATTTTTTTATCGTAATCAAGGTATTTATCATCCGACAGCATTGGTTAATTCTCTTATCTATTAATGTTCTTTGAAGAAGTAAACAGTTGATCATGAAATATACTTAATTCCCTTGAGGGAGAATTGGACCCTTGACCATATAGTTAAGGGATAAGATGAGTAACCACCACACTACACTTTATGGTTATCAACAACTCATTTTTACTATTTACTAATTATTTTTAAAATATTTATATATTTATAATTAACTTTGAGTTAAATCACTTTTTTGGGCTTGAACTTTGTAAGTTTTCTCACATTAGGCTTAAACCTTTTTTTGGTTCAAGTTAAATCCTGAATTTGACAAATGTTCTTATATTGACCTGAACTTTTTTTTGTCCAAGTTAGGCTTTGAATTTGGCAATTATTCCCACATTGGGGCTCGAACTTTCTCTTTTGTTCAAGTTGATGCCTGGCACCCTAGAGTTTAGGCCTAATCTGGGAACAATTATTAAGTTCAGGCCTCAATAATGAAACAATTGTCAAGTTTAGGAATTAATTTGGACAAAAAATAGTTCAAACTCCAATTTGAGACAGTTGCTTAGTTCAGCTCCCAATGTGCGAACAGTTATAAAGTTTAGGACTTAACTTAGATAAAAAAACTTCAGACTCCAATATAAAAAAAACTGCCAAATTTAGACCCGGTTTAACCCTTAAATTTAATAGATATTTTGTTATGAAATTACAAGTGTATCTGCCAATACAATATTAATCGATGTTAATCATGTTGTTGAAGTTATTAAGTTGGTCATCCACTTATTTGACATCATAACATAAGCATGAGTTAACGATTATTTTTCACTTAAAATACCTTTTTCGATTAAATATCAATATAATTATGTATTAATTAATAATTTTTCTAAAATTAATAATAGTAGGAAGGTAAAAAGAATGAAAAATGACAAGTTAGATGGAGATGAACCAACACTTGGTAATCATTCATTTGAGAAATAATTGTTGGTAGGACCTTTTCATATGACCACACCACGTATTGTCATGTTTTGATTGGTTGTTTTAAATTCCTATATTTTTCTCTCTTTTTTGGCAAAACTAAATTTTTTATTTGAATAATATATTCACATATCTTTGGCTAAATTGAATATTCTTGTTAAAATATATATTTGTTAATAATTATGAATCATTGCCCACACAAAGGACATAAGAAGTGACCAACTTAGTCTTTCATCATTATTAATTTTAATATATCATTATTGAACTTTCTATACTTCTTAAGTGAAAAATTGATTTCATTAGTGTGAATTCATATACATGGCAATATTCTATTCATTTGTAGATTTGGATAATATTTTAATTATTATCCTTTATTAATTTGGAACATATGTAGATATTAATTGTTAGATATTTATTATATGAATCTACTTTATTTACTTAAATAATAGGTTCAAATTTGGATACCAATTATTTGAATCCGTTTTATTTGTTTGAATAATAGATTTAATTTAGTTTAGATATCTAAATTTATTATATATATTTTACTTTTTACTTTTTTATTTTAAAATTTGTTTAGACTTGCTAAATTTGGATGTTTAGTAAATTCAAATATCTAATATCTAATTTAATTAATTTAAATTTGAATACGAATAATAACACCCAAATTTAATATGAATAATAAATACATCTAAATTTTTGAAGCAAATTTTTCAATTTCGAATTATCTAAATTTTTAATTCTTTCCTTAACTATTGTTTCACTTTTTGGTTGTTTACTCGATTATTTTCCTGATTTTTTCTTTGTTCTGTTCGTAGTTAATTAGTTTAGTTAATTTTAGTTTTCAACCAATCATTTGAATTTATCGGTTAAATAATAGAAAGACAGTAGTTACTAGTACTTTTAGTCTTCGTGGAAACGATATCTTTGCTTACTGTAGCTATACTATTAATTGATAGGTGCACTTGCCTTTGTTAGATTTTTAGTTAGTTTACGACTGCATCAAGTTTTTGTCACCATTGCCAAGGACTAAAATATTAGGAAAATTTTATTTCTATTAATTTATCCATTTTTTTAATTTTAATAATTTTGTTTTTAATTTATTTTTTACATTATAATTTTTTGTTTGTTTGATTTTGACAAGTTCTTTTGGTTTATGACTAGAGGAAACCCGTCAGAACCGTTAATTTTTATCAGTGAGATCAAGAAAATTGCTCGCAGAAATCAAAGGGAAGTTAAAGAAGCAATGCAAAGTCAATAGATATTAATAAGCAATCAAGAGAAAAATGATATTATTGTAGAGATGGAAGATAATCAAAATAATCAGCATGTAACACCCTTAACCCGTATCCATCTTTGGAATATGGTTACGAAGCATTATCATAAAAAAGTAACTTTAAAACATACATTTCAATACTCAACATAAAAATTCCATAAATCATTCATATACATGCATATCGTCCCTTAATCGAGCCTTCGAGGCCTTAAAAACACTTTAAAAACAATTTGGGACTAAATTGGAATCAATCAGAAAGTTCATAAAAAGTTCAAAAATTTAGATTGTAGGGGTCACACGGCTGAGACACACGCCCGTGTCTCAGGCTGTGTAATAACAAAATAGGGACGTACGATCGTGTCCCAGCCCGTGTCTGTGTCCGTGTAACTTTCAAAGTTGGGTCACACGGCTAAGCCACACGGCCATGTAACTTTTGAAATAGCCTCACACGCCCATGTGCCAGGCCATGTAACTGCTTGACTTGTATGCCTTAAAACCTATAGGGGACACACGGCTGAGTCACATGCCCGTGTCTCAGGCCGCGTAGACATGAAATTGGTCAAAATCAAGCCATTTCCAACACCAACCCAAATGTGTACCTACAAGCAATTTGCACCCATGACCAAGGCATAATAAACATACTAAAACATGCATAAATGACCAATTCAAATGACCAAATCCATTCAACCAATATGCTACATAAGACACCTCAAAAGCAAGCATACAAACTTACCTATACATATGCATATTTTACCATTTCTCAATCATAAACATTTAATCAAATAACATTTCATAACATACCATAGTTATGATCATTAGAACTTCCACATAAACATACCATTTGTTCACTCAAGCATGCACCATAACTTAACCATATTCACACACATCAACAAGGCACCAAAAGTACCAAGATTACATCAACCAAAATGACATATACATGCCAAACTCATCAACTAACATTCAACTAAACATCAACCATAAGTCCACCTATACATGCCATTATAACCTTGGCTAAAACTTCCAAAACTACTGATATAATCACTGGATAGTGTGATTTATCTCTGACAAGCTTCCAAATCAATCGAGCTTCTGATAATCTATAAAGTAAAGGAAAATAACTACGTAAACAATGAATGCTTAGCAAGCTCGTAAAAACTTTAAATATAATATTCCATTTCAATGATGAACTTTATAGGATAATTATAAACATATACCAATGCCATAAGATTTATAAAACTACATAACCATTGACTCACAAATGAGTAAATCCTTCAACATCACGTATAATTTTCATTCATAACATAATAAGATTTTATAAGTTGTATTACATAATCATCAAATTTTTATTAAGACGATGAACCATTCCATTTACTTACTTTCCACTTCATTTATTTACTTTTCATTCCATTTACTTAGCATAAGCTTAAATAATATTACCAATTCACGAATTAGTGTGTTTATTCATGACATAGATAAATTCATCCATAGCATAAGTAAATTTCTCACATATAAGTAATTCCTTTAACTCTTCAATCCTTTTATATCATCATATTACATCTCAATTATGAACTTACCGTTTCATTACATTTTCTTACTCGTATCATTTGCATAATACAAGACATAAGCATAAACATCAACCAATTATACATGCTTGACGTAAGCCTAAATATCATCATCAATACACAAGTTAGTGCATTTATACATAACTCTTTTGGGATCAACCACATGATAAGTCATTTCATAAGAAAATATTTCTTTTGATTCATACAACCTTTTCATGCACATAAGCATATTTCCATTTGGACACTTGTCATTTCGATGTATATCATTAATATTAAGCATGATATAATCCAACCATAAGCTTGGCACCAACCTAAGTATCATCAACAACACATGTTAGTGCATCAACTCATAATTCCGTTGAATTAACATAAGATAAGTCATTATACATGAACAACATCATTTAAAATCATCAATTTCATGAACATAGACATACTTTCACTGGACATTTCTTTTCAAACCTTTTCATAGATTAATGACATAAGTCATTCGAGTACTTACTATTCCTTTCCTTTTCATGCCCGTTGAACCATTTAAAATAACATCAGATACGCGGGAAAGCTCACACAAAGTGTGCTAAACATATAGTCGTAACCTTTCCTTTTCCTTTACGTTGTTGCTCACTCGATTAATGAAATGGGTCTACTTACACATGCTGATAGTCGGAATGTAAGCTACGCGATGTTGCTCACCCAAGCTGTTGAGTATTTGCAAGAAATGTCGGACCTCAGCCATCGGTAGGACATTCAGGACCAACACTCGAAACATGGTAACCCTAATGACATGTCATTTGTATCCTACGAATTCCTAAGGTTCAAACGGGACTCAATAATCGTCGTAACATAATTGGATTTCAACATTTGATTTCATGGCAAACAATACATGAATACATAATTTAATATAAAATTAAAATGTTAATTAATCATACGAACTTACCTAACTAAATTACAGTAATGACTAAGTACAGGGGCTATTTGGTAATTTTCTCTTCTCCTCGATGTTTCCACTCATTCTTAATCTAAATAAAAATTTCATTCAATTCATTAATTTAGACAGCAAAACCAATTCATTTTATGCAATTTAGTATTTTTTGATATTTTTACAAAATTACCCTTAACTTTCCATTTTTATTCAATTTAGTCCCTATGTCCTAATCATGCATGTTGACACCATTTTTTTAACAAAATGAGGTCGACTTAGATTTTGAAAATGGAAATGAAAAAACGGGAGTCTCCACCAATCCTTTTTGATAAGGTGTGATAGGGTCACCTTGAAAAGTGGTTGTTTTTAATAAACGATTTGATTTTATTAAAACAACGATTTTGGTCCACGAAATTCAGAAAAATAGGTTCGAGAGTCGGTTACGTACGAGGAAGGATTAGCACCCTCGATACGCCCAAAATTGGTAACTAGTTGATTACTTAATGTCTTAGTGTCAAAAAACTGAAAACTTTAAAGAGATTTAAAATACGATCCTAAAAAAAAACTTGAATGACATGGATTAAAATTTAAGAGGATATTTGGCTATTTGGTTAAACAAGAAATCGAAACCCAGCACATTAGGGCACATTTCCTCGAATTTCTAAACGTAAAATATTGTCTTATTTCGAAATTTTAAAAGGATATTTGGCTATTTGATCGAACGAGAAAAATCGAAACCCAGCACATTAGGGCACGTTTTCTCGAATTTCCAAACGCAAAACATTACCTTATTTTGAAATTTTTAAAAGGATATTTAGCTATTCGGTTGAACGAGAAAAATCGAAACCCAGCACATTAGGGCACGTTTTCTCGAATTTTCAAACGCAAAATATTGCCTTACTTTGAAAAATTTTCCTTTTTTGAAGTATGGTGTTAATATGCATAATGAAATAATAAATATGATAATGTGAAAAAAAAATAATATGAACAAAAATGAATAAAAAAAAACAAATCAATCATGTATATACCATAACAAATAAATAAATAAATAAACTAAAACATAAAAATGGGCATGTGTATGTACATATAAGGGAACTATATATGTATGTATATACATAAAATTATGAAAAAAATATATATGAATTATAAGATATAAAAATATAAGTATTTACATGTATATGTATATATATTATAAAATGCAAAAAATATATAAAATATAAGTATGTACGTTATAAAAAAGTGTGTATGTACATAAATTTATAAAAATATGAAAAATATATGTATATATGTATTTTAAAATTATTAAATATAAAAGTTTATGTAAATATGTATATGCACGTATATGTATACAAAATGTATATAAAAATTATAAAATATAATATATATAAGTATGTATATATATAAATAAATAAATTATAAAAATATGTACGTATAATATAAAAAATGCACGCATGCACATATATATAGCAAAATTGGAAATTGGAAATATATGTATATATATAAATGAGGAAATAAATAAATAAAAATAATCATAATAGATTTATTAATAAAATAACCAAAATAACGAAAAAGGACCGAATTGAAATTTTAAAACAAAATTTGTGGTCAAATCTGAAATAAATAAAAAAGAGGAAGGGCCACATCAAAAGCGCTGAAAAACTAGGAGGGGCAAAAGGGAAATAATCCTATTCTTGTAAAATGCGAGTTCCAGTAGGGACTAAATTGAAAACACAATAAATCATAGGGAAAAATTAAAAAAAAAACTAAAAGACTTGATTATAAAACCATTAAAAAGGGGAAAGGCTAAAAGTACAATTAACCCATCCCTTGAAAACACGCGGATCCCCCTGGAGCGGGTCGGGTCAGCCAACGGGTCAGGTGAAAACGGCGCCATTTTGGTGCCTGAGAAGGCTGCCCAAAACGACGTCGTTTTGGAACCCTATTTAAGTCAGCTTTTTTTTAAAAAAAATTCATTCTCCTTGTCCTTTCAAAAAAAACTGCAAAAAGAAACACTCTCCCCTCTCTCTCTTCCCCGGTCAAGGGTCCGGCCGAGAGCCACCGCACCAGCCGCCGGTTGCTGGCGCCGGCGCTGCTGTGCATGGCGGCGGGGAGACCAAAAGTCTCTAATTTTCTCTCCGATGCCTCTCCTTGTCTTCCTGATTGCTTCGGCGTCGGTAAAAAATGGTAAAAACGCCTCATTTCTTCTTTTTTTTGTTTCAAAAATAGGAAAAGAAAATAAAATAAAAGACGAAAAAAATAAAAAAAGCAACCACCTTTTTTTTATTTATTTTTTCTTCAAATCTCGTCAAGAGATTACAACAAGAGATCCCTCCCTTTACATTTTCGAATGGCTTTTATATAGCCATTTTCACATATTTTTTATTCCCTTTTTTTTTGCTTTCTGTCGCTTCTTTCTAATTTTGCAGGTGCAAGTGGCGATCTAGCAACGTGACCGTGGCGGTGCTGGTCAGAGGCGGCGGTGGCAGGGTAAGTGGGCTAGGTGCGGCGGGTAGGGTTAGGGGCTAGGATTTTCTTTTGTTTTTTCTGAAAATGGGTATTGGGTTTTTAGATTTTGGGTTGTGGGTTAGTTTGGGCTTGTTTTTGGGTCTGTTATTGGGTTTGTTGGCTTTGTAATGGGCAAAATATTGGGTTGTACAGCTGCCCCTCTTTGCTTGTTGTCGTGTAACGAGAACAGAGCAAAGATCTAGAAAGACCAATATTTTGCCTGGTCTCGCTGAGTCTTAACTTCTCTTGACGCTTCTCTTCAAGTAGCTTTATTTCAATCCACTGTGGCTTGTTGTTTCGCTCTATTTCACTGCACTTCAGGAAGCTCTGACTTGTAGCTTCAATCGTCTTCGTAGCAACTTTAGAGGGACAAGATTTGTGGTTTTAGTCTACTCCACTGCAAAAGGGAATTAAGGTTCGTCAAGTAAGTAAGATTCGCTGTTTTTTATCTGCTCTACTACTGCTTAGAGAGATAGGATTCACAATCTTTAACCTACTCCACTACTGCTTAGGGAGATAGTACTAATGGCTTAAATCAGCTTCTCCACTATCTTGAGAAGATAAGATTCACCGTCTTTGATCTGCTCCACTATTGCTTAGGGATACAAAATCTACAATCTTTGACCTACTCCACTACTGCTTAGGGAGATATGACTAATGGATTAAATTTGCTTCTTCACTATCCTCGGAAGATAAGATTCACAATCTTCGATCTGCTCCACTACTGCTTAGGGAGACAGAATCTGCAATCTTCAACCTACTCCACTACTGCTTAGGGAGATTGGACTAATGACTTAAATCTGCTTCTCCACTATTATGGGAAGATAAGATTCACCATCTTCGATCTGCTCCACTACTGCTTAGGGGGATAGAATCTGCAATTTTCAATCTACTCCACTACTACTTAGGGAGATAAGACTAATGGCTTAAATCTGCTTCTCCACTATCTTGGGAAGATAAGATTCGCCATCTTTGATCTTCTCCACTACTGCTTAGGGGTGCAGAATCTGCCATCATCAACCTACTCCACTACTTCTTAGGGAGATAGGACTAATGGCTTAAATCTTCTTCTCCATTATCTTGGGAAGATAAGATTTGCCATCTTCGATCTCCTCCACTACTGCTTAGGGAGACAGAATCTGCTAGCTTCGATCTACTCTGCTGCGAAATACAGGAAGACAAGATCTCCTATCTTCGATCTACTCCGCTACCAAATACAGGAAGACAAGATCTGCTATCTTCGATCTACTCCGCTGCCAAATACAGGAAGACAAGATCTACTATCTTCGATCTACTCCGCTACCAAATACAGGAAGACAAGATCTGCTATCTTCGATCTACTCCGCTGCCAAATACAGGAAGACAAGATCTACTATCTTCGATCTACTCCGCTGCCAAATACAAGAAGACAAGATCTTCTTTCTTCGATCTACTTTGCTGCCAAATACAGGAAGACAAGATCTGCTATCTTCGATCTATTCCGCTGCCAAATACAGGAAGACAAGATCTGCCATCTTCGATCTACTCCGCTACCAAATACAAGAAGACAAGATCTACTTTCTTCGATCTACTCTGTTGTCAAATACAGGAAGACAAGATCTAGTATCTTCGATCTACTCCGCTGCCAAATACAAGAAGACAAGATCTGCTATCTTCGATCTACTCCGCTGCCAAATACAGGAAGACAAGATTTGCTATCTTCGATCTACTCCACTGCAAAATATAGGAAGACAAGTTCCGCTATCGTCGATCTACTCCGCTACAAAATACAGGAAGACAAGATCTGCTATCTTCGATCTACTCCGCTGCCAAATACAGGAAGACAAGATCTGCTATCTTCAACCTACTCTACTACTACTTAGGGAGATCAGACTAATTGCTTAAATCTGCTTCTCCACTATCTTGGGAAGATAAGATTCGCCATCTTCGATCTGCTCCACTATTACTTAGGGGGACAGAATCTGCAATCTTCAACCTACTCCACTACTACTTAGGGAGATAAGACTAATGGCTTAAATCTACTTCTCCACTATCTTGGGAAGATAAGATTCGCCATGTTCGATCTTCTCCACTACTTCTTAGGGGGACAGAATCTGCCATCTTCAACCTACTCCACTACTGCTTAGGGAGATAGGACTAATGGCTTAAATCTACTTCTCCATTATCTTGGGAAGATAAGATTCGCCATCTTCGATCTGCTCCATTACTGCTTAGGGAGACAGAATATGCTATCTTCGATCACTCCGCTACGAAATACAGGAAGACAAGAGCTGCTATCTTTGATCTACTTCGCTGCCAAATACAGAAAGACAAGATCTGCTATCTTCGATCTACTCTACTGCGAAATACAGGAAGACAAGATCTGCTATCTTCGATCTATTCCGCTGCCAAATACCGGAAGACAAGATCTTCTATCTTCGATCTACTCCGCTGCCAAATACAGGAAGACAAGATCTGTTATCTTCGATCTACTCTGCTGGTAAATACAGATCTACTCCGCTGCCAAATACAGGAAGACAAGATCTGCTATCTTTTATCTACTCCGCTGCCAAATATAGGAAGACAAGATCTGCTATCTTCGATCTACTCCGTTGCGAAAAAGAGGAAGATAAGATCTTCTATCTTCGATCTTCTCCGTTGCTAAATACAGGAAGACAAGATCTGCTATCTTCGATCTACTCCGCTGCCAAATACAGGAAGAAAAGATCTGCTATCTTTGATCTACTCCGCTGCCAAATACTGGAAGACAAGATCTGCTATCTTCGGTCTACTCCGCTGCCAAATATAGGAAGACAAGATCTGCTATCTTTGATCTGTTCTCTGGGGAACATGATCTGTATGTTCTATTTCATGAACCTAATTATGCCTAGCGATTAGGATGATATGATCAAATCTCCTAACTTAATGCAAAATGCCATGCAAATGATCCATTTTTAATGTTTGGGTTATTATTCCTTATTCTTCATCAAGATTTTATTACCAACATGTCAGAATGCTATCCTGCTCGGCTGGTGGCACTCATTTCTTAATCAATCGGATTACCCCCACTGTAATCTTCAAACTTCAATCCATTGTAATCTTCAAGGTTAAGGCCATTGTAATTTTGGGACATAAAATTTGAACTGTCTTCCTCCCACTGTAATTTAGGAGTATAAGATCTGGCTCTTTCTCAAATATTTTCCACTACTATTCAGGGATACATGATCTGAATCTCCTTGGTCTCTCACACCATTCTCAGGGTGTCACACCAAATGCCTATGCATCAATAAATAATTTTCTTCTCCCAGAAGACCTTTTCTTGGTGAACATCGCTTATTTGTTCATTGAAGCTTTGCCACCGACACTACATCTTGTCATTTTGCTCAATCAATGTTTGAGTCAACAAAATCCGAAAGGATAGTCTTTAACTTAGACTCTTCCTTCTTAGATATTTCACCCTTTAAACTTGGTGTCTTCTAAACAATAGTCCTACTTCAGGTTCCTATATTATTTAGAAGCTTCTAGAGTAAATATGCAAAACTTCCATTGTGAAAGTATTATTAGTCCATTAATCATTATTCCAATGCAACATGCTTGCAAAAGATCATAACAATGGATAAAAATAAAATTGATTTTGAAGCATAGCTCGAAATGAATAAATTATCAAGAATGAAAGAGGAATTGATTGGAACATGTATCTTGAAAAAGAATGAAGTATTCAAAGAACAACAAATTCAATATATAAATAGTATGAAGGTTAGGTGCCCCAGATATCGCAGCTTGAAGTTCTCTGTACTAACTTTCTGAAAGCCCATTCTGAGTTTGACATGTGTTTAAGAGATCTGTAGGACTTTGTCAATGCCCCAAGATGTCGCCTACCCTTTCCTGTTGATTTAGGTATAGCAAGGTCATTACATGCCCCAATTTAATCAAAATTTAAGCTGCTCTGATCACTTCGTGCCCCATTTTGTTCCAAAATTTGAGCCACCCTTTTGGGTTTTCAACTTAAATCCCCTTTGGTCTCAATGCGCCCTTCGCGGGTTTTCACCTTGGCCTCTCATTTTTTTTTCTTCTTCTTTTTCAAAATATATTTTTGATTGCATCTAAACTCATAGGATTAGGCATGTCCTTGTTATCCCTTCTGATCAAGATTGATGCTTTTCTAGATAAGGCCATCCACATAATGTTCTTTCCAACTTGGCATAAAGTTCTTTTGTATGGGAAGGATCTTCTTCAATACCAAGCCCCTCTCGTGAAATCCTCTAGGGCGAACTTCTTCTTCCTTTTTTTTGAGCTTGCATCATTTACTTTTGGCGCACTTGACCATGATGGATAACTTGGAACATTCCTCTTCAATTGGGATTGGATCCAAAAACTCAAAGAAAAGAAAATCTCGACCTCAATGAGCAAAACTGCGATAGGCCAAAGGGAACGGTATTGCCCCGGCAGAGATTTTTTTTGTTTTTTTATTTTTATTTTTTGTTTTTTGTTTTGTTTTGTTTTGTTATTTTTTTTTGCATCCCATACTAACATATGATTTTTTCGAGAATTTGCTGACTGTCAACTTTGTGACGTTGTCATATGAAGCGGCTTCTACCCACGAAGATAAATTGATGACTGCCAGAATCTTTTGACGAGATCGACCTAATGACTTTCATGCCCCACATAGGGAACAGATTCCATTGAGTTTTTGTAGGGTGGAATATTTTTTCAACAAGTCCGAAGATAAGCTACAATCTATGTCATCTTCAAAGTCATGAGATCCCTCTAAACACATGTCTCGCTCAAAAGGAAATTCTGAGTCTGTAGCAGCGTCACTCATGTCATTGATATCTGGGGACCTATTGTAGGTACAAGAGAATATACAAAGAATGTATGATTTTAAGAATAATTATCTGTACAATATGATTATGAATGAATGAAATAATGATTTGAAAGAAAGAATGAAAGAATAAAAATAATTATTCATAAAGAATGAAAGAATATTGGCTAAAAAATGATTGCAAATTCATTAAAATAACGACATTCAGACATGAGCCTATTTCACAAAAGAGTTCTTGTTGCCTCTAGGCTAAAAGCAGCAAGTGTGTTCTTAATATTACTCTAAGTAGGCTCTAAATACTACAGGGTCTCTTTTACTGTCCCATTATTTAGAACACTCCTAGGTTTATAAGGGCGACTATCTAATAAGATCTCTTTTTCAGTTGTTTCTTCGTATACAGCACTGATGTGAACGTTTCCCAACGTTTCTTCATTCATTGCATTCCCCCCATTATCCATATGATTGAATAGCAGATTTTCTGTACTGAGTGAATCCTCAAATTTGACAATGCCCATATTGACAAACCTTTCGACCAGCTTTTTAAAGGCTGTGCAGTTTTGTATAGAATGTCCCGTAATTCCCGCATGATAGTCACATTGCGCATTTGTGTCGTACCATTTGGGGTACGGTGGTTGTAAAGGCTTCAAGTAGAAAGGGAAGACAACATGTGCGTCAAATAAACTCTGATACAGCTCCCGGTACGACATTGGGATTAGTGTAAATTGGGGCTTCTTAATGTTTTGCTTTGTGCCAGATTCTTGTCTTGGGGGATTCTGATGGCCAGTAGCAACCGTCCTTGGTTGGCTTGCGGTAATCGACTTTGAATAACCCTCGTTATACCTACCCGCATTATTCATCTCATTTTTCCTCTTCCTCGAGACCTTTGAAGTATTGTTTTGGGAGTTCCAGTCTTGCCCTTTCCGTTTGTAGCGATCTTCAAATTGTTTTGAGAACTCTACCCTTGCCTGTTTTGTTTCTGCTAGATCATCAATGACAACAGGATTAGTTAGATTGCCCCTCAGATTGGAACCTGAACCTGTCGCAAAATTCACCGGTGTCGAAGTATTGGTCTGGTATTGTGGTCGGATGTTAACAGTTACCCCTTGTGGATATATGTTTGGTTATGCTTGGATGTTTGTTGGGGTAAGGTCTGGAAGATTTGTAGGACCTTCATTATCATTCCCAAAGTGTACCACTGGGTTTTTTCCTTTTTCTAACCTCATATCCAATAACTGGGTTAACTGGCTCATCAGATTTCTTTGGACTTCTAGCATCTGATCCTTCATATCTTGATGAAACTTGGCCAATTTCTCTAGCATCTGTATTTGCATCTGCTCTAATCTCTCCAATCTTTGGTCCATTCCTTTACTTTCTGTTGGGGTACTGAAAGAATGTTGGTTTTCCAGATTTGCTGAAATAATTTTCTCAATTAGGGTATTTTAATGGTCGATAATGCATATGATGTCATGTAATGCAAATGCATGAATGCAAAAAGAGACATTGATTCTTGGTTCAATTCTATTAGAACAACTTTACTAGAAAACAAATCTCTTTACATAAAGCGGATATATATACGGCTTTACCCTCATAGGCGGAGACATTCAATTTCTTCATTCGAGTGTTAAGATAAATCTCACGAACTCTTTAAAAGGGACGTCTTTTCTATCTCCTTTTTGCTTGATCCGGACTGCGACTCGTTAATCATTCATCCTCGTGACGCTCGTTGGCTTCTCTTTAAGAAAGTTCAGCGGCTCTCGAATAATCTTTGTCATCTTAAATTCTCAGGCAACGAAGCAATGGTCGTGTAGTCCTCCATTAAACTATCATCCTTCTCTTATCACGTTTTCTTGGACCATATTCGGACAACCATATTATTATCCACTTTATCAAGAAACCCATTTCCTTATGACAAGCTTTCTATTAAACAACCGAACGTGAATCAACACCTCTTTTTATGATGAAAATGCAAAGCAATCATAACAAAAAAGAAAACAGGTTAGTATAAAGCAAAAGCGAGCAAGAATAAATAGAACACCTATTCGGGTGAATACTAGGGTTCGAAGTGGTTCTACCTAGGGTGGGCTCCTAAGGTCCACTACATGAAGTTTGGCTCTAAAGTAAGGGTACCCAAACCAGCAGATTCCTCGATCTTCACCCATTATAGGCTCATATAGACCGAGTTCGGTTCAAGGGAATACATTTCCCTATGGCTGCACGGAGATGAAAATCTCACGAAGACATAGGTACAGATGCATCCCAAAAGCGATCCACTATCCTGCACAGAGGTGAAAACCTCACGAAGGAGTAGCTTCTCACTCCCACTTAAAAGGGGGTGACCAAAGGTCATGCAATGCAATGTGCAGAAAGATGCCAAAATTTAAGCCAACACAACGATCATAAACCATAATAATGGAAATTGTAATAAAGATGAATGAAATGCAATGAAAGGGTCGTAAATTTAAACCAAATCTTCAATTTTTGACAAGAAGACAAAAAGTAATCAACTCGTGGCTTGACTCTCTTATTTTGGATCCCTAGCGGAGTCGCCAAGCTGTTGACACCATTTTTTAACAAAACAAGGTCGACTTGAATTTTGAAAATGGAAACAAAAAAACGGGAGTCGCCACCAATCCTTTTGATTAGGTGTGATCGGGTCACCTTGAAAAGTGGTTGTTTTTAATAAACGATTTGATTTTATTAAAACAACAGTTTTGGTCCACGAAATTCAAAAAAACAGGTTCGGGAGTCGGTTATGCACGAGGAAGGATTACCACCCTCGTTACGCCCAAAATTGGTACCTAGTTGATTACTTAATGTCTTAGTGTCGAAAAACTGAAAAACTTTAAAGAGATTTAAAATACGATCCTAAAAAAAACTTGAATGACATGGATTAAAATTTAAGAGGATATTTGGCTATTTGGTTAAACGAGAAATCGAAACCCAGCACATTAGGGCACATTTCCTCGAATTTCCAAACGCAAAATATTGTCTTATTTCAAAATTTTAAAAGGATATTTTGCTATTTGATCGAACGAGAAAAATCGAAAACCAGCACATTAGGGCACGTTTTCTTGAATTTACAAACGCAAAACATTGCCTTATTTTGAAATTTTCAAAAGGATATTTACCTATTTGGTTGAACGGGAAAAATCAAAACCCAGCAAATTAGGGAACGTTTTCTCGAATTTCCAAACACAAAATATTGCCTTACTTTGAAAAATTTTCGTTTTTCGAAGTATGGTGTTAATATGCATAATGAAATAATAAATACGATAATATGAACAAAAATAATATGAACAAAAAAGAATAATAAGAAAAACAAATCAATCATGTATATACCATAACAAATAAATAAATAAATAAATAAATACACTAAAACATAAAAATGGACATGTGTATGTACATATAAGGGAACTATATATGTATGTATATACATAAAATTATGAAAATATGAAAAAATATATATGAATTATAAGATATAAAAATATAAGTATTTACATGTATATGTATATAGATTATAAAATGCAAAAAATATATAAAATATAAGTATGTAAGTTATAAAAAAAGTGTGTATGTACATAAATTTATAAAAATATGAAAAATATGTATATATTTATTTTAAAATTATTAAATATAAAAGTTTATGTAAATATGTATATGCACGTATATGTATACAAAATGTATATAAAAATTATAAAATATAAAAAATATATATAAGTATGTATATATATAAATAAATAAATTATAAAAATATGTACGTATAATATAAAAAATGCCGCATGCACATATATATGTAGCAAAATTAGAAATTGCAAATATATGTATATATATAAATGAGGATATAAATAAATAAAAATAATCATAATAATAATCATAATAGATTTATTAATAAAATAACCAAAATAACGAAAAAGGATCGAATTGAAATTTTAAAACAAAATTTGGGGTCAAATCTAAAATAAATAAAAAAGAGGAAGGGCCACATCGAACGCGATGAAAAACTAGGAGGGGCAAAAGGGAAATAATCCCATTCTTGCAAAATGTGAGTTCTAGTAGGGACTAAATTGAAAACACAATAAATCATAGCGAAAATTAAAAAAAAAACTAAAAGACTTGATTATAAAACCATTAAAAAGGGGAAGGGCTAAAAGTGCAATTAGCCCATCCCTTGAAAACACGCGGATCCCCCTGGAGGGGGTCGGGTCGGCCAATGGGTCAGGTCAAAACGGTGCCGTTTTGGTGCCTGAGAAGGCTACCCAAAACGACGTCGTTTTGGAACCCTATTTAAGTCAGCTTTTTTTTTTAAAAAAAATTCATTTTCCTTCTCCTTTCAAAAAAAACTTTAAAAAGAAACACTCTCCCCTCTCTCTCTTCTTCGGTCAAGGGTCTGGCCAAGAGCCACCGCACCAGCCGCCGGCGCCACCGTGCACGGCGGTGGGGAGACCAAAAGTCTCTCTTTTTCTCTCTGATGCCTCTCCTCGTCTTCCTGATCGCTCCAGCGTCAGTAGAAAAAGGGTTAAAATGCCTCCTTTCTTTTTTTTTTGTTTTGAAAATAGGAAAAGAAAATAAAATAAAAGACGAAAAAAAAGAAAAAAAAAGCAACAACCTTTTTTGTTTTTATTTCTTTTTTCTTCAAATCTCGTCAAGAGATTGCGAAAAGAGATCCCTCCCTTTACATTTTCGAATGGCTTTTATATAGCCATTTTTTACATATTTTTTATTCCTTTTTTTTTTGCTTTCTGTCGCTTCTTTCTGATTTTGCAGGCGCAAGTGGCGATCCGGCGAGTGACCGTGGTGGTGTTGGTAGAGGCGGCGATGGCAGGGCAAGTGGGCTAGGTGCGGTGGCTAGGGTTAGGGACTAGGGTTTTCTTTTATTTTTTCTGAAAATGGGTATTGGGTTTTTAGATTTTGGGTTGTGGGTTAGTTTGGGCTTGTTTTTGGGTCTGTTATTGGGTTTGTTGGGTTTGTAATGGGAAAATATTGGGCTGTACAATGCAAATAAACCCATTTTATTGAAAATCCATACTAGCTGAATGTTAATAGCATCCATTACAGCCTACATTTGCAACAATTTCACATCTTTAAATCCCTAATCATTTAAATCATTAAAATTTACTTAAAAAATACTTATAAATAATAACTAATACTTCAAACTCATCATTTAACATCTAAAATCACAAAGATTCATCAATGGCAACATTCAAAATCTTTAACGGTTTCAAAATAAAGGTACAGGCTACTTGGACCTAGTTGCAACGATCTCAAAAATATAAAATTTATGAAAAATCGATAAATAAATCACTTACATGCATCAATTTTAGTTTGGCTGAACCTAAAGCTATTCTAATGGAGTTTTTCACTTCAACATTTCGGTGCTAATGAATAATGAAGATGATGTCTTTTTTGTTTTATTATTTTTAATTTATTTTATTATTAAACCAACATTATATTAAAACAGTTTTTCACCTAATTGATTATACAACCACCCACTCTTCACTAAAAATGTCTAATTACCTTTTAAATCCTCCAAAAATCTTTAATTATGCATTTTAGCTAATAATAATCAATAGCGATTAACTTTAACGTCATTTACAATTTAGTCCTTTTTCATTAATTAACCATTTAAACATTATAATTTCTTAACAAAACTTTAATACTACCTTAATAACACTTCGTAAATATTTATAAAAATATTTACGACTTGGTTTATAGAAACGAAGTCCCGATACCTCATTTTCTAAAACCACTTAACTTCACTTGAACTTAATTGTTCTTCCATTTAACAATAATCATTAAATCAAAATTTATCATTACACCATTAATACTCGTAAATATTAAATAATAATATTTACGGACTTACACTTTAGATTTGTGGCCCTTAAACCACTATTCTGACACTTTAAAGAAATGAGTTGTTACGCAACAACCACTTGCACGTTTTGTTCCTCAAACTATGCATGATTATGCTAAGCCTACTCTGACTGGGGCTGAATCAAGTATTGTTAGACCAACAGTTGCTACGAAAAATTTTGAGATCAAGCTGAATACAATTCAGATGGTGCAACAATATGTTTAGTTTGATGAGTTGCAAGATGAATATCCAAATGCTTATTTGGCTAACTTTTTTAGAGATTTGTGACACATTCAAGATCAATGGCGTTACTGATGATGCCATACATTTACAATTGTTCATATTTTCTTTAAGGAGCAAGGCAAAACTGTAACACCCTTAACCTATTTTCGTCGCCGACTAGGGTTACGGAGCATTACCGTACAAATCAGAACAAAACTTCAAATCAGATTAATAATGCTATTTAATATCAATTATTCAAATCTCATACAAATCCAACAAACATACACATTTGGGCCTTAATTTGAACTTTCGAGGCCCTAAAAACAATTCCAGATCAAAATGAGACTAATTTGAAACAATTCAGAAAGCTTAGCGCAAATCTCATAAATTCCTAAAAAGAGGGACACACGATCGTGTAGCTAGGCTGTGTGAAATGCCCCAAACCATATAACTTTCACAATTGGGATACACGTGCGTCTCCCAGCCCGTCTAACTCACTGACTTGAGACACACGGTCGTGTCTCAACCCATGTCTCAACCCGTGTGGGAACTACACTTGTATAATTTTACAACATGCTCAGGGCACACACCCGTGTGGTTGCCCGTGCATGTCACACGGCCATGTGACAGATAGTGTCTCAGGCCATGTGCACCTAAATGTACCTTAAAACTCAAGTTTACCAAATATGCATACTTGAGACATAAACTTACCATTTACCAACTAATTTACTTACTCAACACACACCTAAACAAGAACAAAACATGCCAAAATCACACATAAATCTTACAATTCAAAAACTTATCCAATGTACCTCATTGGTACGACAAATAAACATCTAAACAATTCAACCTCAATGTCATGGTTTCATATTTCATACATACATCACATACCTACCATTCAACCGTTTCATTCACACTTCAATATACCAAAAAGTTACCTAATCACAAGACATTCACTAATAACCAATACACATATTACATGCACATTCCATTTAGATACATTATTCTCAATTAATACCACCTAGTCATACTTCTTCACAAGACACACATAAAATACCAAATTCGTCTATCAACACAAACATATACCAACTAATTTCAAAACATACATATACGCAAGTAAGTTAAGCATAGGCCCGAAACATATCAAATTAACTTACAACCCTATACATGCCATTTATAACTATTAGCCCAACTTATTCAAAAGCTACCAAAATAGTCACTGGATAGTGTGATTGTGCTCCGATGAAGATTCCAACCAATTGAACTTTCCGATGACCTACAAAAATAGAGAAATCAACTAGGTGAGTAACTAATGCTTAGTAAGTTCGTATAATAGAACTTAAAATTACCAAGTGTAATAATTAAATGGCTATAAATGATTCCATTTAGCCATAGTCCAAATTTCCTTTTCCTAACACAACACCTCACAAGATTAGTAAGTGAAGCAGTGCACATATAAGTTTAACCAAATAAGGCATATAACCTCTCAAGCTTTTCAAATCATCAATTCCTTTCATCATATGCTATGTAGTTTCATTTTCATTACCTTTCATACCTCAAATTTCATATATCATACATAATATATCATAGTAAATCATGACATATACCTAATAAGCATTTAGGTTTTATATATATCTTCCATCACACATATATATATCCATTTCACATTCTACACATTTGAGTCCACATAGTTAGTAGATAATAAGTAAACATAATCTATATTAAGAAATAAATTTCATGCTTATTCCATCCGTCACATGATAAATTCTCATCCTTTTCATTGCATATGTGCATTTCCATCTTTCCATTTCTTATGAACATTAGTACATTAAGTTTTTATATATGTCTTTCCATTAATCTTTACTTACCCATTGAATAAAATGAAATAACATCAAAATCTAGGAAAATACTTATATCACTATTTAATTCTCTAAACACACCACCACATCACAATTTAACATATTTATAGACATATAAAGTATATATAATCACACCAAGGCTTTAAAATTCATTATCAAACTATATTAGTCAAAAATTCATTTCGTATTCATACTTACAATACATACCTCACTTAAAATGTGTTACTTGAATAGCAAATGATCGGAGAGTACCATGATGTCTTTCAACCCTGGTCTTATTTATTCTCGTCTTGATGGCATAGTGTTTTCAACCATGTCTTATTCATTTTCCATCGTGTTGCCATAGTGTCTTTCAACTATGGTCTTACTTCTTTAATTCGTGATGCCATATCATCTTTTAGCTATGGTCTTACTCGATAGAATCGTGATGCCATAACGTCTTTTAGCTATGGTCTTACTCAATAAAATCGTGATGCCATAACGTCTTTCAACTATGGTATTACTCGTTTATGGTATGGTGCCATAATGTCTTTCAACTATGGTCTTAATTGTTTCCTTCAAGCCAACAAAATCGATTCATATATAAACAATTAATATCAAACAATCGAAACAAAAACTAATTGATTTAATCAAGTTCGTAGACTGAATTGTAATAGTTGCAGAAGTTTAAAGACTATTTTGAAATTTTCCCTTTTCCACGAAAGTCAACAGGGTCTTGATCTAAAATGTAAAATTTTCCCTTTATTAGCTTATATTCATATGCCAATTAATTCTTCATTTTATACTCTTTTATTTTTTAAAATTACATAATTTCCCCTAACTTTTACAACTATTGCAATTTAGTCCCTTAACCTAAAAATAATCAAATTAACCATTTTCTCAAGTTTAAAATTGACAGATGAAT
Source organism: Gossypium hirsutum (assembly GCF_007990345.1). Taxonomy (NCBI): domain Eukaryota; kingdom Viridiplantae; phylum Streptophyta; class Magnoliopsida; order Malvales; family Malvaceae; genus Gossypium; species Gossypium hirsutum. The sequence continues at coordinate 35,920,786 of NC_053448.1, read as the reverse complement.
AATCTAGGCCCTTAAACAGTCCCAATTATACCTCTAATTCACCATCAAACCTTGAAATTTTAACATTTTAACAATTTAATCCTTAAATAAAAAAATAATAAAAACTACTATACATAACAACCAAATACCACAATCAAAGCTTCAAACACATTATTATCATAAAAATTAACCAAGATTCATTAATGGAAACTTCTAAAATTTTTAACAAATTAAAAACTGAAGGTACGGGTTAGATGGACTTAGTTGTAACAATCTTAAAAACATAAAAATCATAAAAAATGGGATAAAAATACATACCATACAATTGATTTTAAGCATGGCTGAAACTTTGGTATTCTTGAACCCTGGCTTTCGGTGAAGAAAGGTTGAAGAAAGTGAATAAAAAATAATGAAATAGCCATTTGTCTCATTTTTGTTTTAATTACTTTTTTTTACATTATGAACTTATAATATAACTTATAATTTTTATAAGTAAACCATTAATGAACCGTCCAACATAAATGAATATGGCTTATTTGCCAAATAAAACCATCCAACAAGTTATTTAAACCCATTTAGCCCTTATAACTTAATAGCGATTAACTTATGCGACTTTTACGATTTAGTCCTTTTTCTTTAATTAACTATCTAAACATTAAAATTTATTAACCATTTTAATACAACTCGAATAACACTCTGTAAATATTTAACAAAATATTTACGGGCTCGGTTTATAGAAATGAGGTCCCAAAACCTCCTTTTTTAAAACCCTGTTGACTTTAAGGGTTTACCACATGAACCTAATTATCATTTCAAATAGAATAAATTATTATTATAAAAATTTATTAAAATACTATTTTTGACTTGTAAATATTAAATAATAATATTTACGAATTCACTCATCGAATTTGTGGCCCCGAAACCACTAAAAAATGGGCTATTACAAAAATAATGGTTGAATTCATTTCCACGGGATTCTATCATGACTTGGGATCAGATGACTGAGAAGTTTCTATTGAAGTACTTCTTACCGGCTAAAACAACTAAGTTTAGGAACGGCATCTCTTCTTTTGCTCAAATTGATTTGGAAACATTATATGATGCATGATAGAGATTTAAGGATATTTTGAGAAGGTGTCCTCATCATGGTTACCTTTATGGTTACAAGTTCAAACCTTTTACAATGGTTTGAATCCCTCGACAAGGAAACTAATTGATTCAGCTGCTGGCAAAACATTGAATAATAAGACTCCTGAGGCAGCTTAAGAGTTTGTTTCAGAGATGACACTGAATAACTATTAGTGGCAAGTCATGAGAACGAAAATAATTAAAACAATTGATGTTTTTAATATTGATGCAGTTTCTATGTTAGCAAATCAGGTTGAAGCTTTTCGTAAGAAAATTGATGGTTTGAATTTTTCTAAGCAACTAAATTCGGTAGTGCAATGTGATGTGAATGGAGTGGGGATGATTAATTCAGAATGTTTTCCCTTTGGTTCTAGCATAGAGCATGAGCAAGTCAACTTCATAGGTAACAACCCCTCTAGGTTTTTAGCAACCTTATCAGTAAAAAAAGAAACTAAACCTTGAGGAAATGTTAACTAAATTTATTTCTGTATCTGAAACTCGATTTTGAAAGACTGAGATAACTTGAAAAAATCAACAAGCATCGATTCAAGGGCTTGAAAATTAGATTGGACAGCTTGCTAAACTGGTTTCGGAAAGACAACAAGTTAGCTTACCTAGTAATAGTGAAACTACCCTAATGAAGCAAGCCCATGGAATCACTGTTCCAAGCATCGAAGGGTTAGTCGAGCCTAAAAAGAAGCCAAATTTAGAATCCGTTGAGAAAAAATGATAGGGTTGAGGAAAGTAAGAAAGAGCATAAGCCAGTGGTTAGAGAATTCAAACAACAAATTCCATATCCGGCAGCATTAAAACAAGACAACATAAAAGAGCTTACCTTTGGCTGAAACTCTTTTGTAGATGCCCAAGTATGCAAAATTTTTAAAAGAGCTGTTAAAAAAATAAAACGAAGTTAGACGACTTGTCAACTATGGAGCTTAATGAGGATTGTTCGACCATTCTCCAAACAAACTACCTAACAAGCTGAAAGATATAGGAAGTTTTACTATTCCTTGCCTTGTTGGTAGTTTAAATGTTAAAAAAGTTTTGGCTGATTTGGGGTCTAGTATAAATGTTATGCCTTATAAAATGTTCAAACAATTTGGTCTCGGGGAACCAAAACCCACTAAGATGAATATTCAATTAGCTGATAGAACAATTAGGTATCCTAGGGGTATTGTTGAAGATGTATTTGTTAAAGTCAATAAATTTATATTCCCTGTTGATTTTGTTATATTGGACATGGATGAGGATATTGAGGTATCCATGATCTTAGGTCGACCCTTTTTAGCCACTTCTAGAACTGTTATTGATGTGGGTAATGGTGAGCTTGTATTGAGTGTAGGTGATGAAAATGTTACTCTTCAAGCATGTGATTTTGTTAGAGTTCCTAGTGAGCGAAATGATGCTCATTATTCTGTTAATGATAGTAATCATGTGGATTGACATTCGTTGTAGGAATTTACTAATGAATATGTGTTTGAATAGTATCCATCTCAAGGTGATAAAAATCAATGGACGAGTGGAGAGCGAATGGTGCAGCTCGATGATTTAGATGAATGGAGAACAAAGGCTGATGAGAACCCAAGAACGATCAAAGAAATAACTATGCAACGCCATAGTGTGCATGTAAAGAGGATGAACCAGTTCAAAGTTAGGGGCAAAGTGCTGCTATACAAATCGGATCCATGAATGTTCTCTTCAGAGCTTAAGTCAAGAGGGTCAAACCCATTTGTAGTACACATTGTATTTCCATATGGAGCCACTGAGGTAACACACCCTCATTACGGCACATTCAAGGTAAACAGTCTTTGTCTCAAACTTTATTTTGGTGGTAATACTGACAACGACAGAGAGGAGCTTTGGCTCCAAGATCTGCCTTAACCGTTAACTAAAAATGGAAGTCAAGATTAGACTCTAAATAAGTGCTTCTTAGGAGGCAGTTTGAGTGTTTTTATTTTAATTATTTATTAATTTTAATTTCATGTAATTTAAAAAAATTTAAAAAGGAAAAATAAAAAAATTTAAAAAAATTCAAAAAAATTAAAAAATATAAAAGGGTCGATACAGTTTAGGGTGATCCACATAGCCTAGAGACATGGCCGTGTGGGACACACGACCTATCACATGGGCGTGGGAAAAGCGAACGAGCATCGCACATGACCTGACACATGGTTGTGTGTGACACACGACTTGGACACATGGGTATGTCCTAGGTCGTGTGGTTATTGAGCTTATTTTTCTCTATTTTTGAATCATACACGGTCTAGGTAGTTCAACATGGCCATGTACTTTTTTTTCCTTTTTAAAGTTGGTTTTTTTTCTTTTCTTTTTTTGTTTCCTTCCTACCCCAACCAAAGTGATTTCATTTAGTTTTATATTTTATTTGTTTTTTTAATTTTATTATGCACTGTATTTTTATTGTTTTTTCGATTGTTTTTCTATTTCTTTATCTTATTTATTTTTGTCTATTTTCTTATTAGTTTTCTCGGAAACATGTGCTTCATTTAAATTCGCCTACAATTTCGATTTTCACTATTCTGGCAAATTCATCCAAATTTAGGGCAGTTTTAGTTCTCTCCGTCCCTTATGATATTGTGCTTATTCTGTGATTATATCTATTTGTACACTAAAGACAATGTGCATCGTAAATGTGGAGAGGTTTTTTATGTTCTTATGGGATAAAATCCCTGAATTGTTGTTTGTGTTTGAGTAATTTTCTCAAACCTATCATTGAGGTTAATTTTTTTAATTGAGAGTTTTTATTGATTCTGTCTTGGGATTTATTTGTGGATGTCTGTGCATTGGTTGATTTATACTTTAAGACATGAGAGAGTCAAGCATGATAAGATGTTTTTATAGAAATAATTGTTTTAGGTTGTCTCCCAAAATTGAAATATTATCTTGAAGTTTTAATTTTATAGGTTTGACATCAAAACCATAATTTTTTGTGAGATCTTGAGCCTATAGAGCATATATTTTATTTCGTGCTCATTTTATTTTTAGTTGTGAGTATGTCAACTTGATTTGTTATTCTAGAACTTGCTTCGATTATACATATCAAGACCACATTATTAATTTGATATATTGAGATGATAAAGGCACATAGGATTTAACCCACCTAACCTTTAATCTGCTTACCTACTGGATTAACCCTTAGTGAATCCCGTTAATCCTAACACCGTTTTTTCCTTCTAACCTATTAATGTTAACTCATACCCATATATATGTTGTAAAATTATCCTTTTTATTGACTCCCTTTTTATCGAGATTTGATTTGGTTAGTGGCCTAATTTTGTTTCATTATTCAAATTGCTGAATTTTATTTGGTTCCAAAAAAAAAGGAGAAAAAATGAAAAAAAATTGATTGAGCTTGAATCATTAGCTTCATATTGTGTTGAAAAGCTCATTTTTAATATTTAATTCTTGTTGATGTGAATACTGATTTTTTTTAGTTTGGTAACTTATCAACTTGACTCTCGATTGTAGCCAATTTTTCTCATTGTTTCCATACCCTTAACCTATTCCCCATTACAACCTTGTAAAGACCTCTTGGTTGGTGTGTCATCTCATTTTATAATGGTGGAGATTTGATTTTCAAGCAAACACATGCTAATAACATTTTTCGTTCAACAGTTGAGTGCATACTGCTTGAACCTTAAACAGTTTGAGTGCATTGAGTGAATCTTTAGTGAGGATGTTATTTCTTGTTGAGTTTGAATTTCATGTAATTATTGAGATACGAGAGATGCTTAATATTTTTAAAGCTTAAAATTTTCTGCTTGGATTACTTGTGCTGTTTAGTATCATTTTAGTGCGAATTTCCAATGCATGATTATCTATAAATTATCCTAAGACATTATTGGTGGAAACAATAAATTAAGGGAGATTAACATGAATTTGGGTTCAGAATTTTTCTTGAGAACAAGAAAACGCTTAAGTGTGAGGATATTTGATAAGTGTTAAAAGGAATATGTTTTAGCCTATTTCTTCATGCGTTTTTGGATGATTATTCGATTTAAAGGGTGAATTTTATGCTCCTAATCCTTTAAATTCATGTTTCTATAGTTAGGAGAGCATTAGGGAGTAAAAGGAGTGAAAAATGAGCAAAAAGCAGAAAATTAGAGCAAGGTATAGGGGCCACACGGGCTGGACCATTCCACACGGCCTATATATGACAAATTTAAAAAAGATAGGAGTGAACCATCAGAGAATACTCAATAAAACAACTCGAAAAACACCATTGAAGCTAATTCTGAAGTAGATTTCTGTCAAGATTGAAGACTCCCAGTTGATTTCTTGGGAAGCCTTCATGAGTTTCTTTATTTCTTTCGGTTATTTTGTATTTTGGATGTGTTTATTTTTAAGCATGAATTAATTTTCTAAATACCTAGGGAGATGAACCCTATGATGAATTATGTCATTTGATTTTTATTTTAAGCAATGAATACTTAGATCTTGTTCTCAATTATGTGTGCTTAATTCTTGGTTTGATATTTCTAAATTATTAATCCATTTTTGATGTGCTTAAATCAAAGGAGAAATAGACCCTGTTTAAGAGTAGATCTAGTGTAATTGAGTGGAGTTTCATGCAATCTTAGAAATAGGATGACATAAATATACCGGATTAGAGTCAAATCTAATAGGGAAATCCATAAATCAAGTTAATGCAATAATAGCGGTTTTAATTAGAAAGAAATTTCAATTAATCAACCTAGAGTCAGTTGCTCTTATTCTTGAAGAGAGATATTAGCATAATTTAGGGATTTCTACGAATTAAGATACTACGTGAAGAAATTGCATGATGTAGATTGATAATGACAAGTGAAATCTAAGTGAATTCTTTCCTAAGTATTGTTTTGGTTCTTGGTTGTTGACTCGATTTTTTTCTTAATTTGTTCTTTGTTGCTTTCGTAGTTAACTAGTTTAGTTAATTTTAGTTTTCAATCAATCATTCGAATTTATCAGTTAAATAATAGAAAGATAGTAATTACTAATACTTTTAGTCTTTCTGGGAACGATATTTTTGCTAACCATAGCAATACTATTAAATGTAGGTGAACTTCCTTTGTTAGATTTTTAGTTGGTTTATGACTACAACATTGTGCCCATGCAACCTAACCTGCTAAAATCAAATTCGGAGCTACATATGCAACATTTCAATATGACGCAACATGTTGAAGTTGCCAGCACAATCTGTAACACCCTTTTACCCGAGTTCTTACGATAACTCAAGCAAATGATGCTACATTTATAAACTAAGAGCACTAAATTAAACATCATCTAATTCACTTTTTTAAACCAAATTATACTCATTTGAAATGGTTCGGGTCCTAATTGAGCTTACAAAAGCTGTCGAGGTTATTCGGTACTGAAAGAATGGCCAATGTGCAAATAAAAAGGAAACATGGTCAAGTTTGCGATATTGGTAAGTGAATGTTGCAATATTGAGATCCAAATTCTCAATGTCGTAAAAATTTCTAGGGAATATCACAAGATTGAGATTAGAATGCCAAATGTTACAACATTGGTAGGGAAGGTTACAACATTGCATATAGGTTGCCTAAAACATGACTGATACATCAAAAATCATGTCAAAATTATAACCAATCCTTCTATAACATTTTTAGAACTCAAAATAGGACAAAATGTCATCCAAACATCAAATTGTTCAAAGACTTTACATGAGAACCAAATATTTCAAGTCCAAAATAACTTTAATTGAGCATGACATAACTTCGAAACCGTTAATTAACATATCAAATACATTCAAATGGTTCTAATCCTATGTACATGCCACGCTAATATCCAAAATATAAGTTTCATACTCTTTAAATTATTCCTTGGTGATGAGATGTGGATGAGGATGGCCACTTCAAAAGAAGTCTTTGATCTATGGTATTTATATATGTCAAATTAAGCTCTCTTAAAGAGCTTATTCTCAAGTATTTTATAGTACTTTTTATCATATTTCCATAATTATTAGGTTTTATGTCTAATATTAGGTTTTATTGTGTTCTTTTTACTTTTTGAATAAAATGGCAAGTTTAAGCCATTAGCAACTTAACCTTTGAGTTGAACTTGTTTTGGACAAATGAGGGGATTTCTTTTGAAGTCACGAAACTAGCCATCAAGGTCGGAACATGGAGCTATTGAAGTTGCAACACTGGCCACAGTTCCCAAAGTTGAAGAATCGAGTTGCTTGAGGATAATGTCGCGAAACCAAATGGCTAATGTCACGACATTGAAGTTCAAAAGCACCCAAGGGAGTAAACTATCGATGATGTTGCGACACGAAGGTGTGGGTGTCATGACACTGGATTTTCACAAGGAAAATAATTTCTAAGGGCAGTTTTTAGTCCATCAAGCCTTTAGTCAAATGTTAAGTGAGGGCAAAATTATCATTTATAGGTTGATTTGTGCTAGACTGTAAAAGGTACTTTATGACACATTTTCCATATACTTTTTTATATTCTTATTACTTAGCTCTTTTAGGTCAGATTTTTAGAATTCTCTCTTTAATTTTTCTGAGTTTTAGTTTTCTTAGCAAAAGGTATAGGGACCTTCTTTGTACCTTTTACAATTGTTGTAATATTTCAATTTATTTGTCATATTTTCTTCTTCCTATTTCACATTTTATTGATTGGGCTTCAATATTTGGGGATTTATCACGTCAAACCTTCCATCGATACAAGGATTTCATCAATGATATTGAGAATTTCTAAACCTTATCTATTTTCTATTATTTTTCTTATGTGTTTTAACATGAAAATGATTGATTGCTTGAATTGACCATGGGTATGAACTAAATTTGCTTGTGTTCAATTAATTAAAGTGTTAATTGATTAATTTAAGGTTTAAGGACTAGATCATAAAACGTAGACTACATCGAATGAAATAAAAAACCTAAAATTGACGAATCTTGGAGATTATCTAGATAGGTGAGACCGAGAGGAAATGCTATTGAGCACACATTTGATTAGGTCAATTTAATTTAGTGAAGTTTAGAGATAAATTGGATTAAATTGCTTAATTAGGTAAAATTCTAATTGAGAGGTAAAATTTGACTAATTAGGAAAATTAGGCATTCTAGCTCCCTAAGATAAGAGTTAATCATTAACATGGATGTTAAACAACCATATTATTTTCTCATTTGTTAATCTTATGAAATTAGGTTGATTGCAATTTAGTCAAATGCTTGGTCATTGTTGGTCAATTTTGCCACTCGATCTTCTTTGGGTCAAATCTTTGAAAAAATTAGTATTCCGTTATAAACAATAGAAATATTACAATTTACCTATGACACTTGTAGTAAAATCCGCATCTTAAATCTTTATTCTATAGCAAATTTCCTTACTTGGTGTACGTATATCGTAGCGCGGTTAGGTTGTTGGTGTCGTTGTTGAGGAGATTTTGTGTGTGACAATTGATTTATGGTGATTTTTGAATGCTTATTTAGAGAATCTAATTGGGAGCTCTAGATTTATAAATACAACACATTGTTTTCTTTTCTGTTTTCAATTATGTAATTTGTTTTTACATTTTCTGTCACACCCGATTACCCTAATTGGCTTAGGAAATTGGGAAAAGCTAGGATTAAATTGAAAAGGACAACAAATTGTTGGACTTTGTTAGGGAAGTAAGGAAATCCTAGTGACTAAATTTTGAATAGTTGGATGTCAATTCCAATTCAATCAAACGGGAATATGTTGGTTAAAAAGTGAGAGATAAAATGATTAAAAATGGATGGTGGAAATGATCGGTGATGACCGTGCCCAATGAGCATATATGTGGGCATGGGTGGAGACTGAATTATCTTAAATCTATTTGTAAGTCTTCATCTCCCCCAAGCATTTTCTTCCTCAGTCGTTCAAAGGAAGAAGGGAATACAGATGAGGGAAGCTCTGCATATCGTATCAAAGGCATGAGTCTAGACCTGGTGATGAAGGAATTGAGGAACCGATAAGTTTCCTTATCTTTCACTGTGTGTAGGAACTAAGGAGAGAAGTAGACTAAGACTCTCAGAGCTTCCGTATAATTTAATATTCTTGGTTTCTAAGAAATCATCACTATTGGTAACTGGCATAGTGCATGGCTTATTGTTGTTCTTATGGCATGTATGAATGACACATGCTTATTATGGTATGGGTTACTAACCATGGGTTAGGTGAAGTTAGGAATGGGGAAAATGAGTGATTTTGTTAAATATCGTCATATAATTTTGCTTGGAGCAAACTGTGATGTGTGAAGCTCTAAGTCTTGTGGAGGGGATACTGCGGTGTTCAACCATCAGTGTATTGGTTGGTAAATAGAGGAATGGATGGAATTTGATGAGGAGTGTGAATGAAAGATCATGGCTAGGCCATGAGACTGATCAAAGGCTACACGCCTAAAGATTAGTAATATCATGGCTGAAAGACGCCATGACATCGTGCTAAATATGAGTAAGACCATAGTTGAAAGATACTAGGATGTCATGATATAAGTGAGTATGGCCATGGTTGAAAGAAGCTATGGTATCATGGTAAACGGGTCTAAGACTGTAACAGCCCAAATTTGGGGCTAGGAGGAATAGTGGTTTCGGGACCACAAATTCGACGAGAAAAGAAATTTATTTTCATTATATTTTTATGGTCTACGATTTCATAAAATGATTTCGTGAAAATTTCGTTCGAAAATTTTGATGTTTGGGCACTCAATTTAGTCAAAAGGACTAAATTATAAAAAAAGTGAAAAAAGTTGAGTTCTATATGTTAGAGGTGTCCAATTGTTATGAAATTTTAAATTGGAGGTCTTTATATGGTAATTAGACCATTGGTTAAGTCGTTGGACAAAAATGGGTATGGTTAAGCATGTTTCCAAAGTTTTTCATTAAGGGCATTTTGGTATTTAGTTATTAAAATGAATTAAAAACAAAATTAAAAGCCAATTTTTGTCCATCTTCAACCCCTAGGCCGAAAATTGCATGGAGAAACCATGGCTAGGGTTTTTCAAGCTTCCAAGCTTGATTGTAAGTCCGTTCTATCCCCGTTTTTAATGATTTTTACGTTTTTGAAATCCTCGTAACAAGATTTACCTATTTTTACCATTGTTTTGAACTAGGGTTTGTGTTTAAAAATTTACCCATGAATGGTATGTATGTATTTTGATGTTTTATGGAATAATATGAATGTTTGGAGTGTGATAAACGATTTATTTTAAGTAATTTTCGATGAAAATGCCTAAAATGACTAATTTGTAAAAGTTATAAAATATGCCACAAGTGTGTGAATAAGTGAGTATTGTGGACTGCTATAGTTATGAAAATGGTTCAACTAGGCCTAAAATGCAAGGAAATTGAATAAAAATTATTTTACGAGCCTAGGGGCAAAATCATAATTTTGTGAAACTTTAAGGGCAAAAATGTAATTTTGCCAAAGTATGTTATTTGGAATGGAATGAATAGTGTGAATGTTATATAAGTTAAATGTATTATTATAAATCAAGAAAGACGAGAAATTGAAATTGATCGATAAAAAGAAAAGTGAGAAAAAGTGAAAATTTCTCGAATGAACCTTTGGAATAAAAAGGGATAAGAATGAAGTGACAGAAATGATAACATGTGTGGCATGGATTGTGTGTAGGCCACTGTGTAAAAGTGAAAGTGATGGTCACGTGTGTAGTACTATGTGCAGGCTACTACGTCTACCGAAATAATAGGTCGTATGTGTAGTACTATGTGCAGGCTAGTATGCGTACTGCATAGTTTCGATCACGTATGTAGTACTATGTGTAGGCTACTACGTGTATCGGATCGTAATGGTCACATGTGTAGTACTATGTGCAGGCTAATATGTGAACCGAACATCATTGATTAGTAAGGTGGTTGCTATGTGCTGATTCCACCGGACATCATTGATTAATAAGGTGGTTGCTATGTGCTGAATCCACTGAGTATCTGTTATTATTCCGAAGTGTTCATCGGGAAAATGAATAAGTGTAATTGCATAATGAATATAGGTGTGGATTTAAATTGAATATCAACATAGAAATGGAAAAGTGAATTTTGAATTGAATTGTGATTGAAAGTGAAAAAGTGAAATTATGAAAGAGTACATTTAGAAATAAAACAGTTTAGACAGCAACAGTTGTGTGACTTTGAAAATTCACCAAAAATGGTGGAGATTGAATTATAGGCTGAATAATATAGGAAATTGAAGCTGAATGAGTCTATTTTCACATGAAATATATGAAATTGAAGCTGAAACAATATGCAAATTCTATACAATAAGATAATTAATTTTTAGTGAAGAGAGGTCAGAACTGTCGAGCAATGAAACAGGGGAAACCTTAAAGAATAAACTGTACTAATTGGCTAAACCAAAAATTCTAAAAATTTTATGGTAAGAATAAATGTGAATTTAGTTTCGGGGAAAATTAACGGTTCTTAACTTGGAGCTCTGTATCTCCGAGTAAAAATAATTTAGTGACTCTGAATCGGAGCGATAGTTTTATGTATACATGTAAGTGAATAGTGAAACTATAGAAAATGTTATTTCTAAGAGTGTTATGTGCATTAAGGATGTGGAATGGAGAGGAAGAGGAGGAAAATTGGAAGAACATATGTATGATTTGTGTATAATTGGCCATATGCTGGATTATAATCGATAAACGATTGAAAAGAAATGATGTTTATAATTGTGCATTATTAGTTATGGTTAAAGTTCATGTGAGAAAATAAAGTTTCATAGTATGTGTATGTGGTATACTTAGTATACGATTTGGTATGTAGCAATGTCAGAAATGGTTTATGAATTAACTCATGTTGATAAGTTTGATACATAAATAAATGTCGTGCTTATCCATGCTTATAATGCTTATACTATATGTTTATTTAGCTAGCATGTTTGGTGTGTATGCTTAGGCTTTGGCCAAGTTGTGGCTGGATTACGCCACATTAAATTTATAAAATTTTGCATTGAGATGGTAAATGCCTGGATGGAAATATGCATGTGATCATAAAAGGGTGTTCAGGTTTAAAGTTTGTAATCTTTATTAAAATGGTTTATCATGTGGTTAGTCTTCAAAAAGAACTAGCTTGCGACTATGGTTGAGTGTAATGTTTATATCTTGTGTGATATGCATATGAAATGGGAGTGGAAAGGAAATGAAATACTAAGTTCATGCTTGAAGTGTAAAATGACGCAAAAAGGGGACGTTAAGTTAAACGATAAATATGTATTAGTGTTGAACTTAATGAAATTGAACTGTATGTGAATTAAACGGAAATTGCAAATGATATTATTTGAATTAAATGAATTATTGTGGTATTGAAATGTATATTGGATTGAAAAATTGAATTGAATCGTGAACATGAGAATCATGAATTAAATGAAATGGAAATGAAGTATTGAATTGCATGAGTATGTATTAGGTCTTAGAAGACCTATTTGTTACAAATATAGTAATTTGAAGTTATAACGTGACGATTTATAAAAGCATGTTAAAAATTTGAAGAGTTTAAATTTGAATGAAATTTTATAACTCGGTTTAACATGTTTATAGGTGTATGTGCTCTGGTAATGCCTCATACCCTATTTCAGTGTCGAATATAGGTAAGGGGTGTTACAAAGACCATGGCTGAAAGATGTCGTGGTTTCTTTCTAGTCTGCTAGGACGATAACCATTGGATTTTATCAAGTAAGACCATGCTGAAAGATGCTATCACATCAAGAGAAGATTTGATGGTATAATGAGTAAGACCATGGTTGCAAGATACGATGGCATCACTTTTAGTCTGATGGGAAGTTAAACATAGGACAGTCCATCAGGATAGAAAACATGGTATGTTCAGTCGAGACGATAGATAAGGGGAAGTATACTAGAAAGTTTAACAAAGGGGACCAAAAGTGGAAGACATACGGATCCCTAAGGATGTTAAGGGCCGATGTAAAGTTCACGGTATACAAGAAAAGGCAAGAAGAAATGAGTCAGTGCGTATAAGGGACATAGACCATCGGTTTAATGAGTGGGGTAAATGATGTGTTTTCAAAACGATAGAATAGAAAAGAAAAAGGAAACTTTGTGCATAAAAAGGTAAGTATGAAATTTGTAAACATCAATCCGCCAAGGGAATTATGAATTTCCACGTGACCCAAATAGGCACATCTGGGCCAATGATGAAACTTAATCGAAATCTGAAAGATGATAAAAGATAGTTTAAGGCATTTAACAAGATGATAGAGATCTTCAAATGAGGTACCGTATAAACCTAAAGAGAAATGGCTAGTAAGGTTTACCAAAGTTTAGTGGAAGGTGAAGTCCAATTATGGCAATGGGAAAATTTAGGGGAATTGTGGAATTTTAAGGGTTGGAACTATTGGTACCAGGAAGTCTGCCAAAAGAAATAGCTCGATGGGGTGTGGGCATTCTGGTTATATTAATGAGCCTTAGTTCTCTTTAGCAGTGTGAATGAGTAGATGTGGAGAGTTCACAAACTTCGAAGTCATGCAGGCAGATGTCAAAGTGTATATGCCAGAGAAACTCAATGCAAATGACAGGGATTCAACTTTTAAGTTGAACGATTTGTAGTTTTATTGAATTGTGTTTGTGGATCTCACTAAGTTCCTCCAAGCTTATAATTTTTCTGCTTAAATGTAGGATAGTTAAAGATCTAGGCATCGGAAGGGACCAAGTCAGACTTCGCTAAGAGTAAGGTGAAATGCAAATGAGTTCCTGTGTACAGATGGGCCTCCATGGAGGCCCCACCTCAGGGTTCTAGACGTCATTTTATGTATTCGAGTCTTAGTCCCAAAATTAGTAATTTATTTTAGAAAAGAGGTCTCAACAAGTAATTTGGTTTATTGTGGCATTCAATACTTGGATTCAGCGAATTGGTCGGGGAACAAACACTACAATTGAGTGGTATTAGAGTTTCTATTTAGCCGATCCTCTAGACATAGATGTACTGAGATAACCCCTATACATATGATTGCATTAGGTCTGACTTACTCCTTCGAGGTTGGATAGGCGATGGTAAGTATGGCAAGTATAAGTACATAATTACTGAATTATAGTCAGAATGATGAAAAATATAAAGTATAAGGTGGGGAAATAAAGAGAATAATTTTTTTAATTGAATAAGGAAAACCATTATAAATGCCAAAGGGCAATTAAATATCCTCCTGAGTAGGAGAATCAATTGTATCCTCTGTGTTTTCCTCCCCATCATTAATAACCTCCTAAATTGGAGTAGGGGTAAATGGCTCAGGATCGGGTGGGAAAAAGAAGCTGTAAAGATTTTTTCATTTCTCTAAAAAATCTTTACACTTGACGCCAAAAGTATTCATTTTATTAAAGCCTGAGTATCTATTAATGAACTCGCGCAGACAACTAAATTCCACCCAACTTACATCAAAGGGGCCTACGGTAATTTGAGCATGAAGAATGTAATTGAAACTTAATTTGGGAAGATAACTTGTGATCCCTGCCATGGTCTCTCATATGTATTGCTCTATGGCATCACTATTTTCCTTTTGGATCCTCTCCAGATCTGCCAAGTGGTGCGCCCCTTGCACCTTGATTTGGTCTTTCAATTGACGGACTCTTTTCTCAAACTCCATTTTTAAGGAGATGTATTTAGACTCTTAGCTGGAGGCAGATTCGATGAATTCCTGATATTGATAAGCTCTAGCCTCTTGCGTCTGGTGAAGTTGAACCAATTCTTGATTTTGAGAGGCTAATGATGCCTCCAATTGAGCCCATTTTGATTCACTCTCATGACAACAGTTATGGAGGGCCCAACCAAGCAAATTGGATTCCTCTACCATGATTTGGTAAGAGTCCAACAACTCTAAAAGAGTTGGCTTTCAAGCCTCGGAGGAAGTGGGAAGAGCATATTCTTTGAGCCTAAGAGGAAGAGGGAAAATGTAAAAGTCCCTCTCCTACCTTGGCTAATTTATGTTGGAGAAAAGGGAGGTTGACTTGTAGAAAAATGGCCCCACCAATGGAGCAAGGTTGAAGCCCCGATTGAAGAACTAGAAGGTTGCATTGGCTTAGGATGCAGTGATGGCGATGCAAAAGGGGTAGTTCGAAAGGTAGACTCTGTGCTAGAGGAGTAACGGTCTTGGAAGTAACGGTTTGAGTCTCTGTAACACCCCAGACTAGACCTGGACGCTATGGCAGAATCTGGCGATGTCACATGGAAGTGCGTTTAAAAATTGTATCATTTCTAAAATCGTTTTCCATTTAGAATTCATCATTATCTTTTGTTAATTCTCAAATCGTGATTTATTTCAAAAACGCTATACTTTGTGAAAGCCTTTAAAATAGTTTGCAGGTGCGTGGTATTTTGATAAATCATTCATCACTTTTGAAAACTCGAGTTTTATCTACTTCTAGCAGATATAAACAGAAATCAGTATAAAATCCAAATTTTAGGTAGAAATCCATAGAGGCCATTATTACAGAAAAATATCCCAGAATAAAATTAAAAATGAAAAATCATTATTAATTATGAAATCAAACAATTTAAGTCGTGTGGCCACCTCTGAGGCCTCCGCCGCAATGATCTCCCTATGTTTGGGGATTACCTGTATAGTCAAATTAGAAGTGTGAGTTTTTGAAAACTCAGTGTGTAATTCTAAAAAAACAAATAGATAGAAAACAATCACAGTCTAGGCCTAAGCCCTTTTCCGTATCAGTGACAATACCAGTTTGGGCTTAAGCCCATCTCAGTACAGAAACAGTCATGTGTTTGGGCCATGGCCCATTACAGTCACAATAATCAGTAGAGTAACAGATTATACAGTATAGAGGTCCTACGCAACTAGCCCCTACACTCCATCTCCGTCCAACCCTACACTCTATATGGGGATATAATCAACCCACCCATTCCTACACTCCAGTTAGTACCAAATGCGGCACTAGAGAATAGTTGCAGCTGAGTTGCCAAAAAGTTAGGCTCGAGGCCTTTCAGTACACTTCCTTCAATCAATATCAATCCCTAACCCAATGCAATGTATCATACAAACATGTCATGGTATCATGTATTATCAGTATAGTGTAAATAACATGCTCAACATACAGACATACATATCTATCTCATATAGGCATATAACAGTCCTTTAGTCACTTCAATGAATAAGGGGTCCTGGTAAGCTTACCAACCCTACAATAGGTCCACAGTCAACTCGGGCGACCCTTGTAACCTTAATAGTCAAACAGTGAAAATGGACCCAGAGGCCCATGTTGTATTCCCTTGTAGGCCCACACGCCAGTGTGACCCACACGGCCCAATAATCCCACACGACCCAATACGGCCCGGCCCAAGATTCGCACATGGCCAGCCTCATCGATCACACGCTCGTGTTCCGTCACATGGCTTACAACATGGGCAGCCGCAGACCCGCGTGGCATCGACATTTGTATTTTTTGGATTTTTGTCGTTTTCCATTTTCAGAGTCTTGTTCACACACACACACACACCTGGTTCCACTTCTTTGCAAAAATGCTCATGAGCACTCCAAGACCTTTGTTTGAACAACTGAAGCCCTACACTTAAGCCATTGAGAAAGGGAATAAACCAATGGCCAAAAATCGACAAGAAGAGAAAAGAAAAAGAAAATTTTGGTAGAGTTTCGACAGAGCTGGAGAAGGAGAACGGCAGAAGAAAAGAGAACTTTGGTAATTTGAAAGAAAAAAGAAAAGAAAAAACAACCAAAATAACAAAAATGAAGATTTCTGCACCAGATTTTCCCAATATCCCTCAAATCTCTCCTAAAACCATCCAACCACTCCCATCCAAATCCCTTAACTTTCTCTCCACACTTCCCACTACACCTATACCACTTTAGCATTTCAGTTTAGCTCAAACACTACATGACACCACTAGCAAAAATAATATTCAAGCACCGTTGGAACCCCAGACATCTAGCATTTTAACACACCATTTATCCACCAGACCACTAGGACCATTCTGACATGCTTTTACAAACTTTTAACTATAAGCCTACTGAATAAAAGCAACGCTTTATTCAATTAAAACAAAAAAGTATTGCTCAAGTCAAGGCTTGAACCCAAGACTTCTTAGACACTCCTAGAACACATAACCACTGAAGCAGACATATATTTGTGTCACAAACATACAAAAATAGTTATATAAGAGATTTTTGAGGCATTACAACTCTACCCCCTAAAAGAAAATCTTGGCCTCGAAATTTTACCTGATCAAAATAGATGAGCATACTGTTGTCGCATCGCCTCCTCAGGCTCCCACGTGGCCTCTTTAGAACTATGATTATTCCAAAGAACCTTAACCAGTGGGATGAATTTTCTTCTTACAACCTTTACATCTCACTCTAATATTTGAACTGGCTCCTCCTTAAAGGTCAGATCTGGCCTAACCTCGATTTCCTTACAGGAACAATATACGTGGGATCAGAGCGGTAGTGCCTCAACATAGAGACGTGGAACACATCGTGAATCTGATCCAATTCTGGAGGTAATTCCAACTAGTAAGCAACTAGTCCCACTCGCTTAAGCACACGGTAAGGTCCAATAAATCTAGGGCTCAACTTGCCCTTGCTATCAAATCTCAGTACCTTCTTTCACAGTGAGACCTTGAGAAAAACGAAGTCCCCCACTGAAAACTCAATCTCTCAACGCTTCAGGTTGGCGTAGGACTTTTGTCTATCAGATGCCACCTTTAGTCGGTCTCGAATCAACCTAACTTTATCCTCGGTAACAAAAACTAGCTCAAGGCCCAGAACATGCCACTCACCTAACTTAGTCCAACATGAAGGTGTGCGGGACCTACGACCATATAAAGCCTCATAAGGTGCCATCTGAATGCTATACTGATAGTAGTTGTTATAAGCAAACTCTGCTAGCGGCAAGTAATCCTCCCAACTACCTCGGAAATCAATCACACAACTTCTCAACATATCCCCTAGCATCTGAATCACCCTCTCTGACTGACCGCCAGTTTGAGGATGGAACACAATACTAAAGTTCAACCTTGTGCCCAGAGCTTCATGTAGCTTATTCCAGAATCGAGAAGTGAAGCGAGGATCCCTATCAGATATGGTTGAAACTGGTACCCCAAACAGTCTCACTATCTCAGACGCATACAATTTAGCCAGCTTCTGCAGAGAGTAGTCGGTACGAACTGCTATGGAGTGGGCAGACTTGGTCAATTGATCCACAATGACCCATACAGAATCCTTCTTGGTAGGTGTGAGGGGTAACCCACTAACGAAGTCCATAGTCACTCTCTCCCACTTCCAAAGTGGAATCTTGATTAGTTGCAACAAATTCGAAGGTAACTGATGCTCAGCCTTAACCTGCAGGCATGTCAGACATTTACCCACAAAATCTGTAACCTCACGCTTAAGACCTGACCACCAATATAACTCATGAAGGTCGCGGTACATCTTATTCCCGCCAAGATGCATAGCATAAGGACTACTATGCGCCTCTTGCAGTATAGACTGCCTCAATTCAGTATTTTTCGTTACACAGATTCTCCCACGAAAACAGAGCACCCCTTCGCTATTCAGTTTAAAATCCTCGGTATTCCCAGTCTCAACTTGTCGGAAATGAAGACCCAACGACTCATGCTCTATCTGTTTACCCTTAATCTGCTCTATCCACTTGGGTTTAACTTGAAGTTCGGCCAACAGACTACCATCATCAAATAAACTGAGGCGAGGAAACATCGCCCTCAGGTCAGTCATAGCTGTATGGCTCAGTGCGTCAGCCACCACATTAGCCTTACCAAGGTGGTATTCAATTGTACAGTCGTAGTCCTTAACCAGCTTAATCCATCTACGCTACCTAATATTCAACTTCTTCTGAGTAAGGAGGTACTTAAGGCTCTTGTGATCGGTGTAAACAATACACTCCTCACCATACAAGTAATGCCTCCAGATTTTCAATGCAAATACCATTGTGGCCAACTCCAAGTAATGCATCGGATAGTTCGCCTCATGAGTTTTAAGCTGAAGAGACGCATACGCAACCACCTTACGCTCTTGCATCAACACACATCCCAAACCAACATGTGATGCATCGCTATAGACAGTAAACTATTTTCTAGACTCTGGCTGTATCAAAACAGGGGCCTCAGTCAATACAGTCTTGAGCTTCTCAAAGCTCTCTTACTGCGCATCAGTCTAGTTAAACGACACACATTTACGTAGCAGCTTAGTCAAGGGTGCTGCAATCAGTGAAAAACCCTCTATAAATTATCAATAATGCCCTTCCAGTTCAAGAAAACTGCGAATCTCAGATACAGTCTTAGGATGTTTCCAATCCAACATTTCCTCAATCTTTCGAGGATTGACCCTAATCCCCTCAACAGAAATCACATGGTCCAAAAATGCTACTTCCTGTAACCAGAACTCACATTTACTGAACTTGGCGTACAATTGTTTCTCTCACAAAATCTGTAGAACCACTTTGAGGTGTTCATCATGTTCATCCTCAATTTTTGAATGCACCAGTATATCATCAATAAATACCACCACGAACCGATCTAGATAGGGCTAGAACAGTCGTTTCATCAAATCCACAAAAACTACAGGTGCGTTCGTCAATCCAAATGGCATCAATAGGAACTCATAATGACCATAGCGAGTTCTAAATGTCGTCTTATGCACGTCAGCCTCTTTAACTCTCAACTGGTGATACCCTGACCGTAGATCAATCTTGGAGAAAACTGAAGCATCTCAGAACTGATCAAACAGATCGTCTATCCTCAGTAGGGGATATTTATTTTTAATGGTCAACTTATTCAGTTGTCGGTAGTCAATACAGATACGTGTGTATCCATCCTTCTTTTTCACGAACAGAACTGGTGCTCCCCACGGAGACACACTAGGGCAGATGAACCCATGATCTAGTAGCTCTTGAATCTGAGCCTTAAGCTCCACAAGCTCTTTTGGTACCATTCTATAAGGGGCGATGGACACCAGAGTTATACCAGGAAGGAGCTCAATCCCAAACTCTACTTCACGATTCGGAGGTAACTTAGGTGACTCTTCAGGAAAAACGTTTGAAAACTCCTTAACCATCCTGATATCCTTAATCGAAGAATCCCCATAATTTGAAACACTAATGTAAGCCAAATACGCCTCACATCCCTTACGAACCAACTTTTCGGCCCTTAATACAGAAATCACTTTGAATAAGTAGTTCCGGCGCTCCCTAATTACGATTACCTCGCTGTCTACTACAGTTCTCAGTACAACCTTTTTCGTAGCACAATCTAAGCTCACTCGGTGATTAACCAACCACTCCATTTCCAGTATCAGATCAAATTCCCAAAAAGGTAGTTCCATCAGATCATCCAAAAAGATAACTCTTTGAACCTCTAGAAGAACATCTCTAAATAGTTTGTTAACCCTTATTGACTGCCCCAACAGACTTAGTATAGTGACCTCACTCATAGTGCTCTCAACCAGTATACCTACGCTTTTAGATACGATACAAGCTATATAGGAGTGACTGGATCCTATATCTATCACTGCAGTATAAGGTACATTATAAATAAAGAATGTACCCATAATAACGTCTGGAGCACCACCATTCGCTTAGTGACGTGCAGCATAAACTAGAGCCGGCTACCTCGCCTCAATCTGATTAGCACCTCTGCCCGATGCTCTGTGCCCACGGCCCAACCCATCATCACCCTGAGCCAGACCACAGCCTCTTAATGCTGCTGAACTACTCTCGGTGGTACAATACCCATGCTAAAAGCTTGCATCTGATCGGACCTCTAATATGGTGCTCTAAAGAACCGCACCTCAAACAAGCCCAGTTCTTTTCCAACACTCGCCCTGATGGCGTCTACCATAGTCAGTACACGATTGTTGTCTAGTAGCAGCAATAGAGGCCCCAACTCTAATCAACCCATCACTTCTGGCCTTTTTCTTAGGCCTATGAACGGAACTCAAGGGCTCTGAATCCCTCTTATTCCTACTTCTTTCTCTGTTTTAACGTTTAGCGCTCCACTTCCTCGGTGATCTTTGTCTTATCGACCAATGCTGCAAAGTTTCTCTCCCTCTATGGAGATATCAGTACCCTTAGATTATCATTGAGGCCATCTTTGAATCGAATGCATCTCTCATACTCAGTCGCCATCATACCACGCGCATTGCGACTTAATCGCAAAAATTTGGCCTCACACTCGGCCACTAATCTATCACCCGGGGTCAAATTCAAAAACTCTCTTACAGGCATCCACGTAACTGGCCCCTACATATTTCCCCTGGAAGGCGGCCTTAAAAAACTCCTAGGCCAGTCGATCGGGGTGAGTGCCCTCCTTAATAGTGAGCTACCACTGATAAGCCTCATCTCGTAGCAGCAACACAACACCCTTTAATTTTTTTCCCAGCGACCCGCGGCCTTCAACTCTAGTATTGGGCCTAACGACCCTCTCTAGAATCCTTAACATGGCTTTGGATAGTGCATCATCCCCAGTTGCTCGATGATGAGACCCAGTCTCAATCACAGGTGAAGCCGGTGTCTCATTAGTTTCCAAATTAGGCAGATTGCCAAATGACGAAAACTCAACTCGAGCACCTCTACGGCCTCTACCACGGCCTCTTGTACCCCGTCCGCGAGTAAGTCTTGTGCTCATTATCTATTTACGTTTAATCTGTACTAACAGTTTTATGCATTAGTTTAGAATTTCAGTATTTATTAACAGATATCTTATGAGAGGCAGTATTAGAAGTGTAAAGTTTGTTTTCGCCCAACAGAATGTCTATCAGTGTCTATCGGTTTTACTACAGTATTAGTATACACTAACTTGAGTGTTTTCTATACAATTTACCTATAGTAGTCCCAATTAATACCATCTATAGTAGTTTCAGTATCAAGTTAATTTTAGTTTAAAACACATACAGGCTTCAGAAAACTTACAAGATCGGCGTCGGAGACTCAGTGTACCACATATTTAGTAAAAATGTTTCAAATCATTCAGAAATCAATGCTTTAAAAACCAACTTTTAAAACCCAAATCTACAACTGAGTTTTGCAAGCTAGCTCTGATACCACAAAATGTAACACCCCAGACCTGGCCTAGACGCTATGGCAGAATCTGGCGATGTCACGTGGAAGTGCGTTTAAAATCGTATCATTTCTAAAACCATTTTCCATTTAGAATTCATCATTATCTTTTATTAATTCTTAAATCGTGATTTATTTCCAAAATGTTATACTTTGCGGAAGCCTTTAGAATAGTTTGCATGTGCGTGGTATTTTGGTAAATCATTCATCTCTTTTGAAACTCGAGTTTTATCTACTTCTAACAGATATAAACAGAAATCAATATAAAATCCAAATTTTAGGTAAAAATCCATAGAGGTCATTATTACAGAAAAATATCCTAGAATAAAATTAAAAACAAAAATCGTTATTAAATACTAAATCAAACAATTTAAGTCGTATGGCCACCTCGGAGGCATCCGCCCCACCAATCTACCTATGTTTGGGGATTACCTGTACAGTCAAATTAGAAGGGTGAGTTTTTGAAAACTCAGTGTGTAATTATAAAAAAAACAAACAGATAGAAAACAATCACAGTCTCGGCCTAAGCCCTTTTCTGTATCAGTGACAATACCAGCTTGGGCTTAAGCCCATCTCAGTATAGAAGGAGTCATGTGTTTGGGCTTGGCCCGTTACAGTAACAATAATTAGTACAGTAATAGATTATACAGTATACAGGTCCTACCCAACCAGCCTCTACACTCCATCTCCTTCCAACCCTACACTCTATGTGGGGAGATAATCAACCCACTCACCCCTATACTCCAGTTAGTATTGAATGCGAGACTAGACAGTAGTTGCATCTGAGCTGCTAGTAAGTTAGGCTTGAGGCCTTTCGGCACACATCCTCCAATCAATATCAATCCCCAACCCAATGCAATGCATCATTCAAACATGTCATGGTATCATGTATTATCAGTATAGTGTAAATAACATGCTCAACATACAGATATACATATCTATCTCACATAGGCATATAACAGTTCTTCAGTCATTTTAGTCAAAAAGGGGTCCAGGTAAGCTTACTGACCCTAGAGTAGGTCCATAGTCGACTCGGGCAACCCGTGCAACCTTAGCAATCAAACAATGAAAATGGGCTCATAAGCCCATGTATTATGCCCATGTAGGCCCACACACCAGTGTGGCCCACATGGCCTAAAATGGCCTTGGCCGTGTGGATCACACAACCTGGCCCAATAATCCCACACACCTGTGTGGTTCACACCTGTGGGGCGCACACGACCCGTCCCACGATTCGCACATGGCCAGCCTCATCAATCACACACCCGTGTTTGGCCCTACGGCTTACCATGTGGGCAACCGCACGCCCACGTGGCGTCGACATTCGTATTTTTCAGCTTTTCGTCGTTTTTTATTTTTAGAGTTGTGTTCACACACACACATGCACACCTGGTTCCGCTTCTTTGCAAAAGTGCTCATGAGCACTTTAAGACCTTTGTTTGAACAACCAAAGCCCTACACTTAAGCCGTTGAAAAATGATCACCGACCCCTCGATTAGTACCAAATGTACAAAAACAAAGAATGGGAATGAGACTATTGGAACAACAATAGAATGAACCCAACAGAAACAAAATTCCACAGAGTGCAATACTCAACTGGACGACAACAAAGAGAAAAGAACAAGACGGCATACTGAGGGAAGAAGAAGAAGTCAGAAAGAAAAGAGGCAACTCTTGGCAATTGAAACGAGAAAGGGAATAAACTAATGGCCAAAAATCGGCAAGAATGGAAAAGAAAAAGAAAATTTTGACAGAGGTTTGGCAGAGCTGGGGAAGGAAAACAATAGAAGAAAGGAGAACTTTGGGAATTTGAAAGAAAAAAGAAAAGAAAAACAAACCAAAATAACAAAAATGAAGATTTTTGCACCAGATTTTCCAAAAATCCCTCAAATCTCTCCTAAAATCTCCAACCACTCCCATCCAAATCCCTTAATTTTCTCTCCACACTTCCCACTAAACCTCTACCACTTCAGCATTTTAGTTTAGCTCAAACACTACATGACACCACTAGCAAAAATAACACTCAAGCACCTCTCGAACCTAAGACCTCTAGCATTTTAACACACCACTTATCCACCAGACCAGCTGGCCCATTCTGACATACTTTTACAAACTTTTAACTATAAGCCTACTGAACAAAAGCAAGGCTTTACTCAATAAAAACAAAAAAAAAGTTCTCATGTCAAGGCTTGAACCCAAGACTTCTTAGACACTTCCAAAACACATAACCACTAAAGCAGACATATATTTGTGTCACAAACATACAGAAATAGATATATATGGGATTTTTGGGGCGTTACATTCTCGAAGTGAGAAGGGAGGGTAGGTAGAGTAAGCTCCCTCTTAGAATCGATGGGTCTCTTGTCTTGTTAGCGGCTAACCAGTCTATTGTCACTACTTTCCTCGGTACTACGAGAGTCCTTTATTGGATCTGGTGCCCTAAGTGTAGTATTTTTGTTTAAGTACACTGGTAAATTTTTGAACAGCTTGGTTAATAAAATTATTCATGAATTACATTAATATTTTGCATATTGTGCTCACATGGTTTTTGCATGGAAAGCAAAATAGAAGAAAATGTTGCTCACTGGTTGTCTAATGTTTAACTAGTAGTAAACGGTATTACGTGGTTGAGTTGTAATACAAAAAGACAACTTGTATTACTAAACAAACCTAAACATATCCTTAGTATAATAAAAATAGCTATAAAAGCTAAGATGGACTCTATGTATTCCAACTCTGTGTGGGAACTTGTAGGCTTACCGAAAGGGATAAAAGTCATAGGGTGTAAGTGGATCTACAATAGGAAAAGAAATGCGAATGAAAAGTGGTAACTTATAAGGCCAGATTTGTAGCAAAAGATTATACTAAGAAAGAATGTATCAATTATGAAAAACCCTTCTCTCCAGTTGCCATGTAGAAGTCAATCCCTATATTTCTATCCATTGCGACGACTCTCGATTATGAGATCTGACAAATGGATGTCAAGACTGTGTTTTTGAATGACTATCAAAAAAAGAACATCTACATGATGCAACCCACCGTATAATAGCCAAAGGAAACGAGTATAAAGTTTTCAAACTACTTAGATCCATATATGGACTTAAGCAAACGTCCTGCTCATGGAATCAACGATTCGATCAAGCAATCAAGACTTTTGGATTTGAACAAAATGTAAACGAACCTTGTGTTTATAAACATTTAGGGGATGGAAAATGTGCTTTTTCTCGTTCTATATGTCGATCATATTCTACTCATTGGGAATGATGTAGGGACAATGTCATCGGTTGAATTGTGGTTAATCCAACAGTTTAGCATGAAGGACTTGGGAGAAGTTAATTTTGTTCTAGTATTCAAATTTTAAGGGATCAAAAGAAAAAAGTTAGAACACTGTCTCAGCCTTCATACATAGACAAGATATTGGAGCGTTATGCAATGACCAAGTCGAATAAGGGAAATCAACCATCTGTATTGAGATTTCATTTCTCTTTAGAGGACTATCCTAAGACAACGGAAGAAAGAGAGAACAGGAGAAAGGTTCCTTATGCTTCGGTAGTAGGAAGTATCATGTATGCTATGTCATGCATACGCCTATATATCTGTTTTGCAGTGGGGTTAGTAAGTTGATATCAAGAAAATCTAGGACCAAGGCACTGACAAGCAGTTAAGCATATACTCAAGTATTTATAGAGTACGAGGGATTATAGGCTTGTGTATTTCGGAGGAGATCTTACACCTATCGGATATACTGATTCTATCTTCTAAACGTGTCAAGATTTAAGGAAATCGACATTAGGCTGTGCTTTTATCCTAAATGATAGGTCCATAGTGTGAATAAGTGTCGAGCAGGGTTACACTTCTAACTTCACTATGGAGGGCAGAATATGAGGTATGGAAAAGCTTTAACACTATAATAATACGAATATAGCTAAACCTAAAAGAAACCACATAAGAACAAAACACATTAAATGAGACGATAGTGTTTGACGGAATAGTGAATGTAGTCAAAGAATACATCTGAGGACATACCATGGGGATTTGTTTTAACAAGACTCTACTAGCTAGAAAGCTCTTTGGGAAACATGTGGAGGGGCATAAGAATGCAAAACATGACTCATCTACTTCACTAGGGCAAGTGGGAGACTGTTGGATTTGGTGCCATGAGAGTAGTATTTTTGTTTAAGTAAACTTGTAATTTTTTTGAACAAATTGGCTAATAAAATTTTCATGAATTATATTAATACTTTGTATATTGTCCTCACATGGCTTTTCCATGCAAATAAAAATAGAAGCAAATGTTGCTCACTTGTTGTCCAATGTTTAACAATTACTAAGCAATATTACGTGGTTGGATCGTAATACAGAAAGAGAACTTATATTAGTGGACAAACCTAAACATGTCCTTAGTCTGATTGAAAATGAGAAAACCAATTGAGAGACTAATATGTTGTCTATCAAGTCCAATTAGGGAGATGTTTTGTCTTGGGCATCAGAGCAGACGGCTCCCAGAAGATAGAGACATAGATGTGACTGACTGGACTGATAGTACTTCGGACAGGACCCAAGCAAAATAGATCCTGAACCCATTTATTGATTTATTCACTTGTGACATTCATAATGTGGCATACCTAAATCCTAAATGGATGGCAGACTACGTATGCGTGACTCGTACACTTTGATGTAAGTAAAAGCCTAAGTTTAAATAGATAAGAAACTGAAAGCTAGTGCGTTAGGTGTACGTGAAACACCCCTAACTCGTCTCCATTGTCAAATTAGGGTTACGAGATATTACGATAATTTACGAATCTCATAGCATTAAAAAACAATTCATATAATTATTTAAATTATCAAAAAATAATAGCAAATCGTTATTCATAACTAACAAACGAAAATAAATCTTAATTTGAGGCTACGAAACCTTAAAATTAGTTCAAAAACTATTCTGAAGTAAAACATAAAAATGTAGATAAAACAAAAAATAGGGGTTACACGGCCGTATGACCAGACCATATGACAGAGCCCAGACCGTGCGGCTCAAGGACATGGCTGTGTGGCCAAACCGTTAACAACTATGCCAATATAATTTAGGGTCACACAGCCATGTAACTCTCTGAAACCATGTGGTCCAACTTGCATTAAAATCAAATAGACCACATGGCCATGTGAGGAGACCATGTGTGGCACACGACTGTGTGGTAAATCGTGTCCTAGGTCGTTTGCACCTAAAATAACTTCAAAATAAAGCCCTTTCACCTACCATTTCTTAGGTTCCAATCCATACCTTTTATATCCATTTATACCTATTCAAAACACACCAAAACATTTCAAAACCTACGAATTAATATTTAACCTAAGTGCCTAACCAATATGCCCTTAATGGCACCACAATTCAAACACCAAACTAATTCACATTCAACATTCACAGTTCCTAATTCATAAGCTTATCAAAGATACCATTCCATCTATTTCATTCACAACCAACTTAAAAAACATAGCTCAATATTCTCATATGAACATATGCTCAAGATATACCAAAAGTGCCAAGAAAATACAACCACAACATTTCATAATCAAATATGAAACAACAACTATCCAAAACAAAACAAACTCAATATGTCAACCTTATTCAATTATCAAATAAGTCCCAAATAACATATGCCATAATCAACCATTTATATCAAACCATTAAAACTTACTACTTATATATTTCATATACCAAAAGACTCAAAACATACCCAAATACTTATCACATATATTTATACCAAAATCTTATCTATATGCCACTTATAACCTAATCAAATTAAGTATACAACTACCAAAAGTGTTGCCGGATAATGTGATCTCCAAAAGCAATCCAATTGACAGCTCGAATTCGATAATCTATAAAGAAGAAAAACCAAAATGAGGTAAGCTTGCATAAAGCTTCGTAAGTTCATAATAAAAATTAAACTTTAACTTACAGTAAAGGATTAATTTAAACATTTTACAAGATAATTCAATATTTGGTCATGAGTTCATTAATTACCTATACACATCACAAGTCTCACAAGCTTAGTGAGTTCATATCTAAAACATGTAACTTTATCAAGTTATCAAACATATACCCGGTAACAAATTTGATACATAAACCAACCATCACATATTCATATAACATCTTTATTTCAAGTATTCATTTCAAATGTCACTTTTCACATATCTATATTCATATAAATATTTCGTATAAACACTTCATCTAACCTTTTCATATACCTATTTCCATATAAACATTTCATATATCCATTTCCATTTACTCATTTCTCACCCGATGAACCATAATGAAATAATGTTGGATACGCATGAACAATTCTCACACAAGCTATGACAGTAAATGCTCTCACGAGCTGTGATTGTAAATGCTCACATGAGCTGTGAAATGGGCCTAGTCACATGAGCTTTCGGTCAGGATGTTAGGCTACATGTTTTTCCTTACACGAGCTATGGAGAATCCACAACAAATGCAATACCGTAGCCATCGGTAGGACATCTAAGACTAGCACCCTAAACGGTAAATACCTTAATGACATGTCATTTGTATCCTAAGCATTCATAAGATTCATATGGGCCGTGTTTCATATCTATAACATTTAGCCATATACACATTATTTCATCACAAGAATTCATCCATGTAGTTTCCCATTTTCAAACATAACCTATAATTTAATTAACATTACAACTTAGCTCATTTCATCCTTTACCATTTAACAAGCAATTGAAATTAATCACAACATATATAGCTAGATATTAAATCACAAAATCAAAAACTAATTAGTTTAACCAATTTACGAACTTACCTAACAAAAAACGGCTACAAACGCGACACCGATGTTTACTTCGCTAACTTTCCTTTTCCACGATTATTGTCTAGTTGATTTGTTTCTTAATCTAACTAATAATTTTAATTCAATTAACCATTTAAAAACAACTTAAATAATTAAACTTATGCATATAATCCTTGTCGTTAACAATTTATAAAACTACCCCTAAACTTCACACTTTATGCATTTTAGTCCCTAAACTCAAAACTTTCAAATTGAGCACATTTAATCCTTATTCCTGCTAGCCAAATTTCTCATAGTCTCTAAATAGCCTATAATTATCATAATTCCACAAGAATTTCATGATTTTTTGCTATTTTAACTATTTAGTCCTTAAACATTAAAATCACTAAAACTACTTTACAAAATAGTTCTATTTAGCTATCAAGCGTATAAATCTATCATAAAACTTCAAAAACACCTCAAACTCAACAATGACACATTTCATAGCATTTAACAATTTTACGAATTAACCTTCGAGTTAGCTAAATTAAGTTACAACGATCACAAAAACATAAAAATAACTAGAAACAGGCTTAAGGAGAACTCACATGCAAATGCAGATTATGCTTCAAGAAAATGGCTATGGATTCTTATTCTTTTATTGTTTCGGTTGAAGAAAACAAAATGGGGAAGATGAACCTAGTTTTGTTTTATTAAACTAACATTTATTTAATTTAAAATTCAAAACAACATTATAATATAATTAGCAAAACATGCACTCACCATCCAAAAATTATGGAAGTGGCTAAATTACCACTTAAATCCTTTAATAAAATTTAATTAAGTCACTGGGCAACTAAATTCATTGGAAATCAATTTTTTACGGTTGTTACGATTTAGTTATTTTCCTTAATTAAAAATTCAATCACTAAAATATCTAAATCAAACTTCAATAAATCTATATAAGCAATCTATAAATATTTAATAAAAATATTTATGGGCTCGATTTGTAGAAACGAGGTCTTAAACCCTATTTTCTAAAATCACTTGACTTTAGGGACAAACCACTTGTGTTCGTTCAATTAGGAAAAATGATCAAATTAAAATTTACTATAACATTATATTTGAATTGTAAATATTAAATTATAATATTTACGGTTTCACTCATCAAATTTGTGGCCCCAAAACCACTATTTCTGACACCATTTGATACGAACTCGTTTCAGAATGATTCGTGTCGTTTAGATTGGTCGGTTGTGAATTGAGTAAGGATAAGTTCGTCTCGAGGTTAAACGAAACAAAATAGGATAAATGTCTTCAAATAATGGTAGTAAGTAAATAATGGATAATTTGGCTAAGACCGAGAATGAACCAACAATATTGGATTGTTTACCCGAGTATCAAAATGGCTCTAAGGTGATTTACGGTTTTAAGAAAAAAAATAACAAACAGCAAGGACCTTGAGCCGCTATCAAAATTGATAGGAACCAAAGGTATATGAACGCCACACCAAAAAAATGTGATATGTTCGGTTTAAACAAAAGAAAGAATCACACCACAAGAAAACTTGATAAGTCAATTTAATCTTGAAGTGAACTAGGAGAGTTGGAAATCTAACAAGTTTCAGTTTAAGCATAAATTTGTCTAAAAGTTCCTTACAATGAGCTGATTACAAGTATTTATAGTGCTAGATAAGGCCTAGCCGAAAAGTCACAATTGTTCAGCTTAAATGAGCTAATAATGAGCTGAAATAAAACTTAATCACTAAGCACAAACTCTTGAAATTCTAGGCCTATGTAACAACAACTATCAATAAGATTTAATGTTCTAATTCAGCTGATTTAACAAGTTTGAATGCTTAGGTTTCATTCTTGAGCAGCCAAAGAGTTTAGGATAAGCTTTAAATTCTCCCTTGGACAGCCGAATAGACACAAACAACATTCATGATATTTTTGGGCACACAAACAGACCAAGGAGTGTTCTTAAAGAGGCAATCAGTTATAGAATTTGTAATCACTCATTTGTCCATTGCTATTCTTGACCAGCTCCTTGGAGAACATGGAGAGGCTGCTGAATTTTAATGATGCATATTGCTATCCTTTTATTGTTGTAACAGCCCCTTGTATGTAACCAATTCCAGCTGAATAGTCGCATTTATCACTTTGTAACAGCCCTTGTACATAACTGATTCCAACTAAATAGTCACCTATAAGCATTTATTAACAAACACATTTAAACACAATAAACTTAATAAGATTAATTAATAAACTATAAACACTTAACTTAATTTAATAAACTGTAAATAAACATATTTAACAATAAGTTATTCCAGCAATTAATAAACTAAGATAAGAATTTATTCCAGCAATTAATTAACTAAAATGAGTTTAATAAAAAAATAAAGTCCAGAAACTCAATTATTAACTAAAATGAGTTTAATTAAATTAAATTTCAGCTTGCAATAAATTGCAAGGGACGCCTATTGAGCTGGTCCAAACATGATCAATGGATTTGGTACTTGCTCTCCCCAAGCTCGATCAAAATAGCTTGCTAACGCATCTTGAAACCTCTTAGCTCGTGACTGGGTTATAGGTCCTTGTGGTAGCTCAACGGCTTCAGTGGTAACTTCCCGAGCTAGGGTCGCATCACCATTGAAAAATGGGTTGTTACATTACAACTTCTGTTGTTGTAATGTCATTCACAATAATGAAATTCATAGCCCAAAACATGGGTAAATGATATCCTCTCATTGACATTACATGGTTGATGAAAAGTAAACGTGGCCATGGGTCATTCATCTTTGTGATGGATGACTTGATCACTATTTGATAGTGATTTACTTTTCATAATGGAAGATGTAATGGTCACCATGAGATAAAATAGGATTGTATTGGGAGAATGAAAATTATCCTAAAGAGATTAAGGACATCATATGAGGGTAACACACTTATGATAAGGTCATTGGACGAGACCTGAGTAGTTTCTTTCATAATGGTATGTCGTTGGGGAGAGCTCAGTCACAATACTATAGTGGAATGAATTCATGACTAAATGAGTTTATAATTATTAGGTGAAAAGCCAAAACTTAATTATAAATCATTTGAGCCTCAACTACATATGCCCAATTGGTCACTTCGCTATCTCGTAAAAGCATAAATGAATTGCGTGTTTGAATAGAAATGAATGTAATGAATAGGAAAAGATAAATATGAAACATTCAGGAATGATTATAATTTTCGCCGAAATGGAGAAATTGAATAATTTAGAAATGAAAGTAGTTTTTGAAAAATGGAAATGGAAATGGAAATGATCTATTTGCAATCCTATATGAATTACTTAAAAAATGATCGAAAGAATGCGTTCCTGTTTTTGGACTATTTTGAAGCCCAAAAATGAAAATAAATCATCCATTCATAGTGGATATATTGAGTTGTGAAATATTGAATGTATTTTCTCGAAATTTTACCAAGGGCAAAATCGCCAAAATTTTAACAGGGGTAAAATTGTCAAAATTTTTCTAGAGGTAAAATAGGAATGAGAAAATTATTCTATATATAGATATTAAAGTTTATTTTAGGAAATAGAAAAACTGAATCGAGTTGGATCACATTACAAAGTACTAGGTTAAAAAGGCCAAAGAAGTACTCGTAATTAGACTCGATGTGAGAGAGGCCCAAAAACCCCTCATGGACATGAAAGGGGCAGCAACCCTAGTAGGAATACTAGGGTGTGTTGTCCAACCTAGTCCTATTCTAAATAGAATGTTGTTTTTCTATTTGAAATAAACTATTACAACTCAACAAGGGTTCTATCTTCTTTTCCTATAAATAGATGGCACTATTAGAGCTATTAATACAAATTTGAGAGATTTTTTTTTGCCGAAAAATGGAGAGATGTTATTGTTAAATATTACATATATTTTTTCAAAATAACAATTCTACCAGTTTTTATTAAGAAAGAATTGTTTTCACCCCAAAAGGAGAGAAAACTTTTTTCTAGTTCTATGTTTCAATTCAATTGGTTCGAGCCCAAACTCGAAGCAATTCGTGGTACGAGAATAGCAGAGAAAACTGTTTGGCTGAAAGTTCGGAATAGCAAACGCCCACTAAGCTGAAAATACATGTACGAATTTTGTTAAGGTTTATCGCTATAAATATCACAAACTGGGTCGATTTTAAAAATTCTAATTTTTCGTTTTAGAAGTAAACCATTTTCAAACCTAATTTTTTCCAACAATCATTTACCCATATCTCTGGCTATGGATTCCACTGTTGTGAATGAAACTACATACTGCATAATTTGTATACCCAACACACCAACTTTCAATTCATTATATATTTGAACTCAGGCTTTTACATACATAAAAGTATATGAGTCACGCATACACAGTCCATCATCCACTCAGGATTACGGTATGCCACACTTTGAACATCACAAGTGAATAAATCCATAAACGGATTTAGAATCTATTCTTCTTAGGTCCAATTCAATGTATTGTCAGTCTAGCGAGTCAGATCTATGTCTCTAACTTTTGGGAGTCATCTGCTCTGATGCCCAAGACAGGGTATCACTGGATTGGAGTTAATAGACGGTATATTAGTCCTTTAATTGTTTTTCTCATTTCTGATTAGACTACTACTAACATAAGTTGCCTTTTTGTATGATGATCCGACCACGTAATACCGCTTAGTATTATTTAAACATTAGACAACCAATGAGCTAATATTTGTTTATATTTTGCTTTACATGAAAAATCACGTAAGAAAAATATACAAAGGGTATTAATGTAATTCATTATTTTATTAACCAATATGTTCAAAAAAATTACAAGTGTACATAAATGAAACTATTGCACTTATGGAACAAGATCCAACACATCCCATATCTCAGATCCAGCAATCAAGTTGGGTGTGAGGTGTTACACTTAATCTCTTTTTCTTACTTATTCATGTTGTCACTTCTCATAATTTTTTTAAAATTTCTAAATGTATATTTATATATAAAATTATCAATTTAATAAGATTAACATAATTGTCAAATTAGTAACTTATAAACTTATATTTTATTACATGGTAACATTCTTAAAATATCTTTGGTAGTAATAGTATTATTTTGAATAAGATAAATCAATTGTTTCAAAATAAATGAAAAGTGATTTATTAATGTTAGTGGAGAAGATAGAACAAGACTGTAGAAAATTCACGGACGGATAGTGGTTGCAAGGGCAGGTGGTTGCACTGGCAACAATGTCAATACCAACTGAGCTAAGACTCAATCAACCAATTTTCTCTCAAATTTAGTTATCAATCTTTGACACACTCTCTAGAATTTCTATAAGATAAGTGATCAATCTTTTAATATTTTTCTTTTCAAATTTTATTGATTAATCTCTAGAAATTTAGGATTGTGGCTTTCTTGTGATAGTTTAGGATCTTTATGCAAGATTTAGCTTTTTTTATTAATTGAATGATTTTTGGATATTGATTTTGAATGGGATTACTAATATCTTGATGGGGTAATTATTTTTAGAGGTTAATTAACACAAATGCTTCAAGAAATTAAGATTGCTTGTATATATATAATCTTAAATTTCTTTACTATTGATTAGAAATGTACTATTCTTATTTTGAAATTGTTGTTTCTAGTGTGATTATTGTGAATCGTGTGTTTGAAAATTGACATGGTGCATTCTCATGACACGAAAAAACACTTACGTGATTTTTATTTTTTGAAAGAAAATTATTAGTTGTATGTTGGCTTCATAAAACCTTTGTGTTAAGGCATAAATTTATTTGTTTTAAATGTTTAATACAAATGAAAAAATATTTTAAAAGAATGCCTACTAGTGAAGTGGAGGAAGAACAATAAGAAAAAAAGTCACAAAGGTACACATTATTCAAATTGGAGATCAACGGATGAATGATTGTTTGATTGCATATGTTGAGAAATATATTTTTAACAACTTTGACAAAGAGAAGATAATTCAATGGTTTCAACACATGAGAAAGTGTCGTGGACCATTGTAAAAAGAACGTATGCGCACATTATTCAAATTTATTTTATGTTCATTTTCTTTTAGTTATTGTTTTCGTAGTTTTATAATAGTTTACATTTGGTCATATATATTGATTTATCAAGGGGAAATATTATGCATTAATTTATATGATTTTTAGAAACGCTTAGATTTTTTTAAAAATTGACCCTACAATCCAACTTTTTTAACTCTGCAGAAATTTTTTTTTCCATCGGCACCAACTCATAACCATTTAAGACTTTAAAATGGATAAAGAAAAAGGAGCGAAATAGGTTTTTAGAACATTGAAAGAGGTAAAAGTGAAAAAAAATGGAAGCTGAAAATATTTACACTGAAAAGTTTAGGTATAATTGCAATTTAAAATCATTCTTGTGTGTTTCTTTTTATTTCCGAGGCCTTCTACCTTTGAAACTTTACAATCAATCCTTTTCTAATTGCCTTCTTTCAAGATGTTACAAATTTTGTGCGCTTTATTTATAACAACATTCCTTCTAAATTTCAAATTTAATAAAAAGTGTGTCTTGTTCAATTCATAAATTCTATTGCCTATTTATACAAAACTGTAATGTTACTGTTAGAGTTGTGTGACCCAAATTCCTGTTAAAATAACATACAAGTGGCAAGATAGGGGGACTAGAATAAGGTGTTTTAACCTTACTGCATTACTTACTTTGTTTAGAATATGGTTTTACATACCTATAAATAGATATGGTCTATAATCCTCTCTTTCTTTGTGATTCATTGTTATTATCAGCGTTCAATTTTCACAGTTACCATACACAATTCATACATTTTGCCTATAATTTTTTTAAAAATTGTAAATCAATTTATGGCTTTTAAAACAATCTATCTAATATGTTTAACTTTTCAAAATGCTATGTTGAAACATTTTCTAATTACTTCTAAAATTAACATTTTTAACAATCTATTTGGTAAGTTCAAACAATTTTAGCTTTTCTATTATAATTTATAATTAAAAATTTCATATAATTTAAACAAATTAATTTGTAATTATGATGTTAGAAAATAAAATCCATAATATGTTGTTTATGTAAATTTTTTTGAATAAAAGTTGAGATTATTGATTATTGAAAACGACAACGTATCATAGAAAGACAGACAGACTACAAGTAAAAACCAAAGAAAATCCTAAACAAGGAAAAAGATAATAGCTACTACATCCTACCCACAACCAAAGTAAAAAACGAAAGAAAAACCCAACCACCTCTGTTGAGCCCTAACCTTGTAAATCAATGAAACCGTTGAAATGCCCAGCTCCAGAGTAAGAGTAACCCTGTTGTCTCTCCCAACAATAGGCTAGATAGAGGTCCACATTTCTAGCGACGACCCACCTGGACCCAGCAATACAAGCAACGAAACAACAACCTTGGCTTTCGGTCACACTGTTACCAATTGCCCAGATATAAAGTACTAGTCCCCTCCACCATCATTATTATGAAGAATTCACCCCTCCAGTAAGTAATGACCTGCATGCACCACACCGTGGATGGTGACGAGACCATCGTTGACCTACCAAGAGTCACACTGTAGGTGAAAGCCTTCGTTTTCCATAAGGTGAGCGGCTCTATTCCCAAGGTGATGAATATGCTCGAAATGATATATTGTAAATTCGGTCACTAACAATTTGGCCTCCCAAATTAACATGTTGATGTAAAATTTATCAATGATAGTGGACTTCATCTTTTTAATTACAAGTAGAAAATCACCTTCGAATTTAACCCTCTGAAAACCTATCTCCTTCGCAAACTATATCGCTTAAATACAAGCCCAGCCTCGACAACAAGTGGAGTCGGGACATCTTGTTTCCAAAAACAGGCCACCCCAAACAACAATCCACAGTTATCTGGATTGACAACCCCAACACTCACCGTTCCAACCCCCTAAAAAACCAGCATCAAAATTGACACATACAAAGGGTTCTGCCAATGGCATCCACACCCCTATCCATGGTACCACCTAATGTTCTGGAGCACCAAAAATCCAATCCAACAGTCGAGCATAACCCTGGATGAAGGTAACAATTTCTACTGTTGACTATCTTTTACCATCATAGATTAACATATTTCTAGAGAACCAGAGGCCCCAAAGAATAATAACAAATAGTTGTTGTCACACCCCATTTAAATTTAGTTATCGTTAATTCTTAAACAAGTGAGAGTTCTAGCCTAGTGGTTAACAGTAAGCTAAATTTCCCAAGTGACCTAAGTTTGATTCTCTCATTTTTTTAAAAAAAAATTACATTTAAATTTGGTCAAACCCCCTATATTTTTGTCCCTTCTAGTTTCAAACCCCCTATATTGTTGTCCCTTCTAGTTTCATTGAATGGGAGATTCTCAGTTTGTTCATTGTTTTGTTTTTCCTTAGCCACCACTCCTCCATCTAACCAAATTTCTTGTTGAATTGTTAATCCTTTCGATCTAGATTGATTTAATGTAAGTAACGATTTATTCATCAAATATCAATTATTTTTTTCTTTTTGCAAATAAAAGATATAGTCTAATATATGAATATTATGTTTCTTAAAGGATCTAATCCGAAACATTTGGATTTTCTCTATAGAAAGTGGAACATTTGGATTTCCATTCAAAAAGGGTATTACGGTAAGTTTCTTATTCGATTCCATAAGAGGTTAACATTGGTTTATGGTCGTATCTAACAATTGTATATTTGGTGCCGTACCATTATCATTTGATTAGATCAATCGAGATTTCTCTAAATCTACATCGTTGAAAATGGCGTAGATTAGATGTTAAGAGGTCCTTATTCTAGGTGTGGGTTTAATAAAAAAATATGTATGATTATTTATTAAATGTTATTTAATTATGATTAATATTTATTATCTACTCCGAAACATGGTTATTCGAATACACTGAGTATTTATGGTGATTGATAAATATGTTAATAGGATTGTTTCCATGTAAGTGACTCTGATATGTTTAATCCATGATAGCATAAATATGTATGTGTGGTGTATTATGATTTGATGATATTTATACAATATGTGTTATTAAAGCATGTTGCAACTCTATTATTGACATTGATGTCTTGAAAATCCATGCACACCATCACTAAAATTATAGTCACATGTTATAAATGTGGTTTTTGATATTGATAATTCTAAAAGTGTCCTTAAATGCGCTCACTATACTGTTTTATTTTCGATTGCATGATAATTCATACCTTTTTCTGTAACACCCCTTACCCGTATTCGACACCGGAATAGCGTACGAGGCATTACTAGAACACATACACTTATAAACATGTGAAACCGAGTTGTAAAATTTCATCCAAATTTAAACTCTTCAAAATTTTAAACTCAAAAAGTTGTTTAACATAATTTCTAGCTTCATATTCTACCATAAAATATCAAAATAGACACATTTCACCTATGGGTATTTTTCCAAATATAAACCCTAGGTTAAATTATTGCTAGAATAAGCTAAATCAAGTTACCGGGACTCTAAAAACTTAAAGAACATTAAAAACGGAGTTAGAACGGACTTACAATCAAGCTTGGAAGCTTGAAAATCCTAACCATGGCTTCCCCCTTGCTAATTTCAGCCATGAGGTTGAAGATGATGATTTTTGGCCTATTTTGTCTTTTTAATACTTTTTAATTGCCAAATTACCAAAATGCCCCTAACTTAAAAATTTCCTATTTCACTTTTTAATTAAGGCATTCTCTAATTAAATAAATGTCGGTAAGTAAAATGGAAGCTAGGTATTGGAATTTAATTAGATATTAATATTGAGCTCGAGTAAGTAAATTCATTGTGTAAAAATGTGGGTGACAAAAAATATTCATAATAAATAGATGTGTTAATTTGCTTGGAATGAACTACGTGGTTATGATGATATTACATTGATGATGAATGCAAAGTCATATATATATGTATCTATAAGAGTAAGTTAGAGGCTTTATGACCTCACCATCACCCTCTTATTAGTATTGTTTTATGACGAAAATTATCTTGATGAAACATATATGTTTTTCAACTGAGTTAATTCTGATAGTATAGAAGTATTAAATGTTTGAGTGAAAATATATTGATTATGAGTTAAAACTCGTAAAGGTATGGATCAAAGAGTATAACATTTTGTTATTGATAAATGTTATAATTATATGAGCACATGAGTTATGATATTTGGATTATGATGCTATATAGAAATTTCGATTGTGAATTAGTGATTTGAGTTGGCATATGAATTATGTGTTAAGAACAAAAGTGATTAAAGGTAAATGTTTGTTAAATGCTTTGAGAATGTGAAATTAGCAATGAACTGGCTATTTATGATGATATGTGTTATGCGTATTTATGTGTAAAATAAATTTAAGGCTTTACTACACTCACCCCCTATATTAGTAAAATGTTACAATGAAATTTGTAAGATTTGGGTTGAATAAGCTTACGAATGTAGTGTTACAGAAGTTTGTGTATGGAAGATTAATAATGTGGTCGGAAAAGTGAATGAATTAGCAAATGAAGACAATATAAAAAAGAAGAAGAGAGATATTGGATAGTTCAGAAAACTACTCAGATTATGCAAAGTTACTGTCACAAAAGAAGTTAACTCCGATTAAATGATTTATTTAGATATGTTATTTAAAGAAAGAATTAACCAGAATATTTCCTGGATTGATTTTTGTTAGTGAAGAGGTAATGTAAATTCTGATGACAGAATTAGACAATTCAATAATGTTTGTATTGTATTAATAGCCGAGTACAGTAGCTATAATTGGGTAGTTACTATGATTCCTTTCAGACATTTTGTGTGTACAATTATCCTTAGAAGTATATGTGACTGATTAGTCTCAAAAAGAATTCTTATTGTATGAGATCATTAGGTAAACATACTATGAAACTTTATTTTCCAATATTAGCTTAAACCATGATCAATAATATACAAATGTAAGCATCATTTCTATTTCCACGTTTATCGATTATAATCAATCATATAACCAATTATACATAAATCATTCATATATATATATTTAATTTTCCTCCTCCTCCTCTCTATTCCACATCCTTAGTGTACTTAACACTCTTAGAAATAACATTTTCTATAGTTTCTTATTCACCCTTATGTATATTCAAAGCCATCATTTCAAGTCAGTATCACTAAATTATTTTTATATTGAGGTAAAAAACTCCAAATTAAGAACCGTTAATTTTCCCTAAAACTATACTCAGATATCTTTTTACCATAAAATTTTAAGAATTTTTGGTTTAGCCAAATAGTAAAATTTATTCTTTAAAATTTACCCTATTATGCAGTCTGACAGTTCTGACCACTCTTCACTAAAAATGAATTATCTCATTGTACAGAATTCAAATGGTGTTATAGTTTCTTTATATTGAAAATAGACTCATTAATGATTCTAATCATATAAATTATAACTCCTAATTATGTTTTTACAATTTTTAATGATTTTCAAAAATTAGAATAGGGGATTCCAAAATCAATCTGTCCCTGTCTCACTAAAATTCAAATATCTCAAAATATATAACTCTTTTGCTTGCTCTGTTTCTTTTATGTAAAAATAGACTCACTAATCTTTCATTTCATATCTTATTCACTCTATAATTATATTTCCAACATTTTTGGTGATTTTTCAAAGTCACATGTTTGTTGCTGTCTAAAACTATTTTGTTGCTAATTCTACTTTTTCATAATTTCACTTTTTCACTTTCAATCACTATTCAATTCAAAATTCACTTTTCCATTTTTACGTCAATATTCAATTCAATTCCACACATATATTCATTATTCAATTACACTTAATCGTTACATGATCTCATGTATTTTCGCTTAGTCAATTTCCCGATGAACACTTCGGAATAATAACAGATATACGGTGGATTCAGCACACAACAACCACCCTTTGTAATCAATGATATCCGGTGGGATCAGCACATAGCAACCACCTTATAATTAATGATACCGGTTCACATAGTAGCCTACACATATTACTACACATGTGACCATCACTATCCGATACACGTAGTAGCCTGCACATAGCACTACACACGTGATCAAAGCTATCCGGTATGCATAATAGCCTGCACATAGTACTACACATGCGACCTATCTTTCTGGTACACGTAGTAGCCTGCACATAGTACTACACACGTGACCATCACTTTCACTTTCACATAGTGGCCTACACATAGTCTGTGCCACACATGTGATCATTTCGGTCACTTCATTTGTATCCCTGTTTATTCCAAAGGTTCAACTAGAATTTCTCACTTTTTCTCACTTTTTCTCACTTTTCTTTTTCACTAATCAAAGTCAATTCTTTGTCTTTCTTGACTTATAATGACACATTTAACTTATTTAATACTCACATTCATCAAAACAGTCATTGACTCGAACTTTGGAAAAATTACAATTTTGCCCTTAAACTTTTGCCCCAAAGCTCGGAAATTAAACTTCATCTCTTATTCTTATGTTTTATGACATGCTGAACATTTTTCCCTTATATGGCAACATTAAATTCCCACTCTAACACTTATGAACATTAGGTATTTTTACCGATTATGTCGTTTTACTCGTTTTCACTTAAAATCGCTTAGTAAAAGTTGTTTAACATAATTTGTAGCTTCACATTCTACCATAAAACATCAAAATAAACACATTTCACCTATGGGTATTTTTCCAAATATAAACCCTAGGTTAAATTATTGCTAGAGTAAGCTAAATCAAGTTACCGGGACTCTAAAAACGTAAAGAACATTAAAAATGGGGATAGAACGAACTTACCATCGAGCTTGAAAGCTTGAAAACCCTAACCATGGCTTCCCCCTTTCTAATTTTGGCCATGAGGTTGAAGATGATGACTTTTGGCCTATTTAATACATTTTAATTACCAAATTACCAAAATGCCCCTAACTTAAAAATTTCCTATTTCACTTATCTCATGTCCATTTTTGTCCACAATTTAACAAATGGTCTAATTACCATTTAAGGACCTCAAATTTAAAATTTCATAACAACTGGACAGTTCTAACATGTAGAACTCAACTTTTACAGTTTTTACAATTTAGTCCTTTTGGCTAAATTGAGTGCCCAAACGTCGAAATTTTCGAATGAAATTTTTACGAAATT
The DNA here is from genome assembly GCF_007990345.1 of Gossypium hirsutum. Taxonomy (NCBI): domain Eukaryota; kingdom Viridiplantae; phylum Streptophyta; class Magnoliopsida; order Malvales; family Malvaceae; genus Gossypium; species Gossypium hirsutum. The sequence continues at coordinate 35,878,672 of NC_053448.1, read as the reverse complement.
ATTTTGTGAAATCGTAGACCATAAAAATATAATAAAAATAAATTTTTCTTGATTGAATTTGTTGTCCCAAAATCACTGTTCTGACTAGCCTCAAATTCAAGCTGTTACATTTTCTAACACCAAATGCATGTTAAAATCATACCTACTAATCCTGCCTCTGATTATATGTTCTGATCATGCTTACCGTATTGTTCTAATATTGATTAAAACATGTAATATTGCATTGGTTTGCGACATTTATTTAAGGAGGAAGATCTAACAGTTGATTTGTAGTTTATTTGAAAATTTTGCATTGACATGATCATGCATGGTGTAGGGATATGAGATAGAGTTCAAATTTCATACGAACATAATGTGGTGAAAAATAAAATTGATATCCTATAAACTACCAAGGATCTCATGCAATACATACAAATCGAAAAAGGGAATAGCGAAAATTACCTTATTTCATTAAACTTTCAGATACTAACGCCTGATTTGAATCGGATATCCAAAGGTGTTGCCCTATTGGAAGATGACCACCCTCTACAAGTATCCACACTCGAAGGAACGATGAACGGTCAAATGGAACGCTAGTTCCAACTTCGTTTTCTTAAAATGTTTATGGCTTATTCTCTCATACGGTTGATTGCCAAAAACATGTGTTACTGGAGAAATGTACATATATCACAAATATATAAGGTTGGGTAAAACTGGATTGGAAGTTGTATATATATTTAAAACTCTTTTAAATAATTTAAAATCTATTTCCTTATTTGGTAAAGAATATCAGTGTAACACCCTTAACCCGTACCCGTCACCGAAATAGGGTTACAGAGCATTACTATAAAACCATAACGTAAAAGCATACATTTCCAATCATTTCATTAAACATAGCAAATTCCATTTATACACATGTGCAACATCCTTTAATCGAGCCTTCGAAGCCCTAGAAACACTTTAAAAATGATTCGAGACTAAATTAGAAACATTTAGAACTTATTGGAAAAATATAGAAATTTTCACACTACAGGGGTCACACGGCCGTGTGGCTAGGCCCTGTGACTCACACGGCTGACACACACACACCCGTGTCTCAGGCCGTGTGGACAATCGAAATAGGAACACATGGTTGTGTCCCAACTTGTGTAACTCGCTGACTTGGGTCACACGGTCAAGCCACATGCCCGTGTGCCAAGCCGTATAACCTTCGAAATGGCCTCACACACCCATGTACCAAGTCATGTAACCTTCGAAATGGCCTCACATGCCCGTGAGATAGGCCATATATTAGGCCGTGTGTCACATACGGCTGAGACAGACGCCCGTGTCTTAGGCCTCGTGGACAAGAAATAGGCCAAATTCAAGTCATTTCTTTCACCCAATTCAAGCACACACCTCAAGCCATTTGTATATATAATTAAGCCTTAAAACATTCCTAAAACATACATAATAAGACAAAATCGAATACCAAATTCCATTCAACCAATATGCCATATAGGCACCTCAAATGCAAACATACAATTTATCTAAACATATACATTTACTTAACAATTTCATTCATCAACACTTAATTCATTTTCTATTACAAATAGTTCATATCTACCTTAAAGCATAACTCCACTTAGTCTCATATAAGCATATCAAATATGGTTATTTCAAACATACCTAAACATATGCATATTTAAGTATACCATATTAAAATCATGCCATGTCAAAATAACCTTACGATTTGGATCATTTCTCACATACATCAAAACCATCTAAACAATACAAACCTAGCCATTTCCAAATGGTTCTAACAACCAACATATATACAAACCATATTTTAATCATGCACATCTATTCAAAACCTTTCCAAAGCATAACATAACTTGACCATGTTGAGGTCAATTCATCACCTATCACTTTGGCCCTTCAAACATGCATTAACACATTGTCAAAACATCACACAACTACAAGGCATAAAAAGTACCAGTGTTACATAAACCAAAATGACATATACATGCCAAACTCATCAACTAACATAAACCACAAGTCCACCTATACATGCCATTATAACCTTGATCAAAACATCAGAATCTACCAATTTAATCTCTAGATAGTGTGATAGATCTCCGACGAGCTTCCAAACTGATCGAGCATCCGATAATCTGTAAAGTAAGAGAAAGATGACTACGTAAGTAATGAATGCTTAGTAAGCTCGTAGAACATCAAACATAATTTATCACTTCAATACTATAATATATAGGTACTTTAAACTTAGTATAAACCTATTAAACACTATTCAAGTCACAATTGAGTATATTCATCAAGATCACATATACTTTTCATATATAACATATTGGGATTTATAAGTCCTAATACATAATCATTAACCTTTTCATAAGATTATGAATCATTCCTAAAAAACATTATCATTTCATGAATTAGTGTATTTATCCATGATATAAGTAAATTCTTTTTTCATGCCCGTTGAACTGTTTAGAATATCATTGGATACGCAAAATGGCTCACACGAGGTATGCTAACATATAACTTTAACATTTCCTTTCCTTTATATCATTGCTCACACAAGCTACGAAATGGGCTTGTTCACACGAGCTGTGGGTTGAAATGAAAGCTACATGATACTGCTCACACGAGCTGTGGAGTATTTGTAACAAATGGTGGACCTGAGCCATCGGTAGGGCATTCAAGACTAGCACCCGAACACATGGTAACCCTAATGACATGCCATTTGTATTCTACGAATTCCTAAGATTCAAACCGGGCTCGATAATTATCGTACGTCGTTGAATTTCCATTGTTTCATGATATGATAAATTGCATAATAACATATATATTGAATAATTTACATTATAAAAAGACATTAACAATCAATTTTAATCAAAATTTAAGTGATTATAGTTCATACGAACATACTTGGCTAAATTGTAGAAACGTCAAAGTACTAGGGCTTTTTGGTAATTTTTCATTCTCCTCGATTTTCCACTTGATCTTGATCTAAATTAGTAATTTCATTCAACTTATTAATTTAGATAGTAAATCCATTTATTTTATGCAATTTAGTCATTTTGACATTTTTACAAAATTACCCTTAACATTTTAATTTTATTCAATTTAGTCTCTAAGCCTAAAACATGAAAATTAACCATTTTTAATGCAAACTCATGCCAACTAAATATTCATGGCATCCAATACAGCCCACATTTGCAATAATTTCATGACAAATCCTTGTATTTTTACTATTTCAACAATTTAGTCCTTAATCGGTAAATTCGTCAAAAATCACTTAATAAAATACTTATAAATAACAAATAATACTTCAAATTCTTAATTTTATATCAAAAATCACATAGATTCATCAATAGAAACATTCAATATCTTTAACAGTTTCAAAATCAAAGGTACGGGCTAACTAAACCTAGTTGCAATGATATTAAAAACATAAAGATTAAAAGAAACGGGTGAAAAATGAACTCACATGCATTCAATGAAGCTTGGATAAAGCTTGAGCATGCTTTCATGGAGGTTCAATGGTGAACCAAGTGAATGGGGAAGAAAACATTATGTTTTCTTTATTTTATTAACCTTTTTCTTTATTTAATTTAAAAAAATAACATATAAAACCTTAAAATTAAAAGAAGTTGTAGTATCGACCGTCCCACTATTTTAAGGATGGTTTATTTATCCATTAATCCCATCCAATTATAATTTTTTAATCAATTAACACCTTTAAACTAATAGCGATTGACTTTTTCAACTTTTACGATTTAGTCCTTTTTGCTTAATTAACTATCGAAACATTAAAATTTCTTAACGAAATTTTAACACAACCTTATTCACACTTCGTAAAAGTTTATAAAAATATTTATGGCTCGATTTATAAAAACGAGGTCCCGATACCTCATTTTTTGAAACCACTTGACCTTAGGGTCTTACCACTTGAACTTAATTAATCATTCATATAATATAAATTATCAAATCAAAAAAAATTTAAAACTATATTTGACTCATAAATATTAAATAATGATATTTACAAACTTGCTTGTCGGATTTGTGGCTCCAAAATAACTATTTCCGACACCACTGAAAAACGAGTTGATACAATGAGATTTTATCTTGAATTTTCAAAACTCTTTTAAATAATTATTAAATTATGTTTTAATTATTATTTATCTAAAACTCTTTTAAATTATAATTAAATTCTATTTCCTTATTTGATAAGGAATATACCAACCTCTTTTGATTTTGAATTCTATTTCTGTATCTAATAAGGAATATATCAAATCCCCTTTTTATCTTGTTTATTATTATTTACAAATTTAACAGGAAATACTAACAAAATTGCTATTTGTTATCATTTTGACTACGAATTTAAATTTCCAAAATTAAATTTGAATCAAAATAATAACTTATTATTATTACTCGTAATTTAAAATAATCTTATCATTTTGAATTACTTAAAGAAAGCGATAAACTTGATCATTCTTGTTCATGCTTAATGTGCGACCCTATAGGTTCAATTAATGTTGGCAGTAGGCCCAAATCATATTTTTTCCTACAAGTCATAAGTGGCCTCTAGCAAGACATTACGGCTACCCAAGTTAAATGAAAGCTCATGATCTGAGACAACGTAAATACAACTCATCACATAATCCTTTTGTCTCATGATATCTAGATAGAGTATAAGACATGGATAAAGTCAACATTATATCGTTCTATCCTTAATTTCTTGAACTTAATTAGACAGACAAAATGAATGACATCGATCTCCATCAATTCATTCGAGCATGACCATGCATTTTTTAGTCTCAATCATCAAGGGGCCGAGAGATATCTCTCTTATAATAAGAGGGACAAATTCCATCTTAATAACTCACATCTTACTACATGATTCTAATTATGTTCAAACATAACTTTTATAGTTGTCCGGTTAAAGACAACGTTTGATTATGTCAAAACATAAAATTCTTCAAGTTGAGAACTATAGTCATTTCATGTCTAAGGATTCCATAGCACAACTGTTTAGAGATTTAACTTATGACTTTGATCCATGTATTAATCTCAAAATGGGCCAATCCAATATTCATTCTTAACAAATACATATGAATATGATTTTTTTCTCAAACACATATTCATCACATGAATATCTATCATATTCCATACTAATCTTAATTCATTGTTGTTCCCACAATAATGACCAATTAGGGACATTTAGAATAAAATTATTCAAGGATATTATTATTTATTAAACATGAAAATTATAATAATAATAAACTCATTTAATCAAAAGAAACGTCCATACAATAGGCCTAGGCCACTATTACTAACACATGGCACAAATTGTGACTTTTGTATTGTTTATAGTATATTGTATATTTTTCTGGCTTGAGAGTTATATTTGTTTTTATTACTTTATATTTGAAATAAAACTCACACTGAGCTTATTAGATCATGGCTTAGTTTCTGATTTGATTTCATATAATCCCCGCAGTTAAGACTTGGATGCAGCTGTTGGAGGAGTTCTTGGATTTTTTTATTTTAAATACTTTAAACTTTATTATATGATTATTTTTTAGACTATAATAATTTTCTTATGGACTGTGGCATGGGACTTTACATTTGGGGATCTTTTATATTATTTTTCCATGATTTGAAGTTTTAAATTGCTCCTTAATGTTTTATTGAATATGCATGAAAAATCAATTTTAAGCCAAAAAAATATGATTTTAATAAAAATTTTCGCTACAATACTTAAAAGTTTGTTTTTAACAAAATACAACTTAGTTTTCCAAAAACATTGACAAAGGTTTGTTTTTAATTACTAATTTACCATTTTACCATTTTCGCTACAATACTTAAAAATTTGTTTTTAACAAAATACAACTTAGTTTTAATAAAAATACAGTTGTATTTGTTTTGGAGTAATAGTAGAGAACAAATCTCGAACCCACGAAAACATGGAAGCACCAAACAGATTACGTGGCAAATGGAATCCCATATCCTACTAGATACAAGCCACAAAAAGACAATCGCGGTTGGCATGAAAAGAAGTCTCATTTCTTGCTGCACATCGAAGACAGACCGAGTCCCCACGCAAACCTCGCAGGTACAAATTGGAATAAGTGTGCACATAATTATGTAAAAATTTCCAAACTGTAATTTAAGTTTTTATTAAGACATGCATATTCCATAGAATATGAAATAGGCATCTTGTAGTTTGGTCAATTGTGATGTACTTTTCCTCCATCGATCGTGGGTATCCTCGAAGAAAGAGTCAGTAGTCACTCCTCCCTAAATAATACTTGTGAATTTCAAGGCACCAACGCAACTGATCTGTTGGCCCATGTCCTACCAATGGGATGCTGAGAATTTTCTAGGCTTCATGGTAAGAAAAGATCAATAACACAAGTTTTGTTTTCATGTACCTGTGTAAAAGTAAATTAAGTTAGCCACCCTAGAAAAACTAGGAACACATGTAGCCTATAAAGTGTAGGGTATGCCGGACGACAACCAGGGAGTGTCCGAAATGGATATTGAATGCCCATCCCCCACTAGCAAACTGCAGCCATTGTATAGCAAACCCTTAGCAGCCCAGATGCTCCTCTACAACATCGAAGGTTGAGTTCTCAACTCGGACTGCAGAAAATCAGCATGTAAGAAATACTTTCCTTTTAATACTTTCAACATAAGAGACCACAGATCAAACAAAAGTCACCAACCTTGTTTGGCAAGTAGCACAACATTAAAAGTACATCAGTTGCGTTGGTGCCTTGAAATTCACAAGTATTATTTAGGGAGGAGTGACTACTGACTCTTTCTTCGAGGATACCCACGATCGATGGAGGAAAAGTACATCACAATTGACCAAACTACAAGATGCCTATTTCATATTCTATGGAATATGCATGTCTTAATAAAAACTTAAATTACAGTTTGGAAATTTTTACATAATTATGTGCACACTTATTCCAATTTGTACCTGCGAGGTTTGCGTGGGGACTCGGTCTGTCTTCGATGTGCAGCAAGAAATGAGACTTCTTTTCATGCCAACCGCGATTGTCCTTTTGTGGCTTGTATCTAGTAGGATATGGGATTCCATTTGCCACGTAATCTGTTTGGTGCTTCCATGTTTTCGTGGGTTCGAGATTTGTTCTCTACTATTACTCCAAAACAAATACAACTGTATTTTTATTAAAACTAAGTTGTATTTTGTTAAAAACAAACTTTTAAGTATTGTAGCGAAAATGGTAAAATGGTAAATTAGTAATTAAAAAAATTAAGAAAAGATGAAACAAAATTATCATCTTCATTCTTTTGCCAATTTGGAACCCTAAAATAGCCATTAAAGAAGACAAAGGTTTGGCCAAGCATTGTGTCCTTGCATGGAAGGTTTTCAAACCCCGCTTTTAATGATTTTTATGTTTTTGAGTTCATTTTAGCTTAATCTAGCTAGCCCGAGGGTTAACTTGCAAAACTGTTAATAGTTGAGGGACTTGCCATGGATGTTTTTGAATGCGTGTGATGTTAGTTGATGGATTATTTATCCTTGTTATAAAATAAACATGTTTTGTTAAGTGATTTCTGATGAATTTTGAAAATAGGGATTAAATTGTTAAATGTATAAGTCCCTGGGTTTTGTTGTGAATTGTTAGTAATTGTGGATTATTTCAAGGTCCTTTGCACCATTGGTTAAGTTGAATTTAGGCTAAAATCAGTTATATTCAAGTTATGAGCTTAAGGACTAAATTATGAAAAGTTAAAATGTTAGGGGAAATTTGTAATTTTTCATAAATATTAACTATGGATTAAATTGAATACTAGAAGTACTTAATTGATTGAAGTTATCTATTTAGATTAGGATAAACCACACTCGGAATTAAAACGAGGAAAAGGTAAAGCTTCGGATTAGTGTTCGATTCTATTTTGACCCCCTAGTTATCGAGGTAAGTTCGTATGAATTATGATCATTTTAATGTTAGCTAAATTGATTAGTTGCTATCCTATTTTAATATAAATGATTCTATATGTAAATGTTTCATGTTATGATGAATTGACGGATAACGAGTCCCAAATGAACCTTAAGAATTCTTAGGATACGAATGACATGTCATTAGGGATTTCATGTTTCCAGTGCTGGTCCTGACTGCCCTACTGATAACTAAGGTCATGCATTTGTTGCAGACTCTCCACAACTCGTGTGAATAGCATTTTGTAGCTTACATTCCGACCCATAACTCGTGTGATCAGGCCTATTTCACAGCTCATGTGAGCATTGGTGTAAAGGAAAGGTTATAGTTATATGTAAAGGCAAACTATGTGTGAGATTTCCTGAGTATCCAATGTAATTCTAAATGGTTCAATGAGTAAGAAAAGGAAACGAAATTGTAAGTATTCAATAGAATGAATCATGATCTTATGAAAAGATTTATGAGCTAAATAATGTATTTACATATGGAAATATACTTATCTTAGGTTGAATTCATTTGTATCATGAACAAGTGTACTAACTTGTGAGTTTGGTGATGTACAAGTGTACTAAGCTTATGGCATTGGTAATGATTTCTGCTTAATCTATGAATTGTATTAATAAAAATGTAAGTTATACTTAAGTTTATACGAGCTTACTAAGCACTCGTTGCTTACATAGTTACTTTCCTTTTTTATAGATTATTAGAAGCTCGATCGGTTGGAAATTGTCAGAGGCCGATCACACTATCCAGCAATCATATCGGTAGATTTTGTGTATTTTGGCCAAGGTTAATAATGGCATGTCTAGGATCCTTGTAATGTATGTTTTTTTATGTTAACCCTTTTGAGTTTATGTTGGTTTGGTGCACTTTTAAGTGCTTGTAATTAAGGTTCTTTTGGTATGTTTTGATGGCTAGCAATTGGTCATGTATGGTAGTTAAGTGAACTAGATTGTGTGTTTGAGATATGGTCAAATTGCTTTGGTTTGATTCTTAATGTTTGATACAATTGTGGTGTCTTTGAGTGTCATATTGGTTAGATGATTTAGGATGTTTGGAATGGTATGTTTATGTGTGTTTGAATAATCTTTGAATCCGTTGAATGTGTGCGCAAATGGTTTGAATGGTTAGGTATGAATTGGACTTGAAATGGCTTGATTTTAGGTAAGTTTTTAGGTTCACACGGCATGGCGACACGACCGTGTGTCATTTGCAAAATTTTGATATTTCAAGTCAGTGAGTTACCCAACTTCTTACACAGCCTGACACATGGTCGTTTGTGGCAACTTAGTGAGTTAAACTGGTGAGGACACCGGCTTGGACACGGCCGTGTGTCCCTTGTTCGAGTGTTAAAAGGACTGAACTATGTCACACAGCCTGGCCACATGGCCATGTGACCCCTGTTTTCACATTTTTTGCATCTTTTTCTTAACTTCTATTTTGTTCGATTTAGTCTTGAGTCACTTCTAATCTATTTTTAGGGCATCAAGGGATCGATTTAGAGACAAAACATATATGATTGAATAGTTTATAATATGTTTAATTTATTTTAATGTTATGATGTTAAATGTTTTACGATTGTACGGTAATGGTCTGTAACCCTAATTTGACGACAGAGACGGGTTAAAGGTGTTCAATTTAATGGTATCAGAGCTATGATTTAGCCCATTTTCAGACTGGACATAGCATGTATAGAGTTTAGAAATACATGTCATTATATAACCTGTGATAGTGTGATAACTCTTGACTCAAAATGAATTATGTTTTAGTATAGATAAAATATGCCATCTAACCTAGCTGATTCTGATGAGCTTGATAGTAACGTACAAGCCTCCGTTCACAGAGCAGATAGTAGTGGGCCCGTAGCTGAGGGCCAAGGAAGTGAGGTGAAAGAAGCCTTTTTCAAAATGATGTCAGAATGGTTCTCTGAGTTTGTTAGAATGAACTCAATGGCTCAACGACTTTGTGACAGCCCTAATGTGACCCTAGTCGGAAAGTGGTTTCGGGACCACAAGACCGAGTCGTAAAATAATTAATTGCTATATTCTATGCTTATTATGTGTGAACATGAGTATGTGGAAGTTTCATTCCCTAATTTTACCAATTGCATGAGAAATTGTTAATAGGGATCGATTTGAGACATGGTGAAAATATGATAGTCCAATTTAAAATGGTCTATTAGTGCATGTACCAAAAAGAGTGGACTTGCATGTCAAATAGACCATTTTTGAATGTGAATGGCCGGCCAACATACGCATGCATTATGGTGTTCCCTTGTCTTCATTTTTTTATATTTGGTGGGAATTATGTATAATAAATTTATATTAGTAAGTGGTGATAAAAACAAAGTTCCATCATCTTTTCTATCATCTTGCCGAAACCATAAGGAAAAGAAAAGAAAAATGGAAGCTAGGACATTCGGCCAAGTGAGTTTATAGATTAAGGTATGATATCATGTGGTTCTTTTGGCATTTTTTTTTTGTGAAGTTGAGTTGTTTTGATGCTCATAACATGACCCAAGTGTTGATTTTTGAGTTGTGTTGCAAGAAACCTTTGGTTATGTTCTTATATGCCAAAGTGATGATGTTTTGTAGTATGTGATTTGAAATGGTTATAGATGAATATGAACTAAGAAACATGTATTATTGAGTAAGTAGAAGATAGAATGGGGTTTAAATGGGAGGTTCATTTGATTTATTTTTGTCCTTGTATGAAAAGTGGTTCTTTGTTAAGGCCGAATGAGTCATGCTAGATTAGTTGAAAAGAATGTTCATGTTATGAGGTAATTTGAATAATTGACCGAAACATGGAAGGAAGGGCAAGATTTATAAATTATGTTTGAGGGTGAAAGGAATAATGAAAGTTGTATTAAGTTTAATGTGCATACTTTAGTCTAAGTGTTGAGGAGTATTCGGCTAAGATAGTTGAAATGTGGGTGTTGCCGATTTTTAAATTTAGATAATGGGAGTGGCTATAATGGGCATTAAGATGTTGAACTTAAGAAATTAGAAGTAAATGAACTTGATAGTATTTAAGAGATAGAGGTGATAGATTAATGTTGCACATTCGGCTATGGTTAGGCATGTTGATGATCTTATCTTGATTTAGATAATTAGGCATAAAAGGGTGGTAAAGGGGATGAAATTGTCGAATGATTAGTTGGGTAATAAAAGAAGCATTCGACCATCACTTGAGAGCTTGTGTGATGTTGGGTTTAAAATTAGTAAAGGTAACTTACCTAATGCATGTGCATGTCTGATTAGATTTTTGATGAGGGTGGTAAAGGGGATGAAATTGTCGAATGATTAGTTGGGTAACAAAAGAAGCATTCGGCCATCACTTGAGAGCTTGTGTGATGTTGGGTTTAAAATTAGTAAAGGTAACTTACCTAATGCATGTGCATGTGTGATTAGATTTTTGATGATATGGTAGTTGCATGAGGTTATTAGCCGAATATACTAACATACATATACATGTGAAATTGGATTGTAAATATTTAGCAAGGTGGTTAAACTAGTTAAATTATTGATTAAGCTCAAGGAGTTAAAGGAGGTGAATCGAGCAAAGGCAAAGAAAAGGTCATCGAGTAGCCGAGTTGGAACCGTCTTACCCAACACGAGGTAAGTCATTAAGCATATAGTTGGTATTAATTCAAATGGTCATAACGTTTATGTAATGATGCTGAATGGAATGAATAAATATATATATGCATGTACGTATGTGATGATGAAAGTGTTGAATGAAAAGAAAAGAGGTGAGATGTATTGAGTTGTTGATCTCGGCACTAAATGTGCGAGTATAAACATTTATGACCACGAGATTGGCGCTACGTGTGCGGGTTTAAATTGTGCAGCACTAAGTGTGCGAATTGACTATGTAGCACTAAGTGTGCGAGTTTGACTATGTAGCACTAAGTGTGCGAATTGACTATGTAGCACTAAGTGTGCGAGTTTGACTATGTAGCACTAAGTGTGCGAGTTGACTATGTAGCACTAAGTGTGCGAGTTTGATTATGTAGCACTAAGTGTGCGAGTTGATTATATAGCACTGAGTGTGCGGACTTAATATATATTCTTGAATCATTATGGACACTAAGTGTGCGACGCTATTGAGTCGATCACGGACAGCGGATCGGGTAAGTGTCTTGAGTTCATGGCTAATAGGTGCTATGTCTATACTTGGTGTTGAGCTTGGTAAGTTTGAACCTATGTGACAAATATACTTGAAGTCACGTACATGAAATTTATCGTAGAATGGGTGAAAGGCCGTTTAGTTGTATGTTTGTAACGAAAATAAAATGATTTATGAAAATGCCTCGAATATCCTATTGATGAGTATGTGGATTGTGAATGCATAAATTGGTATGAAATTAAACCGATAGGTCGGAGGAACTATGGTATGGTTCGGAATGGATGGAGTAATTAGCCTCGTTCCATTTTGTTTTCTCTTGTGATAATGTTATTGATGGATGGTAGTGCATAGCTTATGACTTACTGAGTTATAAACTCACTCGGTGTTTCCTTGTCACCTATTCTAGGTTTCTTGGACACATTTCTTTTTGCGCGGTCGGGCCGTCATCGAAGTCATCACACCGGATAGCAAGTTTTGGTACTTTCTTCTTAGTCGGCTTAGGAGAATATTTCGGCATGTATAGGCTATTATGTTGTGTTTGAACTTTAGTATGTAAACTTTAAGCCATGCGAAAATGGCATGAATGTTCGATTGAGTTGGATCAAGGAGTAGGCATGAAATGGACCTAGTTACTTTCGTAACAGATGCTGGCAGCAGCAGTGACATGAGATTGAAAAATCACTAAAAATAGTAGGAGTGGAATTAATTGATGAATAAATTATGTATTCGAAGCTCGATGAGTCTATTTTCATATAGAAGCAACAAAAAGATCATATGGACAGTATGTTAAGAGATATTCAGGTTCTCGTGAGACACGGCCAGAACAGTTTCTGGATTCCCTGTTCCGACTTTGGAAATTCATTATAAATCAACCAGAGATAATTAGGAGTCATACCATATATGTATAGATTCCTCTCTGAGTCTAGTTTCTATAGAAACAAACGGCATCAGTGTTGAAACTCTGTGCAGGGAGATATCCAAGTCGTAATGCACAAAGGTCAATGTAGTCGATCCCTGTAACATGGGAGAATTTGACTAATAAACTGTACTAATTGGTCTGACCAAAAATTCTAGAAAAAAATTTGTAGATGTACATATGAGTCTATTTTCAGCGAAAATTTACGGAACTGGATTTCGAGTTTCAGAACTCGAGATATGATTTTTTTAGCGACTAGTACGCAGACTGGCAGCTTGTCTGGAAAATTTTTTTTTAAGTGGGTTGAAGTCTGTTAACACCTCGTGTTCGACTCCGGCGACGGCCTCGGGTTCGGGGTGTTACAGACTTGCACCCCCTCTCGTACACCAACCTGTCCCTATTATTCCTCAAGGTTTGGGACAAGTATGTATGAGCAAGACTCCGGTTGATAAAATACGTAAATATGGGGCTAAAAAGTTTCGCGGTACAACTAAAGAAGATATTGAAAAAGCCAAGTTTTGGTTAGAGAATACTATAAGGATTTTCGATGAATTGTGTTGTACACCTATTGAATGTTTAAAGAGCGCAGTATCTCTATTGAAAGATTCAATGTATCAGTGGTGGAATACCTTGATTACGGTGGTACCTAAAGATTGTGTAAACTGAGATTTCTTTCAGACAGAATTCAATAAGAAATATGTTAGTCAACTGTATCTTGACAAGAAATGAAAAGATTTCTCAAATTGAAATAGGGTCGTATATCGATAGTCGAGTATGATAAGAAGAAAGCTCAAAACACTCGTTCAAGTAACACGACTGCGAAAGGGAGACCATCTAGAAATAGAGAAAATACGGGTAATAGTTAAAGTGGAACGAAAGATTCTAGGGTTAGATCTGAGGCTCAAGCACCAGTTAGGGCTTATGCGATTCGAGCTTGATAGAAAGCTTCAGCACCTAATGTGATTACTGGTACATTTTCTATCTTTCATACTAATGTTAATGCTTTGATTAACCCAGGGTCAACACACTCATATGCATGCACAACTTTAGTGTCGGATAAGAAAATACCTTATGAGTCTACTGAATTTGTGGTTGAAGTAACGAATCCTTTAGGTCAATATGTGTTAGTTGATAAAGTCTGTAAAAACTATCCTTTGATGATTCGAGATTCCAACTTTCCGGCTAATTTGATATTGTTACCATTTGATGAATTTGATGTGATTCTGGTTATAGACTAGGTAACTCTGCATGATGCTGCTCTGAATTGTAGACGAAAGAAGAAAGTGTTAAAATGTCAGAATGGTGAAATAATTTGGGTTGAATTAGATAGATTTGATGGTACATCTAATGTAATTTCAGCTATGTCGGCATAGAAATATGTCAGAAAGGGTTGTGAGGCATACCTAGCTTATACATTTGATTCTAGGGTTTTAGAATTCAAATTAGAGTTGGTTTCGACTATTTGTGAATTCTCAAATGTGTTCCTAGGACAGTTACCAGGTTTACCACCGGTCAGAGAGGTTGAATTTGCTATTGAGTTAATACCGAGAACTTTTCTGATATCAATAGCTCTATACAGAATGACACCTACATAATTGAAAGAGTTGAAAGCATAATTACAAGAGTTGACGGACAGAGGCTATGTTCGGCCTAGTTTTTCTCCCTAGGTTGCTCCTATATTGTTTGTTAAGAAAAAGGACAAGTTAATGCGGTTGTGCATAGATTATAGTTAGCTTAATAAAGTCTCAATCAAGAACAAATATCTTTGCCGCGTATTGATGATTTGTTTGATAAGTTGAAAGGTGCAACAGTGTTTTCAAAGATTGATCTCCTTTTAGAATATTATTAGTTACGGGTTAAAGATTCAGATGTGCCGCAAATTACTTTTAGAACCAGGTATGGACACTGCGAATTTCTTGTTATGCCTTTTGGTTTAATCAATGCACCTGCTGTGTTTATGGATTTGATGAACAAAATATTCCAACTGTATCTAGACAGATTTGTAGTTGTGTTCATTGATGACATTTTGATCTATTCTCTAGATGAAATAAAACATGGCCAACATTTAAGAATAATTTTGAAGACTTTGCGTGAAAAATAGTTGTTTGCTAAATTTAGCAAATGTGAATTCTGACTCCGAGAAGTTGGATATTTGGGACACGTCGTATCG
Organism: Gossypium hirsutum; assembly: GCF_007990345.1. NCBI lineage: Eukaryota > Viridiplantae > Streptophyta > Magnoliopsida > Malvales > Malvaceae > Gossypium > Gossypium hirsutum. The sequence goes on along the minus strand of NC_053448.1, from coordinate 35,863,500 downwards.
ATAAACGGTATTAGGGTTGACCCGAGTAAAATTTCAGTTATAATAGATTGGAAGCCGTCGAGAAATGCTTCAAAAATCAGAAGTTTTCTAGATTTAGCCAGATGTTATAGGAGATTTGTTAAAGGATTTTCGATGATTGCTACGTTGTTGTCAAAACTTCTTCAGAAAGATTTCAGGTTCAAATGGTCAAAAAGTGTCTGTAAAGTTTTGATCAGTTGAAAGTGTTGTTGACCGAAGCCCTTGTGTTGGTTCAGCCAGAGTCCGGTAAAGAATTTGTGATCTATAGTGATGCTTCACTAAATGGTTTAGGTTGCGTTTTGATGTAAGAAGGCAAAGTGGTAGCTTATGCTTCCCGTCAGTTGAAACCGCACGAGAAAAATTACCCGACTCATGATTTAGAGCTTGCAACTATTGTATTTGCTTTATAGATCTAGCAATACCATCTGTACGGAGAAAAATGACATATCTTCACAGATCATAAAAGCCTAAAGTATTTGATATCACGAAAGATTTGAATTTGAGACAATGTAGATGGTTGGAGCTGTTAAAAGATTACGATTTGATCATTGATTATCATCTGGGAAAAGCTAATGTTGTTGATGCCTTAAGTAGAAAATTCTTGTTTGCGTTGAGAACTTTGAACACTCAGTTGACTTTGATTGATAACGGTTCATTTATAGAAGAATTAAAAGCTAGACCGATGTTTCTGCAACAGATTTGTGAAGCTCAGAAAAGTGACTCCGAGTTGATTGCTAAGTGGGAACAGATTGAGTCGACACCTGATTCAGACTTTCATGTGAGTCAGGATGGTAGCTTGCATTTTTGAAATAGGATATGTGTTTTGAGGAATTTTAATGTTATTTAGAAGATTTTACAGGAAGCTTTCAGTAGTAATTTATTGATACACCCTGGTAGTAACAAAATGTACAGTGATTTGAAACAGATGTACTAGTGGTCAGGTATGAAACGAGAGATTTTAGAGTTTGTATCGAAATGTTTGATTTGTCAGCAAGTCAAAGTTGTGCATCAGGTACCTTTTGGTTTATTACAGCCTATGATGATTCTAGAGTGGAAATGGGAACGGGTTACAATGGATTTTGTATTGGGATTGCCTTTGTCTCCACAGGAAAAAGATGTTGTATGGGTTATTGTGGATCATTAGACTAAAGTCGCACATTTCATTCCACTACGTACGAATTATTCACTTGAAAAGTTGGAAGAATTGTACGTTTCTGAGATTGTTAGATTGCATTGTGTGTCAGTGTCTATTATCTCTAGTACGGCCCTATGATTTACTTCTTGATTTTGGAGTAAATTGTACGAAGCTCTAGGCACTCAATTGCATTTCAGCATGGCATTTCATCCACAGACCGATGGTCAATCTGAGATAGTGATATAGGTACTGGGAGAAATTTCTTTCGTTGGTTGAATTTTCCTATAATAATAGTTATCAGGCGACCATTAAAATGTCGTCGTACGAAGCTTTGTATGGTCAGAAATCTTAAACTCCATTATACTAGGCTGAGTTGAGTGAGAAAGAGCTATTTGGTGTTGATTTGATTTGAGAAACCGAAGAAAATGTCAAAGTAATATGTGATAGTTTGAAAGCTACTTTTGACCGTCAGAAATCTTACACAAATTCGAAAAGAAAAGATATTGAATTTCAAGTCAGCGACAGAGTATTTTTAAAAGTATCACCTTGGAGAAAAGTTCTACGTTTTGGTCAAAAAGGAAAGCTTAGTCCAAGATTCATCAGGTCGTATGAGATCATTGAGAGAATTGGGTCAGTGGCTTATCATTTGGCTTTACCATTAGAGTTAGAGAAAATAAATAACGTGTTTCATGTATTGATTTTACAGTGATATCGATTAGACCCTTCACATGTGATTTCACCAGTTGATGTTGAGATTTAGCCAGATATGTCATATAGTGAAAAACTGATAAGAAATTTACCACGGGAAGTTAAAGAGTTAAGAAATAAGCGTATAGCTTTAGTTAAAGTTCTTTGGCAACGTCACGGAGTTGAAGAGGCTACCTGGGAACCAGAAGAAGTTATGAAAGTGCAATACCCAAACCTATTTTCTGGTAAGATTTTTGGGGACGAAAATTACTTTAGGAGGGAGAGTTGTAACAGCCCGTTTTCAGTGGTGTTAGAAGCAGTGGTTTCGAGACCATAATTTTGATGAATGAATTATTATTATATTATTTATTTAATGTTTACGTGATTATAATAAGGTTGTATTAAAGTTTCGTTACGAAATTTTAAAGTTTAAATCGTTAATTAAATGAAAAGGACTAAATCGAAAAAGGTGAAAATTTTGAGTTCTATTAGTTAAAGGGATCAAATGGCTATGGAAATGAAAGTTAATGGACTTGAATAGTAATTATACCTTTTAAAGAGTTAGTGGATGTGCATGGACAAGGTTTTATTGAAATTATTGAATAATGATAAGGGTAAAATGATAAATTAGTAACTAAAAAGAAAATTAAGTAAGAAAAGATGAAACAAAATTATCATCTTCATTCTTTTGCCTATTTGGAACCCTAAAATAGCCATTAGAGAAGAGAAAGGCTTGACCAAGCATTCTGTCCTTGCATGGTAGGTTTTCAAGCCCCGTTTTTAATGATTTTTATGTTTTTAAGTTCGTTTTAGCTTAATCTAGCTAGCGCGGGGGTATTTTTGCAAAACTATTAACGGTTGAGGGATTTTCCATGGATTTTTTCAATGTGTGTGGTGTTAGTTGATGGATTATTTATCCTTGTTATAAAATAAACATGTTTTGTTAACTGATTTGTGATGAATTTTGAAAATAAGGATTAAATTATTAAATGTATAAATCCCTGGATTTTGCTATGAATTTTTGGTAATTTTAGATTGTTTCAAGGTCCCTTGCAACATTGGTTAAGTTGAATTTAGGCTAAAATGAGTTATATTCAAGTTATGACCTTAAGGACTAAATTGTGAAAAGTTAAAATGATAGGGGCAAATTTGGAATTTTTCACACATATGAAATATGAAATAAATTGAATACTAGAAGTACTTAATTGATTGAAATTATCTATTTAGATTAAGATAAACCACATTCAGACTTAAATCGAGGAAAAACTAGAGCTTCAGATTAGTGTTTGATTCTGCTTATATGCCCTAGCTAGCGAGGTAAGTTCAGATGAATTATGATCATTTTAATGTTAGCTAAATTGACTAATTGCTAAGTTATTTTAAAATAAATTATTCTATATATAAATGTATCCATGTTATGATTAATTTACGAATAACGAGCCCGGGATGAACCTTACGAATTCTTAGGATACGAATGACATGTAATTAGGGAATTCATGTTTCCGGTGCTGGTCTTGAATGTCCTACTGATGACTAAGGTCCTGCATTTGTTGCCAACTCTCCACAGCTCGTGTGAGCAGCATCGTGCAGCTTACATTCTGACCCATAACTCCTGTGAGCAAGCACATTTCACAGCTCGTGTGAGCAATGATGTAAAGGAAAGTTTACGGTTATATGTAAAGGCACAATATGTGGGAGCTTTCCTGAGTATCCGATTTAATTCTAGATGGTTTAGCGGTTAAGAAAAGGAATTGAAATGGTAAGTACTCAAATGGAATGAATCGTGATCTTATGAAAAGATTTATGAGCTAAATGATGTATTTACATATGGAAATCTACTTATCTTATGGTTGAATTCATTTGCATCATGAACAAGTGTACTAACTTGTGACTTTGATGATGTTGTATAGGCTTATAATAAGCTTATGGCATTGGTAATGATTTATGTTTTATCTATGAATTGTATCAATGAAATGATAAGTTATATTTAAGTTTATACGAGCTTACTAAGCACTCGTTGCTTACATAGGTAATTTCCTTTGTTTTATAGATTATCGGAAGCTTGATCAATTGGAAACTCGTTGGAGACCTATCGAACTATCCAACAATCATGTCGGTAGATTTTGTGGATTTTGGCCAAGGTCAATAATGGCATGTATAGGATCCTTGTAAACTATGTTTTGGTATGTTAAAGCTTTTGAGGTTATGTTGGTTTGGTGCACTTTAATGCCTTACCAAGTTATGTCATATTGGTCACTTTTAAGTGCTTGTAATTAAGGTTCTTTCAGCATGTTTTGATGGCTTGCAATTTGTCATGTATGGTAGTTAAGTGAACTAGATTGTGTGTTTGAGGTATGGTCAAATTGCTTTGGTTTGATTCTTACTGTTTGATACAATTGTGGTGCCTTTGAATGGCATATTGGTTAGATGATTTAGGATGTTTGGAATGGTATGTTTATGTGTGTTTGAATAATGTTTGAATCCCTTGAATATGGGCCCAAATGGTTTGAATGGTTAAGTATGAATTGGACATGAAATGGCATAGTTTTAGGTAAGTTTTTAGGTTCACATGGCCTGGGACACAGGCTGTCACACGGTCGTGTGTCATTTGAAAAATTTTAATATTTCAAGTCAGTGTGTTTCACGGCTTAGTACATGGCCTGGCTCATGACCGTTTGTGGCAACTTAGAGAGTTACACAGCCTGGCACACGGCCATGTGTCATTTGCAAAATTTTGATATTTCAAGCCAGTGTGTTTCATGACTTAGTACACGGCCTGGCACACGACCGTGTGTGGCAACTCAAAGAGTTACACAGCCTGGCATACGGCCGTGTGTGGCTTGTTCAAATGTTACACAGCCTGGCCACACGACCTTGTGACCCCTATTTTTACATTTTTGTATCTTTTTCTTAAAATTTCTATTTTGTTTCGATTTAGTTCCGAGTCAGTTCTAAGCTATTTTTAGGGCCTCGAAGGCTCGATTTAGGGACAAAATGTATATGATTGAATGGTTTATAATATGTTTAGTTTATTTAAATGTTATGATGTTACATGTTTTACGATTGTACGGTAATGCTTTGTAACCTTAATTCGGTGATAGAGATGGGTTAAGGGTGTTACATTGGAAATAAAACATAGGAAATAGTATAAGTTGGGTTTGCCTGTAGAATGGCTTTAATGAAAACTTCTGTTACACCCGAAATCCTTTTAACGTGGAAATTTGAAATAATTAGGGGTTAAATTAAAAGAAACTATTAGTTGGAGGTATCGATTGAAACACTAGGAAAATTTAGGAATGAAATGGAATATGATTGGAAATCAATCCTGGTTCGGTTAAGATATAATCAATCGATCTCTGAATGGGAGACAAAATGATTATGGATGAACAGTTGATATGCAGTTGGAGACCGCACATGAAGGGTTATAAATAGCTAAGAAATGAACCCTCGGACGAATTCCTCTCAATCTATTCCATTTTCTCCTCTTCTTCAACCTCCATGATTGCTTCGAGAAAGCGATGGTCAGATAAAGCTTTGCATGGAGCGACAATTGGGAGGGTTAAGTTGGAAAAGTAGGAAAACTAGTAAACGGGTAAGGTTCTAAGCCCTTCGGTATATATAAGACTTACAAAACAAAGTTAAGAGTTTTTAGAAAGCATTTTTAAGGGTTTTGCATGTTTCTGGAAATTTTAGGTCTAAAGTGAAAACACTGGGTTCAACCTATGGTTTGGTTATCTTGCTTAGCTTCTAGGGGCACGGAAGCTCTGACATTCGAGAAAGCTAAATGGACAAGGCGAAAGGGCATCAAGTGAGTTTCTATACTCAAACCTTGAATTGTAAAACTATAGTTCATCTTTTTATGAATTTATGAGTACCCACCATTTTAGTTTAATATGCATAATTAGGGGAAATCATGAAAGTGAATAGAAGAAGTTAAGAATGTGAACATGGGATGATTCTTTTAGAGACCGCCATAAGGTATTGCGAAGTGCATACTGTGAAGTGCAAAGCTCCGGGCCTTACGAAGCGAACACTATGGCGTTCAAGCATCAATGTATAGGATGGTGAAATGGACGAATGGAAGGAAGGAAATGGGAAGAGTTAATATCATGGTAAGGCCATGGGACTGACCGGAGGCTATATGCCTACAATCAGTAATACCAAATTGAAAGATGCTATGACATCAAAACTGAAGTGAGTAAGGCCATGCCTGAAAGATGCTATGGCATCATGGTAAAAAAGACTAAGACCATGGTTGAGCTATGGCATCCTAGTGCTCCACTGGGGACAGTAAACACGAGAAATATAAGGTGTAAGACAATAGTTGGACTATAGCAAACCCAGGTAGTTTAGTAGGACAATAAACATGGATGATATTCGTTAAGACCACTGTTGAAAGACGCTATGATATTAAAAGATGATTTGATGGTAGAAAGAGAGTAAGACCATACCTAAAAGACATTATGGCATCAAAGATAGTCCGACGAGACGTTAAACACGAGATAGTTCGATGTAACTTTAAACTCGGGGTAATCCGCTGGGACAATAAACACAAGGGTTTCGAGGGAAAGACCCTAGTTCAGCTAGGGCAACCAATTGAGTCTGCCAGGACATTAAACATGAGATTTAATTGTGTAAGACCATGTCTCGACATTGGCGGCAAAGATGGTCTACCAGGATGATCACTATAGGTGGAGAATCAAGATAGTAACTGCAGGACAACCCACAAACAATGAGAAAGGGTTGGAAGGAAAATGGACGTGTGAACAAACAATAGTTGAGAAACAGGTCGAAGGAATCCACAAATGAATAGTAATGTAATATGAATGAGAAAGGATTGCAGGAATAGTAGTCGTGCAAGCCAGTAAGGCATAAGGGAAATAACCCGACTAGAATAAAAAATGAGAAAATGACGTATCAGCGGTGGCTGGTATATAGGAAAATGAAGGAAGGTTTAACCCAAGAGATGTGGATGAAGACTCGCTATTAAAGATTCACATGAATGTTCAGGAAACCCATTACACTAGGGGAATGATTGGGAATGCGTTGACTAGTTCCTTGGGAACCAAATGGTAAGGAAGGGAACTCATGAGCTCAGATGGTCACTTAGCAATAGTGATTGAGTTTTGTAGGCCATGGTGGCCTGAAACAGAAGGTTGTGCTATGCTTAACAGAAATGTAACATGATCAAGGCAGATTATAAAGAAGTAATCAGACCATGAATTAAATTAAGTAGGATTTGGTCTGCTAGAGTGGCGTAAAACCTGGTTAGTTATACCGGCAGAAGGAAGGCGAATAAGTCATACGAGTTTAAGATGAGGACATAGTCCACAACGAACTAAATATATTGAGAATAATCACCAAGAGCCTTTAGAAGGGTACGTTGGAATGTCGCATTAACACGGTAAAAAGGTGGAAAGATGAAAACCCCAATGGGGGTAAGTGGAATGAAAAAATAAGTAAAAAAAGGGGTAGAGTCCGTCGAGATGGTGAGACAATTGGGGGAATTGTCAAGGCTGAGTAGAGGCTAGTAGAGTGAGCATAAGGAAATCACTCATCGATTTATCCATAAGTAGATATGAGTAGAATCAAGGTCGAGTCCTCTTTAGCGATCTAAAAGAAATGATCCAAATGACAAAAATTCACAATGGCATCATGAACAATCAACCAATCTATTCCCATGATAATGTCAAATTCATTAAATGGCAATAATATCAAATCAGTAGGAAAGTCATAGCCCTGAATTTTCAGTGGACACTATTTACATACCAAATCAACTACAGCACTCTGACCTAATGGATTCGTTACTTTAACGACATATTAGGCTGACTCAACTGGTAAATTCTTTTAATTTACTAAAAGAATTAAAAGAAAAGGTACACAGTAACATGGTCAACTAATGCATACATAGTAACATCAAAGATATGTAAAGGTACCAACAATAACATCAAGAGATAAGGCCTCCTCGCGTGAACGGATTGCATAAGCTCTGGCAGGAGCTCGAGCTTTAGATAGAACTGCTAAATCTTTCATCCCACTTCTACTGACTCCTACAACACCACTATTTCCTGGTCATCTGCCTCTGGTAGAAGTAACGACAGGTTTTGCATTCTGATATCTATTTGACCCCGTTCATTTTGGGTAATCTCTTTTGTAATGATCGAGAGGCCCACAAATAAAGCAGGACCTGTCTTTCAATCTACATTCACCAAAATGATCCTGGCCACATTGAACACATTCTGGTTTGTTTACATTTTGGACACTACTTGCACTGATGACCGAATGTGTCGGTGATCTCATGTTGTTCTATTTTGATCGATCTCTAGCTAAAATCCTATATGGTGTTGAGAAATGACTATTCGGTTCTTTCATCTTCTTCTATGGGGGAGCAAAAAATGTTCTGGTTGAATTAAGTTTTTGGAAGTCACGAGCTTTCATTTCATTCTGCTTCTTTTGATTATATACTTCCTCTATTTTCTGAGCTCTGTTAGACAAAACCACAAACTATCTAATATTCATTGCTCTAACCAACAGGTTGATCTTGTTATTTAAACCATCTTCAAACCGTATACACATTTCTTTTTCAGAAGATACAATTTCGCGAGCATATTTACTAAGTTGAACAAACTCACGCTCATATTCCATAACTGATCGGTTACCTTGTTTCAAATCAAGAAATTCATTTTTCTTTGTTTTGAGATACCTTTTACTGACATATTTCTTTCAGAACTCAGTTCTGAAGAATTCCCAGTTCACTCATTCCTTAGGTACAGCCACGATTAGAGTCATCCACCAGTAAAAAGCTTCCTCTTTTAGCAACGACGCAACTTATCTCAAATAGTCATCTGGAGGAGACAACATCTTATCTAAAACACTCTAAGTATGCTCTAACTAGTACTTAGCACTAGCTGGATCATCATCCATCTTACCATGGAACCCTTCAGGCTTTTGGACTTTATCAATATAAATTCTTTGGACATTTGATCGTATAGGACTTTGAGGATGAGGGGGTGGAGGTTGTCGAGTTGCGGGATTAGCTCTCATGTACATATTAAACATATCTTGCATCATTTGGAAAATGGCATTGGGAGCCTCTTCTCTAGGCTCTTGAAATTTTGGTACATTATAAGCAGCCCTTGATCGGTGGCTGGACTGTTACTTTGAGCATCGTTGGAAACTGAACGATTAGAATAAGTTGACATCTTTAATCTATAAGAAACAAGTCAACTTGATTAGGAGTCATCACACTATCACAGGTTAAGAAGTGGCTAGTATTTCTAAAATTGACTAAACTGTAGCTCTGATACCATTAAACATAACACCCTATACCCGGTCTAGTAATCGATCCAAGCTATAATAAAGTCTTAGAACAACAAGTCCTGAAAAATTTTAATACTTTCTATGAAATAATAACCAAACAAATCATTTAAACTCATTTTTATGCTTTACAGTCAATTTCGGACCTAAATCGAGGTTACAAAACATTTAAAACAAAACAAGATCAAATCTGAGTTTAATTGAATCTTCTACAAAAATTTAAGTAAAATTTGTAAACAGGGGTCACACAGCCATGTCAAAGAGGCTAGGCCGTGTGGCTACTCCACACGCCCATGTCCAATTTAAAAAGAGGATCACACAATAGTGTGATAGCTCGTGTCCCAGGCCGTGCATGCCTAAAACTACCTTCAAAATCAAGTCAATACACATTCAAACGCTTGGGCTCCAAGCTATGCAATAAACAACAATCAAACCTATCCAAAATGTGCCTAAACAAGCCAAAACATACCATTTCACAATCAACCTAAGTGCCTAATCAATATGCCCTCATTGACACCACAATTCAAACCTATATAATTTAGTTTCATTCAAACATCCTTTAAACTTTAGATAGCCAATAACAAAGGTCATCCATAAACCAAACCTTTAAATGCTCAAATACCTTATTCCAAATACATAACCTAACATAACCAATTTGACCATTCATCAAGCTTCAAACATTCCAAATTGCATATTAACGTAAACATACAAAAACAACCATTTGAATGCATCTAGATATTACCATATGCATCCACCATCACAACCATAATCAAACCATTTACCAACTAGAATTTACACCAATACATACATCATAATTTTAAGTTCACAACATGTAACCAAAATCCTTATAATTTACATAACCAAAACCCTATTTACATGCCACTTATAACCGAACCAAAATTAACGAATAACTACTGAATGAATTGTTGGATAGTGTGATATCCAACGACGTTCCAATCGACTGCAAAAGCTCGACAATCTATAAAAAATAAAACCAAATAAAGTACGCTTTCAAATAATCTTAGTAAGCTCATAAAATCAAACATATCATACATGTCAATTTAAGTACAAATTGTACATAACAATGAAACTAATAATCCCTTTATCGTATCTCATCATTCCAACTACCAAAAGTAATTAAACCCAGATTGTTCATTTCATCAAAACACAACATGTCAATTGATCATGTACCAAGATACAAATCATCATGACATCTCATTCCATTTTCCTTTTAATAGTTAACTGTTTTGCTCGGAGAACAATAATAAATAAAATTTAGATAGACATGAGGGTAATGCCCATGTGAGCTAAAATAAGGACGTTAACTGATACGCGATGCTACTCACACAAGCTTCAAAGGATCCACAACACATGTAGAACTTTAGGCCATCGGTACTGTATCCATCACTGGTACATAGTACCTGTTAAATAAAGCATCGGCGTAGAGTGTCTTCTAATACAACACTAGCTTATCCTGCTTTTGTATCCTAGCTATTCACTAAGTTCACACGGTCTTATCCTGCTTTTCCACTACATTTCATATTCAACCTTATACTTCTATTTCATTAATCATCCAATAAATCATAACAACATCCAATTCCATTTAATTAAACACGTAATGAGTAAAATCATTATAAACATTATAAATGTAATACAAACTTACCAAAACACGATAGCTAACGACACGTGACGACGATTACTCAATGGCTTTTTTTCCCCCGTTTATCAACAAATTGGTCCGCTTCTTGATCTAAATATAATAGTTTAATTAAACTAACCAAATTAAACATATTAAAAAACTTAAATTCATGCAATTAACCCTTTAATGACATTTTACAAATTTTCCCTAAACTTTCACCTTTTATTCAATTTATTCCCTAAAATAGAAATTCTCACATTTATCACAAATTAGCCCAAAAAATCTTGTGCCAAATTCTATAGGGTCCCTATACAGCCCACTTTTACTACTTTATCACAAGAATGACATGTTAATTTATAATTTTAACAACTTAGTCCTTAAAATTTTAAATTAACAAAAATCACTTTACAAAATAGTCCTATTTAACTATCAAGCTTAATAATTTATCATAAAAATTCAATAACATCACAAATTCATCCATGGTAAAATTCTAAACATTTAATAGTTTTATGAATTAGTCCCCAATTTAGTTAGATTAAGTTAAATGATTTTAAAAACACAAAAATCACTAAAAACAGATGGGGAATTCACTTACATGCATTCAAATTAGCATAATCGATTCTCAAAGCTTAGCAACCATGGATTTTTAGATTTTAGAAAGAAAATTAAAGAAGAAGATAATAGCATTATGTTTTGTTTTTTTGTTATTTTAATTAGTTAATTACCATTTTAACCTTTCATATTAATAAAAATTTCTGAACATACCATGGTAAATTGTCCACTCAGATATATAAGGTCTAATTACTTATTAAAGTCCTTAATTTATACTTTTATAATAATTAGGCACATATAAATTAATAACAATTAAATTTTGTGACTTTTACAATTTAATCTTTTTTTCTTAATTAATTAACCAAACGCTAAAAATTCTGAACAAAATTTTAATACGGCACTTTAATAACTTTATAAATATTAAATAAATAAAAAATAACTAACTATCTAGTTAGAATTTTGGTCCCGAAACCACCATTTGTGACACCACTGAAACACGGGTTGTTACAGATGCACTCACCTAGATTGGCGGATAGTGATGAAAACAAAACTAGATGAATCAGAGAGGAATACAAAGAAGGTAAATTTTAAAGTAAGGATAATTGGATACATTTATTAAAAATTACAAGTGTTGGAGAAAGGAAAATATTATTAAAACAAAGATACAATAAAGGTAAAAGATAGTAGTTTGTTGGATGAGCGTTTAAGCCTTCTGTTGACTAAGTCCTTTGAGAAAATGTAGGAGTGGTTTCGAGTTTGAAACCAAACAAGGAAGGCCCTTGTGATGGATCGGTTTGGGAGTAGATGAATAAAGTGTAGAGGAAGGTACACTTGGATGCTGGATTAGGTGTCCAAAATGTTAACCTTAAGGGCCTAGAAACCCTCTATTTTCCAAGTGCATCTTTTCACTAGGGCACAACTCCCACCAACCCATTCCTTTCGCAAACCATGGGGAGAATATAGAATAACCCCATCACTGGCGGATGGACTTCTAGGAAATTGGGAGTTTCACATGACGTAGTTCGCCAAGATAGGTGACCTTGTCGGATTCAACCCACCTAACTTCCTTACCACTTTGCAGGATGGGTAAGGACTTATTTTCCTAGCCAACCGATAGTGGAATGAAGTCAATGGGATTGTTGAGGTAGAGCATTAGTGAGGGAGAGGTGAGCGATACTAATGTGGTCTCCATATAAAGTTATAGAAAAAATCGCATTGAGCGACATCCTTGAGAGGAATGGGGAGGTTAAGGAAAGGACTACCTCTTTAATTGAGGCAAATCCTCACCATATTCTAGGTTGTTTGAAAATGAAGAAGGCATGTATTCTTCTATGACATTGTACTCTCTAAGGGAAGAAGAGGTAATTATTAGTGTAACCTAGATGACCCTTATCCTGATTTGTCCTAGGAACAAATATAAGGAAAGTAAAATGGATTTTATAGAGTATTGGGTAACCTACCATATCATACTCGGTGGGTGTATTCCTCAAAATTAAGAACTATAGCCCTGCATATGATTTTTATGAAAAGATTGAATTGGTAGACGGACAAGGAAGGTAGGGAGTAGAGGGTTTATTTTTAAAATCTAAAGGTCGAAGTTGCAAGGTAACTACACTCTAGAGAGGTAATTAGGTGAAGGAAGGAAGGATAGGAAAAAGAAAGGCGACAAAATATTAGGCGAGATGATCAAGCAAAAGGTGAATAGTTGTGCAAATCCTCTTAACGATTTGGTTTATTTATAACTGAAGGAGAGCATCGAAATCATGGAAAATTTTAATGGGTGCTAAGGAACTATTCATATCTATTAATGCAAGGAAGCCACTTCTGGCATTGGGAGAAGGAAAATATGTTTAAGGTTCCCAAAATGGGAATATCTGCCAATTGTCACCCATTATGGTGAAACTCCTTTGGAAGTAGAGCGAGAAATGAGTCCATTTAGTCACAAGTCTGTTCGAATAGGGCTAATAAGCCATTGATACTATTAAAATAAAACTCTTAACTCAGAATACTTGCTTTTGTGCTTCGCCAAGATAGGGGTAACGACATTTCACAAGGGAGCCTAGCTGCCCTAATTTAGGAAGGGAATTGTCCCATTCAAATGGGCAAGGTTAACGAATGAATGAATCTAGGAACTGCGAGATTATCTTCCAGAAGTTAAGAAGAGAAAAGGGTGATAGACAGACCGTGTTTATTATGGTGCATTCACATGAAAGTTTGACTTAAAGGAAAACAAGATCTAGAATAAATCTCAAGTTAGAATGGTCAGATACTCACCAATCAGTCGATATCTAAATTTTGCTAAGTATAAGAGAAATCCACGAATCGGGTGGAGTGAGTAGGAAGTGGAAATAAGAAAGGAGAACCGAGTTGAAAGTTCCTGTCAAGAAAGAAAAAGGTTTCTTCCATAAACTATATGAAGGTGAGGATAAGGGAAAGTCACATTAAGTTTGCCTCAACAGCTGAATGAAAGAGGAAATTTTATGGATGAAATTTTGTTTAGGGTTGATGAGTTGTCACACTCGAAATCTTTTAACTTGAATTTTTAGAATAATTAGGGGTTAAATTGAAAGAAACCGTAAGTTGTCGGTCTCTATAGAAACACCAAGGAAAGTTAAGAATAAAATGGAATATGGTTGGAAACCGATCCTAGTTCAGTTAAGATATAACCAGCCAGTCTCTTAGTGGGAGACAAAATTATTGTGGAGGAATGGTTGATATGCAGTTGGAGATAGTGCATGAAGGGTTATAAATAGCTGAGAAATGAACCCTAAGGCGAATTCCTATCAGCCTGTTTCATTTTCTCCTCTTCTTCAACCCCTATGGTTGCTTCGAGGAAGCGATGGTCACGGAAAGCTTTGCATAAAGCGACGATTGGGAGAGTTAAGTTGGAAAAGTAGGGAAACTAGTAAAGTGGTAAGGTTTTAAGCCTTTCAGTATACATAAGACTTGGAAAACAATGGTAAGAGTTTCCAGAAACCATTTTTAAGGGTTTTTTTAGGTCTAAAGTGAAAACACTAGGTTTAATCCACAGTTTGGTTGTCTTGCTTAGCTAGCAGAGGGATGAAAGCTTTGGCATTTGTGAAAGCTAAATGGACAAGGTGAAAGGGCAACATGTAAGTTTCTGTACTTAAAACCAGAACTACAAAATCATGATGCATACTTTTATGAATTTATGAGTATCTTCCATTTTAGTTTAATATGCATGATTATGGGAAATCATGAAAGGGGATAGAAGAAATTAGCAACGGGAACATGGGATGGTTCTGTTAGATAACTCCACATGGTATTGCAGAGGGCATACTTTGATGTGCGAAGCTCCGAGCCTTACAGAGGGACATAAGATTTAATTAAATAATATCATGGCTTGATTGTGGTGGCATAAGATGGTCTATCAGGATGATGACCTCGAGTGGGGGATCGAGATAGTAACTATGAGACAACCCACAAATAAAGAGAATGGGTTTGTAGGAAAATGAATGTATGGACATACAACAGCCGAGAAACAGGTCGAAAGAATCAACAAATAAATAGTAACATAATAGGAATGAGAAAGGACTACGGAAATAGTAGTCGTGCAAGCCAGTAGGACATAAGAGAAATAACCCGACTAGAATAGGACACGTGAAAATGATGTATTAGCAGTGGCTAGTATACAAGAAAATGAACAAAGGCTTAATCCAAGAGATGTAAATGAGGACTCCCTATTAGAGATTCACGCGTGTGTTCAGGAAATCCATTATGCTAGGGGAATATTTGGGAATGCGTTGACAGGTTCCATGGGAACCAGAAGGTAAGTAAGGGAACTCGTAAGCTCAAATGGCCACTTAGCAATAGTGATTGAGTATTTTAGGCCATGGTAGCCCGAAATAGAGGGTTGTTCTATGCTTAAGACGAAGGTAACACGATTAAGGTGGATTACAAGGAAGTAACCCGACTACGAATTACATTAAGTAAGATTTGGTCTGCCAGAGTGGCGTGAAACCTAGTTAGTCATATCGACGAAAGGAAGGCGGATAAGTCATATGATTTTAAGATGAGGGCATAGTCCAACAGAGACTAAATAGATTGAGAATGCTCACCAAGAGCCTTTAAAAGGGAAGCTGGAATGCCGTATGAACACGAGAAAATTGCAGGAAAATGAAAACCCCAATGTAGGTAAGTCAAATGAAAAAAATAAGTAAAGAAAGGGATAGAGTTCATCGAGATGGCTAGACAATCAGGGGAATTGTCAAGGCTAATCGGATGCTGGTAGAGTGACTAGAAGGGAATCGCTCATTGATTTATCCGTTAATAGATAAGAGTGGAATCAGGACCGAGTCCACTTTAGCGGTCTAAGAGAAATGATCCAAATGACCAGGGAGTTGTTATGCTTATTATTATCATTTATTTATTGAAAACTTGGCAAAGTAGGGAATGTATGTGAACAAAGAAACTCACTAAGTTCAGTTGAACATACAAATGATTGACTGTGAATGCAGGGTTCATAGAATAAGGAACTCAAGGAAGGACCAAGTTTGATCGTGATGAGACTAGCAGCATTGAAGAAGTGTCATACACAGAAGATAGGGGTCACCCTTAAGAACTTCGCAAAGTGGGGCGATTATGTTGTAATTAGTTAGATTCCATAGAGTTCTTAGTGCGGACAGTAAACTTTGTTTAAAATTTAGGCTTGTTGTATGATTAATATATGGGCAATATAGTATGATTACTGTAGTGTAATTTTAGTACGATTGATTGACCAGTTTAGTTGTGATGCCCATACCCAAATCCGACATTTGAGTCGAGTAGGGGAGTTACAACTTCCTTCCCCTTTGCAACATACATCGTGTACACCATCCATCAATTTGTCCCTGATTTTTCTCTTTGATGTGCCAAAAAGCCCTTCTCTTATGTATTAAAACGATAATAGGCATCTCATGATACTT
The DNA here is from genome assembly GCF_007990345.1 of Gossypium hirsutum. Taxonomy (NCBI): domain Eukaryota; kingdom Viridiplantae; phylum Streptophyta; class Magnoliopsida; order Malvales; family Malvaceae; genus Gossypium; species Gossypium hirsutum. The sequence goes on along the minus strand of NC_053448.1, from coordinate 35,847,227 downwards.
TTCTAGATCAACCGACACGTGTACACCCAAAGCCAAGATTATGCTCCCTCGAGTCACCTCATCCACATTCAGATCGAAATAGATAAGGGATTTGTCAAAATTAACCATTTGACCCGAGCACACCTTATACTCTTGAAGAATCCATTGTAAGTTCTTTGCATCCACAATCTTAGCCTCACCAAAGACAAAACTACCTTATGCAAAAAGTAAGTGGGAAACCACTAGTCCAGCTCTAGAAGCTTTTGCCCCTGTCACCAAACCTTCTTTAATCGCCATATGAAGTAAGGAAGAGAGGCATTCACTGCAAAAAAAGAACAAAAGAAGGCTTAATGGATCACCTTATCTAAGCCCTCTATTTGGCACCACATGCCCACGAGCCTACCAATTAACCAACATAGAATAATTAACTAACCACACACATCTTATTATGAGATCCACCCAGGTAGAAGCAAAGCCCAATTTTTTCATGACTCCCTCCACAAAATGCAACTCACTTCAGTCATAGGTTTTGCTCATATTGAGTTCCAAACTGAACGAACCCTTACAACACCCTCGTCGTCACTGAAAAGAATGAAGCATCTCAAAAGCCACAATCCCGTTATCGATAATCAGTCGACCTGGCAGAAAGGTACTCTACATTTTGTCAATACAATGAGGCATAATGAGTTGTAGTCTGTTCACGACCGCCTTCAATATAATCTTGTACAACACATTACAAAGACTAATAGGATGAAAATGAGTCATATTAGAGGGATCGTCCCTCTTCAGGATTAGGACAATATTAGTGTGATTTAAAGTAGACAACAACCTTGCTCCATTCAACAAATCCAAACAGAACTGAAAGACATCCAAACCAATGATATGCTAATACGTTTTATAAATAAAGTCAAAATCGTCCTCTCCAGGTGCTTTTTTTGGACTCATATCTTTAAGGGCATTAACAACCTCCTCCTTAAAAAGCTTACATAAAAATGCATTCATACCCTCAGTCATAGTTGGATGAATATTGGAGAGAATATGGTCCAGGTTTGCTCGTTCATGAGTAGAAAACAACTCAAAATAATACTGACACGCAACCATACAAATTTCCTCATCACCTACCACAACCGCACCCTCTCAAGTCTCCATCTTGATAATCTATTTGAATTTGTTTCGATGTGTGGCAAAACATTAGGAAAAGATAGTGTTTCGATCGCCATTATGAAGCCAACTGGCCTGTGCCCACTGTTTCCAGTACTATTCACCCTTATCATTTTCCAGATTCAGTTGCATCTTAGAAATGATTAACTCTTCAATTGTCTCATCAATCAGAACGTCTATGCTTAGTTTTCAATCTTTCGTTAGAGTTGAAGACATGCCCATCTCATCAAGCCCTAACTCACCAAAGACAACCATGTTAGAATATCACCATATGCCTGTTGGAAAAATCCCAATTTGAAAATAGTTTTCTTGCGTAGCAAAAAATTAAAATTTTTGAAAATCAACCCAGTTTGTGATATTTATAGCAATAAAACTTAATCGAATTCATACCTGTGTTTTTGGCTTAGCGGATAGTCGTTGTTACCAACTTTCAACCAAACAATCTTCTCTGCTATTCCCGTACCATGAACTGGTTCGAGTGTGGGCTCGAACCAATTGAATCAAAATAAGGAACTAGAAAAAGTTTTCTCTCCTACTGGGGTGAAAGCGAAAATTCTTTCTTCTTAATAAAAACCAGTAGAATTTTTATTCTAAAAATATATATGTAAAATTTGAGAATAAATTCTCTCTATTTTCTGGTAAAATAACAATCTCTAAAAATTGTATTAATAGCTCTACTGGTGCCATCTATTTATAGGAAGAGAAGGTAGAACCCTTGTTGAGTTGCAGTGGTTTATTTCAAATAGAAAAACAATATCCTACTTAGAATAGGACTAGGGTGGCCAGCACACCCTAGTATTCCAACTATGGTTGTCGTCCCCTTTATGTCCAGGCCTCCAAACATGTCTTCAACCTATTTAGAATCACTTTAGCTGACTTATAAATCTCTAGTTGCTTATGTAAAGTGCTGGTCACACTTGCCAACATATAGCAACGAACTATCTCATCAGACTCTTCCCAACGTTTTCGAGCCTCAACTTGAGTGGCCGAAGGGCACTTAGTATCAAGAATTGTTTTAAGTTTCTCATAGCTCAGGACAATTATTAGGTTCCTTTTCCATTCCTTATAGTTGTTTTCATTCAATTTTGTTTTTAGTGAGTATGTTCAATAAGGGAGTTGGTGTCATATTGAAACTTAAAATAAAACATTCATATACTAATATATTTGTATTAAGAAAATGTTTAAAAATATTTTGTAACATTACGTTATGCATTAAGATGATGCATGCATCCTACAATAAACCTTAAAAACATTTGTAAGTCGTTGCAACAATAATTCTCACACCCATTGAATCAAGCCACCGTGGGACGATCATGATCAACTAATAAGAACATGGATTTCCATCCAATTAGTACATAAAGCTAATTCCTAATGCGTTCACACGTACTAATAATCGTGTAACATTTGACCATGATTCTAACTTAAGTTGAGCTCTATGGGGAGTTACATAATTAGAAGATCTTGAGTGTATAACCATCAACTCAACACCTACCATATCATGCACCACAAATGAGTCATTGTGGGACAATGTCACCGAGTAACATGCTTTGACTAGTTTTCCTTTTTTAAAGATTTCTTAACCTATCGCATGATAATGCCTACTACAAGGGCTAGTCAAATTATAATTTGATCACAAGAGAATTATTCTTACTTTCAGAAAATCTCTTCAGTGAAATCGATATAGCAATCCTACCGTAGGGTAGTGCACTTGCCATGCCATCACAGGAGACCATTGATGTAGGCTGTAGGTTTTGTTTAGGGACATTCTCCCGCTCAATATTTTAAAAAACATTCAAGGTTTTTATAATTTTTGGTTTCAATCATGTATGATCAATATATGCATGACAAGTACATATGACATTCTTTCTTAAACTATATGGCATACTTATCTCATATATGCATGACATGCTATGGCAATTTTATAATATTCACATTCAATTATTCACAAGAGTCAATCAAACAATTTTGATTCTCCACATTTTTTCTTTTAAGGGAAAAATCGAAAAAATGAATGTGAATCGAACACCAGGTAGGTTCCTAGGAAAGGGAGGTGAGTCATATTTCACCACTTAAAAATCAAGTTTTTCATTGCCAGATCCAATCCTAGACATGCACATTCTCATTACCACACTTCACATAGTAACCAAATAACCTAAAGAAGTGAATGGAATAATACAATACATGTATTTTCTTATTACCATACTTTTTATCTTTAATAGATCAACTGTAGACCATCTCATATATATCACAATTATATCATAAATAATTATTAAACAGATATATAAAGAGATGGGTAATAACATAAAATTGTTAGCCAAGGTTTTCATGGTTCTATTGAAAAGAAAATAAATGAAAAACTAGAAAAAAAACTTACATAATTTTTTGCCACATGGCATCCTTTGTGTCTTCGGCTGCCATTGCTCCATCTACTCCTCGCCATGGACTCCTTTTTCAAAAAATTATATTTATGTCCTCTATCTGGTTATGGCTCACAAGAATTCTATAAATAAAAGTTCATCCTATGTGGAGATGATAGTCCACGGTCTATTTGCTGAGAACCACAACCTTGGCAAATATATATATAGTATTGTAATCATTCACGTACATTTTCCTAAACATGTGAATAATTTCAAGAATACCACATATTATCAAATATTAATCAAACAAGATTAGAAGAGAGATTCGGTCTCAGTTTACACCATAAATATATCACAGTCTGGCTCTGATACTAATTGTTGCAAAATCCTAATTTAAAAACGATTTTCTTGCATAGTGAAAAATAAAATTTTGAAAATCGACCTGATTTCTGATATTTATATCAATAGACCTTAACTGAATTCGTACATGTGTTTTTGGCTTGGCGGACGTTTGTTATTCCCTACTTTCAACCAAATGATCTTCTCAGCTATTCTTGTACCACGGACTACTTCGAGTGTAGGCTCAAACCAATTGAATCGAAACACAGAACTAGAAAAAGTTCTCTCCTATTGGGGTAAAAATAAAAATTCTCTCTTCTTAATAGAAACCGATAGAATTTTTATTTTGAAAAATATTTGAAAATGCTGAGAATAAATTCTCTCTAATTTTTTTGGTAAAATAACAATCTCTCAAAATTGTGTTAATAGCTCTACTAGTGCCATCTATTTATAGGAAGAGAAAGTAGAACCCCTGTTGAGTGGCAGTGGTTTATTTCAAATAGAAAAACAACATTCGACCTAGAATAGGACTAGGGTGGATGGCACACCCTAGTATTCTTATTACGATTGCCGCCCTTTTCATGTCCATGGTGGTTTTTGGGACTTTTTGACCCAATACTCAGTAATGTGATCCAACCCAATTTAGTTTATTTATTTCTTAAAATAAACTTTAATATTTATATATAAAACAATTTTCTCATCCCTATTTTACCATAGTAAAATTTTGATGATTTTACTCTTAATAAAATTTTGACGATTTTGCCCCCGATAAAATATCGAGAAAATATGCTCAATATTTCACAATTCAACATGTTCACTATCACCAAATGGTTTCTTTTCATTTTCAGACTTTAAAACAGTCCAAAAATATAAACTCATTCTTCAGATATTTTTTTAAGTAATCCATATAAGATTGCAAATTGATCATTTCCATTTCCATTTTTGGAAACCTACATTCATTTCCAAATGATTTGATTTCTCAATTTCAGAGAAAACCATAATCATTCCTAAATGTTTCACATTTCTCTTTTCCTATTCATTCCATTCATTTGTATTCAAACACACAATTCATTTTTGGTTTCAACAAGTTAGTGGAGAGACCAATTGGACATATGTAGTTGAGGGTCAAATGAGTTATAACTAAGTTTCGACTTTTCTCCTATTAATTATAAACTCATTTAGCCATGAAATCATTCCATTATAGTATTTTGATTAAGCTCTCCCCAACGACATACCATTACGAAAGCAACTACTCAGTGTTCGTCTAATAACCTTACCATAATTGTGTTACCCTCATAAGATATCTTTGGTCTCCTTGGGATGATATCCATTCTCCCAATATGATTCTATTTTATCTTATAGTAACCAGTACATCTTCCTTCATGAAAAGTCAATTACTATCAAATAGTGATCAAGTCATCCATCACAAAGACAGACCACTTGCGGTCACGTTTACTTTTCATTAACCATGTAATGCCAATGAGAGAATATCAATTACCCATGTTTTGGGCTATTAAATTACAGTGTTGGGAATGACGCTACGTACTATAAAAGTCGTACACCCAACATACTAGCTTTCGGTTCATTATCTATTTGAACTCAAACTTTTACTTACATCAAAGTGTACAAGTCACGTATATATAGTCCACCATCCACTCAGGATTTAGGTATGTCATACTATGGACATAAAAAGTGAATAAATCCATAAATGGATTTAGGATCTATTCTACTTGGGTCTTGTCTGATGTACTGTTAGTCCAGTCAGTCACATCTATGTCTTTATCTTTTGGGAGTCATCCGCACAGACGCCCAATATAAGGCATCTCCCTAGTTGGACTTTGATAGACGATATATTAGTATATTAATTAGTTTGCACATTTCCTATTAGTCTAAGGACATGTTTAGGTTTATATACTAATACAAGTTGTATTTTCATACTACGGTCAGACCAAGTAATATCAATTAATATTAGTTAAATATTTAGACAACCAATAAGCAACATTTGCTTCAATTTTCTTTCTGTGCAAAAACCATGTGAGGACAGTTATACAAAGTATATTAATGTAATCAATGAATTTGTTTTATTAATCAATATGTTCAAAAAATTAGCGTATCTGGATGAAAATACTACACTTAAGGCACCAAATCCAACACTGCCTCCATCCAAACCCGTTGCACTTCCGCCTCACAAGAGGCGTCCATCACCCAAGTGGACTCAAAATGAAAACATGGAGGATGCAACGCTAATAGATTCTTGTCATAACTTAAGTTCAGAAGCAACAAACAATGACCCGAAATTGTGTGAACCCAATACAAGACCTTTGCATTCAGAAATAGTTCATGCCAACCCGTATTAGCCACATCGCGATCCAACCTTTCCCAAATATTATGTGCACAGACCGACCTCGCTCCCAAGTATACCACTTTCCTTTGAAACCCAAATCCAAAATATCACAATCCTGATGAACAGTACGGAAAGCCTCCATACAACATTCGTCCTTCAACCGGTCTCCCTATTTCTCATAGGAAAAGAGAATCTCATTAAAATCACTCATCACAAACCAAAAAGTTTGATCCCTATCCGATAGACCTCGTAACAACTCCCAAGACAACGAACGGTTAATTTCTTCTAGATAACCATAGAAACTCATGAATCTTCAAGAGTGACCATTAGTACATCTCAATAAAAACATCAATATGACTTACTGAAAAGGAACACAGAATAACAAGACATTCTGCTAACATCCAAACCATGGGTGTATCCTTAACTCCGTCAAACTTTCTCCATCAATGAATTATGTATTTTTGTTTCCATCAGAAATACTATAGTGGGGTTTGTCTCCCTTAGTATGTGCCGAAGGTATCGAATTTCCTAGGGATTCCCTAAACCTCAGACAATCCAACTAAGGATTTTCATAGTGTCTGATTGCCTTGCTAGACAGGGCTAGCCGATGAATTAAAATCTTGAACAGTATCCTACTAAATCGATGTTATTATCGGATCTAGTATCATAAAAACTAAAGAAAATCGCGAAGTATATAGTTGTTTTTTCCCTTCCCCAATCTTCATGGGAAAAATGTTCCACAGTTGTAGTAGTAGTAACAACCCTACACTCTCTAAATGACCCGTCCCATCCAAATTTATCCCCAGGATTGCACCTTCCTAGTCATGAATACCCACATCTTTGAAAAAGCCTTAAATTTCTGCTTGACCAATCGGACCCTCATGTGCCTTATAGTTGTCTCTCTTATCCGGCCATGTGACATCTTTCTCGTCTTTGAGCCAAAAAGTAGACGCCGCCATTGCCCTTTTCAACAAAGCCTTTAACAACATATCCCACTCAAAAGGGATCACCTTATTCCTATACACTCTTCAAATGGGGCAAGAACCTTAAACATGGCCTAGTCACCTACATAGAAAATAGAACACTAACAGCCTCTCGTATTGGAATCTGGTATAAACAAACCGATTATTTGGGAGGGCAATCTTCTTCTATCATTTCAATGGCATTTAAATATCTATCCTAGTTCAAAGTTCAAAATTGTAACACCCCTTAGCCCATCAGGAAGACATGGCTTATAACAATCAGCCAAACAAATCGCCCAACGGGTCGAGGCGTTATTGATAGATAAAAATCCTTTGACTTAATTTAAATATTTGAGAAATCAGGTGTAAGGATTCTCTTTTTAGTTAAAGACCATTATTCTTGGCTTATTTAGTAATGCATCCTTTAAAAAAAGTAATAGGAATTAATAAAGGCAATCTTTAAACCATACATTGCCATATATGGCAAATACACTTGATAGAATAGGGCAAGTTTGTAAACTGCAAATCAAGGAGTTTTGGCATACACACGTATAATAAGGGGCAGTTCCGCTTTACGACAAAACAATACGGTTGTTGGGTAAAAACAAAAGTTAAGTACAAAATGTATTTATACACCATCCGCTAACTAGCCATGCATAATACAAAATAGATAAGTGGCTCACTTGCAAACGCAGTTCTACCATAGCCCCTATCTACTGATATTCTTCTACTACTCAAAAGAATGAAAAAGAAAAGTAACAGAGTAAGTTCAATTGAACTTAGTGAGTTCCAAATAGACACAGAATGATTATCAGGTTATCGATAGTAAACCCAAAAGTAAAGACAATTTTGAGACTCAGTCATACAGACATACCATGCCAAGCTGCCAGTATAGTTATTTGGCGATAACACTTCACCAATATAATGCATACAGTACCCCTGGCAAATACATACTGCAAACTTATACATACTTCTCTTAACCATGTATGTTTACCTATGACCCAACCTTGTACCAGCCTCGGACCCATATTTTAGAAATTAGAATCATATATCAGTCATAATAATTTTAATATTCATATTCCTTATTACATTGAACACATGTTCTCATGCAAGGTAAGCCCGTAATCTTCTAGTCCGATTTGATATAAAGCTCTCCTACTAGAGGCATCATAAATAATACTTTTTTCCACATTTTCACATGTCATAGATAGTCTTGTATTGGGCTCACACACAAGGTGGGTATTTTTACCTTGACCATGGCCATGTTCACACATACAACACTGACTTAATACACATACGTAATACATACCACATTGACCCATTTGCAGCAGAGACAACTTACCTTACACAACCATACATCATAGAGCTTCATAACTCAAAGGAAACAAAAAGGAACTCACCAGATACTTCAAGACAAAATCTACTCTACTGGTCCTTTGCCTTGATTGCTCGAACCTTCATTAGCTTTTTGAGCTAAATAAGAAGCGGTCATAATTATCAAACCATTTATCTACTAAAATTAGATCATGCATGCACAAATGCTAAGACATAAATTCCCTCGTCATCAACCTAAGGGTTTTCTAGAAATTACCAGCCAACTGGTACTTACCAATGGCGTTTTGACAAGCTTCTGCAAAACCTTCCTTATCTCCTCTAGCAAAGATAACTAAAAAAAAGTTGAAGCTGTATGGAAGAACACAAAGAAAACAAAGGTGAAACATATCGGCTGCAGGCATCCTTTTATAGCACATAGCGAAAAATAAGCTTAGTGAGAAGGTCAGAAATCCCAATATTGCCCTTGAAATTTGAGACTAAGCTTGCCTAACAAGATTTGAAATATAATCTTTTACCAAACACGACTACTACCACTAACCAGAGTGGTAACACATTACTTGTACACTTGAGCAACCAACTAAACAAGTCATTCAACTACCTAAACATATTAAGCTGTCATCTACAATATCTAATTCAATTCGAACTAGGTCTCAACTAAATTCTAACGATATTCACTAAGCTATTGTTTCCACGTAAAACAATCCTATTGTTAACAAGTTTCCCCAAAACGTCTAGGGTTGGCAGATTGTCAAACAAAAGAGTTCGCCAAACCTTAAAGTTTGCCAAATGACGAATTCCAACAAGGCATCCCTAAAAGGGTGTACAGTCGAATTCACGCAATACGCCAACCAAACATTTTAACAAACAATACGCTAGTCTAACCATTTTACTACCCTTGGCTTATTCAATTATATGCCAATAGCATAATAGTATGATCTGTGCTAGGCGAGCTGTTACACAAATAGCCACCAACTCCGATGCTGATAGGTTTGGCATCATAGTCAATATAAGTCCCAAGAAAGGCCCCAGATTGTTTTATCATTCCCTCCGACATCAAACCCGGTGAAAGATCATGGACCTGAATCCAATAGTCCACAAAATGAAGTGGAACACGTAAGGGATCCTCCCCCAATTGCAGTCGATGGTACACCAAAAGATGGTTGTTAAATGTCCAAGGATCGCCATCCATGACTCTTTCGATGTCAAATCATAGTAAAATCAGAAGAGATAACACTTTTTGCCCAATTAAGAAATTGTAATCCCACCATATGGATGCCATAGATTTGCAACAGTCGTTCGCATGGCTTGTAATTGGATAGTGTTGGCTGTCAAAAAACTCCCTACAAAGTAGAGACTGTTTCCACCTTCTTCTTCCCCTTTGCATGAAGTGATCTACCAAGCATCCTCCTCACCACCGTCCAACGACAAAGCCGCTAAGTCAGCCTCCATAACTCCCTCCAACCCACTCCAATCAGACAAAAAAACAAAAAGACGAGATCAAAGAAAAGAAACACCGTCGCAAACAGTTGGGAAACTAAACGAACGTGCAAAAGAGCAGACTAAACATGTTCTATATATAGACTTAAATCAATTTTTAATTATTTAATGGTGTAAGAAAAAGAAAGGATAGAAAGTTGCGTCGAAAACAAAAAGAGATAAAAGAGAAGCATTTTTTGGGTTACCATATTTTTTACATAAAAGAAAACATTGTTTTTTAGATATTCTAAATTTAGAGACTTAAATGTTACTTTTACGTGTAAGTTTTTTAACATAAATGTCCTTTACATATACTCTCCGCTTTACATTAATGTTTTTAACGTTTAATTTCCGTATTTTCATATCTAATTAATACTGTTAACTACCAATTCACTGTTATATTCAATATCGTTTTTCTCGACCAATATGATCCTAAAACAAACATTATCCTATTGATCATAATTAAATACAACTTTGAAATAATTTATATTTCATTTTAATTTTAATAAAATATTTTTATTTTTAATATTATTATTCGGCCCATGGCACATGTATGCAAACTATTTTTATATAAAATAGATTTACATTACATCACATCACATGGTTTCTAGTAGCCCTTTTGATGCTGGTAACATTTATATAAGGTACCTTCAAAAAGAATGGTAAAATTACATCACAATAAATCTGATTTGAAGATCACAATATATATTACAAACTTTGAAATTACATAAACCTTAACAATACAAATAAAATTATTAAGTGCAATGCTGCTCGTCTTGTGCGTAATAAAAATATATAAAATTGAGGATTGAGAATTAATCCCAAATTAACGATGTCAAATTATAATACAACGAAATACTTTGAGGAGGTACTCTGACCCTTAAAAGAGAATTATTATCTAAACCCTTTGCTAAATTTGATACTCTAAATACTAGTAAAGAAAAGTACTGTTAGAATTGTGTGACCCAAATTCTAAGAGATTGCTTGCAAGTCAAGTTAAACAAAAATATATTTTCTTTCTAGAAGATTTAGTATTTATTAGTATAATATATTTAGCATTTATTAGTATAGTTTATTTGACTTACTAATTTAGCCTATAAATAGGCTCCTTTACAATCTTAGAATTAAGAGACACCCATTAGATTAGAACTCATAACACATTCAGAGAATTTTGTGTTTACGTTTGAGGGTTCTTTGTTTTTCTGGTTTTCGGGGTTTAGTTTTTATCTCCATCTTTTGTACTCTTCATTCTTTTGCCATTATAGTAAAATTATCTTTGCCCGTGGTTTTTTATCCTCTTTTGAGGGGTTTTTCCACATTAAATTTGTGTGTTCATCTTCTCAATTTCTTCTACTATTTTTACTTGTTCGTTGCTTAATCGGGACGATCCTAACAAGTGGTATCAGAGCTAGTTTAACTTTCATAGATCAGCCCGGTCAGAGATGGCAGCAACAAGGTTTGAAATTGAGAAGTTCGATGGTGAGACAAATTTCAATCTGTGGCAAGTTCGGATGATGGCAATTCTAGTTCAAAATGGCTTGAAAAAGGTTGTTACAGGGAAAAAGCCTGAGAATCTAAATCAAACAGAATGAGAAGAGCTTGATGAAAAGGCCTTGTCTGCAATCCAGTTGTGCCTCGCGAATACAGTATTGCAGGAGGTATTGATGGAGAAGACCTCATTCGCCTTGTGGAAAAGGTTAGAAACTCTTTATGCGACTAAGTCTCTGGCTAACCGTTTAGTGTTGAAACAACGTCTATTTACGTTTCGCATGAACGAAGGTGAGCTTCTTAAAGATCACATCAGTCAATCATTACTCTTTTAAATGATTTAAAGAATGTTGAGGTTCATATTGACGATGAAGATCAAGCTATGCTATTATTGTGCTCTTTACCCTCTTCACACAAGTCTTTCAGGGAGACCCTGATTTATGGCAGAGACAAACTCTAGTTCGAAGATGTGAAGGGTCATTTGTTGAGTAGAGACAAACTCGACAATGAGTTTGATTTGAATAGCAAAGCAGATAGACAAGCTTCCGTTTTGGTAGCATCAAAGAAACGAGACAAAAGGTGTCGCTATTGCAAAAAGTTAGGTCACATCAAAGCAGATTGTTATAAACTGCGAAATAAAAGAGCTGCTGAGAGTAACGAGGAAGATGTAGCTGGTGCTAATTTGGTCGATGAAGGCGGTGATGATTTCTTGTTAGTGTCAACGAGCGATAACTCCAAGCTTACGTCTGAGTGGATCCTAGATTCAGGATGTTCTTTCCACATGTGTCCCAATAGAGAATGGTTCTCCACATACAGTTCAGTTGAAGGTGGAGTTGTGCACATGGGAAACGATTCATCTAGTAAAATAATCGGTATTGGTACTGTTAAAATTAGGATACACGATGGGACGATTAGGACACTCTCAGATGTCAGGTATGTACCTGATTTACGAAAGAATCTCATCTCCTTGAGTATTTTAGACTTGAAAGGATGCAGAATCAACATCGAGTCGAGCGACATTAAAGTATCTCGTGGAGCTCTCGTTTTGTTAAAAGGTAAAAGAACCGACAGTCTTTATATTCTGGAAGGTTCTACAGTGACCGGTGAAATCGGACGTCCCTCGTCCGTTACGGAGTCAAAGTCAACTCATTTGAAGCGGAGACAACTTGGTCATAGGAGGGAAAAAGGTATGACCGTTTCGTTGAAGAGAGGTTCTCTTTTGGATGCAGGTTTTGAAAAGTTAGGGCACTGTATTCGTGAAAATCAGACCCGGGTTAGTTTTGATTTGGCAGTGCACAAGTCGAAGGCTAGAAGTCTTCCAGCTTCTAAGCATAGATTCGACTCAGTTAATTCCCTGCATAGTTCAAGATAGGCCCGTGGCGGGTTTTGGCAAAGATGGCATTGAAAGAATTTGTGTCAAGGTGGAGATTGTTAGAATTGTGTGACCCAAATTCTAAGAGATTGCTTGCAAGTCAAGTTAAACAAAAATATATTTTCTTTCTAGAAGATTTAGTATTTATTAGTATAATATATTTAGCATTTATTAGTATAGTTTATTTGACTTACTAATTTAGCCTATAAATAGGCTCCTTTACAATCTTAGAATTAAGAGACACCCATTAGATTAGAACTCATAACACATTCAGAGAATTTTGTGTTTACATTTGAGGGTTCTTTGTTTTTCGGGTTTTCGGGGTTTAGTTTTTATCTCCATCTTTTGTACTCTTCATTCTTTTGCCATTATAGTAAAATTATCTTTGCCCGTGGTTTTTTATCCTCTTTTGAGGGGTTTTTCCACGTTAAATTTGTGTGTTCATCTTCTCAATTTCTTCTACTATTTTTACTTGTTCGTTGTTTAATCGTGACGATCCTAACAAGTACCCACCTAAACATATTAAGAGTTACTGATATTACTAATGAATATTTTCATTATTTCTAAACTTAACATTGAAATGATTCTAGTGCTAAAAACTAAATGCTCAACTAATACCTTCATCGAAAGGTAGTCTTTGATCTGTCACATTCTTTCCTGCTCTATATGACATGCTTTACCATATATGCATGGAATGCTTGCAAGTGCATATGATCTCTCCACTGAAATTTACTCTCGAGCCCCTAACCCTGATATTGATCTTTGGAGAGTCATCTGAAAATTTAAGATCCCTCATAAATTGAATTTTTTCTTTAGAAATGTGGCCATAATGCAATTCCCACTAATACCTTCCTCCAAGCTAGAAACCTTTTTCTAGAAGATGTTTGCCCCCTTTGCACAAATTCATTAGAGGAGACCTCTCATCTCTTTAAAGATTGTCTCATAACGAGAAATCTTTGGGCAACTCTACAGTCTGTTGTTCGATTTTGATCCACGTGGCTTCCTTGCTGGAAGCAGTCGCTCACCGCTAACCTGTCTTCTAAGCTTTGGACCAAAAGACTGAAGCTTCCTTAGAATACATTGTTCGCTTTCGCCTTTATATAGAAATCTGGTTGACTAGAAATGAACCTGTCTTTGGTAATTACAAACGTAAGGAGTTGTTTGTCCAAAGAGTCCTCTCCATCCCCATTGATTCGTAGAATTCCCTTACCCTTTTTTATCCTAGTTTCCTGGAAGCCACCTAAGAGAGGATTTTATAAACTCAATACGGATGGGTCTTCTTTGGGAGATCCAAGCAAACACAGGAGCTGGAGCCTTTATAGTCGATCATCATGGGAACTGGATCATTGTCTCTTACCGTCCCATTCCTACTGCAACTAGCATTGAAGCTGAACTTTGGGCCCTTAGCTTAGATAACCCTGAGATTGAAGTTGATGCTG